>NW_016803369.1:8734-15512 GCF_001698545.2 Rhinopithecus bieti
TTAACTATTTCAGGGCATGTTTAAATGATACACCCTTTTTATACAGACAGCCACAGTATCATTATCATAGCCAAAACATGGAAAAGCCTTTATAGATATCCACTCTGCTCACTTTAAAAAATTCCACTCCGTATTATTCACTTCATTTGATTCCTTTTCTCTGTCAAGAAAGGACAAATAGGAATCGTTGATCTGGGAAAATGGGGTTGAGCACGCATATAAACATGAATGGTACTCTCCACACTCTAGAAAACAATGCGTGAAATGATTTTTTTCATAAGGCATTCATTCCTATTTTTTCTGATTTTTTGAACTATGCCTGATAAACTTTTACCACTAAACCTGCTCCAAATACATGAGTCAAATCTCATGTTGAAAGGTAATCCTTATTTTCCCCAGTGTTGGAGGTGAGACCTGTTGGGAGGTGTTTGGGTCCTGGGGGTGGAACCCTCATGGCTTGATGCTGTCCTTGCAACAGTGAGCGAGTTACCACAAGATCTGGTTGTTTAAAAGTGTGTGGCACCTCCCACACCCACTCTCTTGCTCCTGTTCTCACCACGTGAGATGCCTGCTCCCAGTCTGTCTTCCACCATGACTGTAAGCTTCCTGAGGTCCTCACCAGAAGCAGATGCCAGCACCACACTTCCTGTTAAGCCTGCAGAACTGTGAGCCAACTAAACCTCTTTTCTTTATAAATTACTCAGCCTCAGGCATTTCTTTATAGCAAAACAAGAATGACCTAACACATGAGACAACAAGAGATACAGTAGGTTAAGCAACTCATTCAAGGGAACAAAGACAGCGTAGAGCTGCAGCAAGAACCCAGACCACCTTATTTTTAATCAGGTCTCTTTCTGTTATACCACACAGGAAAGGTGGGACAACAGGTTATAATAATGTGATGATAGGAGATAATATAGAATAATAGTAGAAAACATTTCTGTGTGCTTACTCTGTGACTGGGCATTGTGGAAGGCCACTTACATATGTTGTTTATTACTCTCATCAATTTTGATATATTACCATCTTATAAAGAATAATAATGAAACTATAGAGCTTAAGTAAAACGCCCAGGGGGAAATAGCTGGGAAGTGGCACATCTGGGATTGGAAGCCAGATTGCCCTAACTGTGGCATCCCAGTGCACCACCACTGAATTAAACTCGACAAAGCATGGGCTCTGGAGCCAGACAAACTTGGCTTCACATCCAGTTCCTCTCATTAGCTTTGGACCATGGACAGGTTTCCTCTTCTTTCAATGAAGATGCTAGAACCTCACTATTAGGATTCATTTGAGCATCAAACAAAATCATCCAAGGAAATTCTTTTATTGCCTGTCACATAGTAAAGGCATACAAGATGTTAGCTGCTAATAAAAAGGGAATGAAAGTTTTAAGGGTACTGTCTCCAGTAATATTCCCCATCAAAAGAAAAACTGTAACTTGTTTTCTACCCAGCCCCTTGAACTAGTCCCACTGTATGCTACCTAGACAATGTGTTGTTCAAGGTCAGTTTCTATTCATTTTATGTGATTTTAAGTGAAACGGCATCCTACCTATAATTCTATGAATTTGAATTTCATAAGGTGTAAGAACTCTCTGCTTTGAAATTCAGAATCTAGGTTACCAGAGCCAGACAACGTCTTGACCTATAATTCTACAAGGTACTTATCAGATACATGAAAACAAATGCCAACTGAGTATAGGAGATCTCATTTTCTATATAAAGGAAACATATATGGCTAAAAACGTCTTTTGATGGTATAAAAATGTTATGATGGGGAGGGATAATAGAAGTATGACTTCAATCTCCCCTCCTCCCCTTTTACCTTTCTTTGCCTATTTCTGAGTACCTCTAGGCTACCAAATGTTTCAGTCTGAATGTAGAAAAAACAAAATAATGAGCAGGAATAGACCGACTGGCATAAAATGTACCAGATGGAAACAATTTCCAGACTGAATGTACACTGACATGCGGGACTTACTGTACATAATTATACAAAGCAGAATACAATGAGAACAATAGCAAAAAAAAAAAAAAAGAAAGGGAAAATCTCAATCAGAAAAGAAAAAAGAATCCACTTGGCCCAAGGGCATGCATAAATGCATAGTGAATTCATGGACTTTCCCTATTCCCACCAAGGCTTGTGACTTCAGGGGTACGAAGAAACCTCCTTCTTGCAAAACCCTCACATCAGATGCAATTGTGTGGCTGAAGCTTGACACCCACAATTGTGCAGAGAGAAGTGGGGAATGAATAGCAGCAGAAAGCCTGACAGAAAGTTCATGCTCACCCAAGAAAATGCAATTTTCCTTCAGGCTGAAAACATAAGCATTGTGAAAGTGACCATCAAATAATTTGCAGAGAAAACATTGTTGTAACCATGACTCCTTATCTGCAGGCATTGCAATCACTTCACAGGATCACAATGTTCATAATCACTTTTAAAAAACTTTTTGGTATATTTTCTCTTTTCTTGTTGTGGTAAACCATTATAAAAATTTGCCATTTTAGCCATTAAATCAGTGTATAATTTCATGGCATTATTTACATTTACATTTTTAAAACAAAATTACTTTAAAGAAGTCTTCCATAGCAAGAAAAAACTTCATGAATTTTTAAGAGTGGGCGTGGCTTCCTTCCCGATACCATTTTGGTTTTGCTGTTTTCCACCCTGGCAGTGCCTTGAAACACACTATTCTCTCATTAGGGACTCACACCACCCCATCTTGCACGTGTACCTGGTATCAATGGGGCAGAGAGGAGATGAGTATGGGATGTTGGGCGTGGGGGTGGAAGAGAATGTGTGGGTCAGTGTAAGCCTGCCATGGGCACATGGGAAACTTCTGTAACATGCACAACCCCCGGATGGTGACTCCAGATTACTGCATGAGAGGAGAGTCCGTGACATTCGGTTTGAACTGCATTTCTTAACAATTTTTATTCAGAACTTACCCCATGTGACACACAAAACAAATGTACATAACCTTAACATATTTATAGAAACATTTTTTAAAGTGCCCTAAAAATGGGTCAATGATCTACTTTTCTTTAAAACGTTTAACAGACATTTGATGAACTACTCTTGATGGGGTGCTATGCAAACTACGAATCTGGCTCAAACACACTCTGGCAAAAAGTGGCACAGAGGCTATCCCTTACACATTGGGGAATGTGAAATAATGCATGATAACAAAAGGGAGTGGGCCAAATTGGGCCTCGTCAGAGGGAGGCATAGGTGGAAGAAACACAGTTGGAAGGGGCAAGGACGGAGGAGGAAAGGGTGACACGGAGAAACACAGGGTGCTGGAATGGCTGTAGCCCCAGAAGTAACCATCTCTCATCGCGCTGATGGAAAAGGGTGCCATTATGGCCTCAACTGCAGTTACCATGACAGGCTGGCCCACGACCATGAAGGGCGGCATGTTTCTCATCATTAATGCCCTCTGATGTCTCCTCCACTTGGCTCTTCTATTCTCAAACCAAATCTTCAATCAGAGGAAAAAAGAAACAGGTTTAGTATATTGAGCATTTAGTTTCATCATGGGAAAACACACAACAAGCAACTCTCTCTGTCCTTAACCTTTTCCGCTGCATCAAGGCAAGCTACTTCCTTACTACTAAAATATCTTAGAAAGGTGAACACCACACCTTTCCCTAGTGAGCTCCAAGTATGTGCTACGTATGCTCTGGCTTGGCTTATTTCTTTGTCTCTGTCCTTTCATCTGTAATATTACATTTTCCACTCTTGGGTGCAGGTGTAGCTGATGAGTGGAACTCGGTCCCTCCTGGTATTGCAATGTGTGGCATGTCTGCTTGCAGATACCAGACCGTCAGCCATCCAGCTGCCCACCAACTCCTACTTACTAGGCCACTGTCACCCTGGTCGTGGGGGAAGCTGAGCTTGGAAAAAATGGGGGGGTGCCTTTTAAAGTCATACCAAGAGGATGAGGCCCCCATTTTGAAAAGCCCATCTTCAGTGTAAAGTAAAAAATTGGTAAGAGTACATTGTATTTTAAAACAAGTTTTCTTTCCTTCAAGAACCTCTAATGGATCATTCATTTTCCGAAACTCCTTGAGAATTAAAAAGATGGTATATTGCAAGGCAAGTCTCGTTACAGGGGGCTCAGGGAGTTTATGGATTGTCTTGCTGGGAAATGAGGGTATCTGAAGCCCTAGACACTGTCTTCACACTTTAGCTTGAAGTTTTGTGAAAGGAGGACACAAATGTTGTCCAAATTCACAAAAATTCTCAAAAAAGCTTTGCCCAGTTGAGAGTTGGAGAGAAAGGAAGCATTGCTAATTCTGCATGCTCCAACTCATCCCTCCTTCCAAATCTTCCCAGGCTAAGGACAAGGTCAGCTCACCTGGTTCTCCCTAGTCCCGAGATGTGGGACAGAGACTTGGTTGCCCAGCTCCATGGGACACCTTCAGCCATCTAGCCTCACTACTCAAGCAGAAGATCCCAATCTCATCAGCATCCCCAAAGCGGGAGTGTCCAAATAGGCATCTCTGAACATGTTTAGTAGTAACGTGGAGGAGGTATCAAAAAACACTACTCCCTAAACACCTGCCTACTGTTAAAAAACCAAAAAGTAAAACCTGTCCATTAAACAACACTATCCCCCAAGCTTCTAGTTAATGACATTTCCATTGTATTTTGATCCGTCTAGAAGTTCCCAAACTGCAAATTTTACGGGACAAAGGGACTCCTCTCCCTGTTTGATCCCCCATTTCCTTCTCCCATCTTACTGTTCAGAGTCCTTCTCCCTCATGAATACATAGTCTAAATTTTAAGCCTACTGTAATAGTGCTTGTTTAGAGGCAACTGCAATGTACCTGTGGTCAAAGGTTCATAAACATAAGCAGTGCCAAAAGTGGGCTAAATGTGCTATGGGCCAACATTAGGTCCCCATTCTCAGTGTTGGTTTCATAAAACAGCCCTTACTATCTTTACAATACAGAGGGAGGAAACGTCTATTAAAATTTTTTGGAGATATTCATGCTGAAATGTTTGGCAATAAATGAGAACATCATGCCTTTTCCCTTGTTTGCTGAGTGAGAGTGGTCCTTTTGCCTTCAGAACTGCATTGAGTGAATGCTATGTAAACCTAGGGAAGGGAAAGGCAATTCACCAAAACGTCAATATTTCATCTCCCCCAAATTGGCACTGCCTGCCTTTGAAAATGGTGGGCAACAGGATGTCAACACTCAGTGCCCCATTTTGTCAGGCTGCTTTTCTACATGTCACCATTGACAGAACTGCAGCATAGTTCCCTCACTGCACTCACACACATGAACTCTGCAGAAAAGCTATTAAGGTTATCCCGATTTTTCTTTCTTCTTTTCCTTTTTTGCAAATACTCCTTTGGATCCATTGACCTACAAATTTATTATCACTGCCTGAGCAAATAAAAAGGTATTTCAAATTGCCACAGGTAAGAGTCTAGCCTGACCTGAGAGCTATTCCCCACTATCAACACATAACACAAAACACATCTCTTCCTATTAGTACAACAAACTGGAAGAAACAAAAAATCTCTTAAATGCTAGAAATTGCTCAAGAAAATATTCACTGATGCATTTGGTAGTTTCTAAAGTTGAATGGAGGCAGTTTCCCCAAGCCATGAGTGTGACTGTATACAGTTCTTGCCTAACACTTCTATCCTTCTTAGGTTGGTGGAAATTTATGCAAAATTGATCTTGTAGTTTGTTTTGATTTGTAGATAAACTTGCAAAGGTTGCAAACCTTTTCGCTATCTGTACCAGAATGCAAAACTAACTATGTCAGCAATGTTTTCAAGCTGCCAAATCAAAGTATTCCAGAAAATTAAAATTTAGAGCTGCCACTCTCTACAAGGCTTTACCAAATACTTAGAAACAATAGTAGGAGGGCCAGGCACTTAAACTTTAGGCTATCCCCTCCCCATCAGTCTCAGCTTCAGGAAACATACATTCTGGTTGTGAATTATTCCTTTACCCCAACACCTAAACATTTATAAATTCTTAACCAAAGAGTTTATGCTTGGTTTCAAATATATTAAATGATTTAGTTTAATGGAGCTCTTTGGAGCATTAATTTGAATAATCCCCAGGTCAGAAAACCCCAGGATGCCTCCACATGGAAGTGCTACCTAAAGGATACCAGTGCTAGGAGTTTAATATTATATGTTATGCTATATTTAATTTACACTCATATATCTTATATATATATATATTTGTAATTTGGAATACATATATTTATATATTTATAATTTATTCAAGTGCATAATATATTTTATACACAAGGAATAAAGGAAACCGTTCAGTACTAATTTTTTTTTCCGTGGATAGTCACGTTCCCTCTGGTAACGGGAAATTTCCACAAGCTGAGCTTTCCTTGCTGCATTTTCCAGCCACAAAGATCCCAAAATTCAGACCTCATTGCCTATACATGAAAAAAACCACAAAAACACCAAGATGACAACGTCTGGGTCAAAGTTGTGTCCAAGCCCTGAAGCAGGTTTTAGAATGGCTCCCCTGCCCGACTGCTTTTTCGGTTTACTGACCTGCACTGCGAGTTCAGTCACATTCATGCTTCCTGCCAGCCTCCTTCTATGGGAAGAAACCACACGTGTTCAGCATTTGGAGTTATGGGTGTCGTTTCATTCTTGTGTTTAATTTTTTATTCTACCAACTCCCCACACGCAGTAGGCTGTTCTGTAACATCCAGCTGAGCCTCACGTTAGGAACTTTTCTCTCAGGTCACAAATAAAGGAGATGCCAAAAAAAAAAAAAAA
>NW_016803369.1:17726-21348 GCF_001698545.2 Rhinopithecus bieti
GGAGGGGAAGGGGAGGAGGGCGGGGGGCAGGGAGTAGGATGGAGTGGGTGCTTGCATGTGTTGTGCAGGTACTCAGGAGTGCGTCAGCCTCCTGAGTACCTGGAACTACAGGCATGCACCAGCACACCTGGGTAATTATTGTATTTTTAGTAGAGACAGGGTTTCACCATGTTGGCTGGGCTGGTCTGGAACTTCTGGCCCCAAGTGATCCACCCACCTCGGCCTCCGAAAGTGCTGGGATTACAGGCGTGAGCCACCATTCCCAGCTGCAGCCAAGATTTCTAAAATTGCAGGGCAGGATCCTTCCTTTGCCTCTGGTTGTGACTGTGGATAGTGCAGCTTCTGCTATGTCTCCGGCTACAGACCCATTACAAATGCGCACTTACCTTCTGCGCTGAGCTGGTGCTGTGGACCTGCAGTGATTTCCTTTCTTTCCTGCTGCTGCATAGCCCTCTTTTCCTCTACTCCTGCCCTTTTCTACAGATATCTTTCTGAGCTCTTGTTTAGGAATAAATACATTTTATTTATTGTCAAATAAACACAGCCAGGACAGATTGAGTGCTCTAAGATTCTTCCTTTAAGAAGTATTTTGTAGATACTGCAGAACTTGTTAATGTCCTGAATATAGAGAGTAGGTTTCAACTATAGGACCTATCCTCCATCGTTTGGGTGACTCATTCTATTTTTGCTTGCACAACGACCCTTTTGATCAACCTCATTTTATATAAGAAATTAAACTGTTTTGTGAGCCCCTACATGTACTGTGGGTTCCAATCACCTCAATGACTGATCATAATGGATGAGTGCGCCCATTATACCTCATGTTCCCAGAGGATGGGTAAGAAAACAACTAGAAAATATTTGACCAATTCACTTTCGAAGAGATGGGAAGGGATGACAATCTGACAGCCTCTTTCTGATTTTAACTAAGATGTCTCCTCCTCAGGCTGGCTCCTCCTGGAGCTAAACTGCTGGAATCTGAAATTTTGCTTTGCTTACCTGTTGGCAGCTGGCTAATCTCACTTGATCACTCTCCGTTTGTGTTAGTTTTCTAATCTGTAAAATGGGAATAACAATGATAACTATCTTATGGGGTTTTTGAATAGATGGAGATGATTAAACATGCTGCCTCACATTTCCTGCTTCTGCCAGTTTGTATGTGTTTATTCACAAGGGTCCTTGAAAGAAGAAAGATGATGGTTATTCTCTGGCAGTGGGCAATAGGGGCAGGATGTTTTATTGTGAAAATAATGGTTCTATAAGTCTTTTTGTACCTATATTTACTTCACTCAGTAACCTTTGTTGGCTGCTGTGTTTACAGGGCCCTGTACCAGGAAATGTGGGGATTGCCACAATATCTGATCAATGCCTGACCATTGTGCTGTAGGTTCTGAAAGTGTAGCGGGATTGATAAGGAATCAGATAGATCGATGGTGTTCAGGAGGATATTTATTATTTAGGTGCACCAGCCCAGTCAGATTAACATCCAAAGGACTGAGTCCTGAACAAAGAGTTAAGTTACTTTTTAAGCGTATCGTGGGGCAGGGGGAAGCATATTACAGAATTGAGAAACAGAGACAGTTATTCAATTAATTGAGACATGCATTACATCATTTCTTAATTTTCAAGGAAAAACAGGTTTTACAACTTGAGTTTATCTGTCTAGTGACCTTGCAGCTGCACAGCTCGGGAAACAGGGTCTTCACAATGCCTGGGAAAGGAGGAGAGATAAGGCTCACTGGCCACAGAAAAAAAGGCAGTTAATTTTAAAGGACTCCAGCTCTTTCTTTTCTCAGGGGAATTGGGTTTTCTTACATACAACTGAGTTTCTGCTTACACATTCTTTAATTTCTTTTAATTCCTGTTCCATTCCCCCCTTTGGTGCTTCTTATAACAAAGGTGTTAATAAAAAGCACTTTTGCCACCTCTTCACAGAGCTGAGCTTCTTCTACTGGCAGCGGCTGATATTTGGTTAATGCCATCAACTGCATGGTAGTGTATCGGGTTACTACTGCCTCTATAGTTGACTGAATACGCCTAATAAACAGAGGTAAAAGGCAAGGGAGGATGAGGCAGATGCCAAGAATAAGCAAGAACCTACCAATGAGGGTTTTGAATCTTCCAAAGGTTGAGAACCATTTTCCTAACAAGGAATCCGGGGACCACCCGGACCAAGTCTGAACTGGAACATGGGCCAGCTTGCACATTCTAGCTGCGATTTCCATAATAGCTCGGCCATTATCAACGATTTCTAGGCAACAGTTGGTTAAATTAAATTTTCTATCAATTCCTCCTTCTGAGGCTCAGAGGTAATCTAAAGCTAATCTGTTTTGATACACAGCATTTCTTATTTGTGTTGCTTGTATTGCCAATAACCCTAGTGCCCTTGATGTTTCATTGGTTATAATTTCAAGGACTACCTACAACCTTATGATGCAGTTGAGCATATAGATTGGGGTGCAATATCCCCATGACCCGTCTTGCGCCCAGGTAGCTGGCTTATAATATTTAATGATTCTTTCAGGAGACAATTATCTTTTCAGTCTCCTATGTCCACATCTTTTTGACATTTGTATCTATTTTTGTGATTATGCTTCTTCTAGTTCTTTTATTTTCATTATAAACTGGATATCCTAAGAGTTCCCTTTGCTTTAGAGGAATTAGAAAGGATGGCTTGATTGTTCCTAACACACATGCCCCTGTCCATTTAGCTGGCAGTTGCTGATATGCCCATGCTCCACAGATCCATTATAGGACAGAGGGTACCTTCCAAGCATTTGGAGCCTCTAGCT
Source organism: Rhinopithecus bieti (assembly GCF_001698545.2). Taxonomy (NCBI): domain Eukaryota; kingdom Metazoa; phylum Chordata; class Mammalia; order Primates; family Cercopithecidae; genus Rhinopithecus; species Rhinopithecus bieti. The sequence goes on from NW_016803369.1 coordinate 20,519, forward strand.
GATACCAAGTGTGGCTTAGAGTAGAGAATCCAGAGAAAGGGTTTGGACCTGGTAAGTAAGAGTCATTCTGGGCGTTTCTCCATAGAGTTTTGTTTTTAGTCTCATCATAATGCTGTTGCCCTAGGCAGGTTGTTTCTCCTACTGCCTCTGTGAAAGCCTTTCCCCATCGGGTGATACAGTACTTTTTAATTATGGAGGTTTTTAACAACCAAACACTGGCTGAGGCTGTTGGTTCACTGGCAGGGTTAGGTGAAGTCCACTTATCTTGTGGCATTAATTCCTTTGCCTCCCATGGCCACTGGTCCCCCATATGAGTTCCTCCACATACATAGCATGAGGAAATTCCTAAGCTGCCAGTTATGTTTTCAGCTAGTTGAGCAAATAAGTTTTTAGGTGATGGGGGAAGCTCAGGCACTGGCTGTTCAAAATGCTTATAGAATGACTTATGGACCCAGAATTACAGGATTGGACACTTTTGAGTCCTTCTAGTCTTTTTGACAATCAGTAGTGGAACTGCAAGGCCTGCTTCTTGTCTATCAACTCATAATAGTGCTGTCTGTCCTGTAGGCCAAAAAGGTAGCTCTGGCTTTAAGATAGTAAAATGTAAAGGATTGCATGTCCTTGTCTTACAATTTGGTTTGGTTGACATACTATTTAGCAGAGCAGTCCTTCCTCAATATAAGTGTTGGAGCTGTGTTAGCATAGAACACTAAATGTTACAGTCCAGGCATCCGATTTGTGGTTCTCCATACAGATGTTTAGGACTGTTGTTGTTAAGCCTCTCTTGTGTTAAACCATTACAGACTGCTTCTTTTTTTTTTTTTTTTTTT
>NW_016803369.1:23094-30301 GCF_001698545.2 Rhinopithecus bieti
CTTTTAGTAGCACCTTTGTCACCTTTCATGCCTTTTCAGTCCTGGTGGGCAAGGCCTCAACCCACCCCGAGAAGGTGCAAAGAAACACTAGCATATACCAGTAACCTCCTGCTCAACGCAACTCAGTAAAGTCTAGAAGCAAGTTCTCAAAAGGCACAGCTCCCATTTCCTGAATTCCTGGGGGTCGAGTAGGTCCTTGTTTTGGCTTATTCCAGGCACAGGGTGTTCGCAAACAGCACGGGTGATGGCAGAGAGCCGTGGCACATAGAAGTGTTGACCTATCAAAGTCTCTAGGGCCGTCTTTCCCATGTGTGTTCCTTGATAGATCTACTTCACAAATCTTGGGGCTATTGTCTCTGGGACGGCTAACTTCCCATCAGAGAACAGTCACCATCCACCTTTAATGTATTTCCCTGTTTCCAGAACAAACCAAGCTTTTTCACTTGAAGAGTTAATGGGGTACCTCCAGCAAAGGGGGCTCTATAAGGAGAGGCATTGTTAGAGTTCTTTCTTCAGGTAAAGCCTTGCTCATTGCTGCCCGCCGAGCCTCTCGGTATGCCTTTCTGTTGCCCTGTGCCTCATAGCTTTTCCCAATTTGGTGTTCTTTGCAATGAATGACAGCCACCTTCTCTGAAGCCCATATGGCTTCTAATAATTGCAAAATTTCCTCTTTGTTTTTTATTTCTTTTCCTTTGGTAGTCAAAAGTCCTCTCTCTTTGTATATCGCCCCATGGGTATGCAGAGTTGCAAAAGCATATTTAGAGTCAGTATATATGTTTACTTTCTTCCCCTTGGCCAATAACAGTGCTCTGGTTAATGCTATTAATTCAGCCTTCTGAGTGGAGGTCCAAGAAGGTAAGGCTTGAGCCTCGACCACCGAGTGTTGGGTCACTACTGCATACCCTGCATATTGCACCCCATGTGTTATGAAACTGCTGCCATCAGTGAAGTATTTAACATCTGGGTTCTCCAAGGGAGTATCTCTGAGGTCTTCCTGGCTCAAGAACACTTCATCCACAATATTTATGCAACAGTGGGAAAAGTCCTGCCAGCAGTGATGCAACCCACCATCCTTCCAATCAGGCTCCTCCAGAGGCAGCAGGGTAGCTGGGTTCAAGGTATTTACATTCTCTAGTGTTATCTGGGGATTTTCACATAGAAGCCCTTGATACTTAAGCATTCTAGAGTTGGACAGCCAACCATGTCCTCTTTGCTCCATTAAGGTGACTACAGTGTGTGTCACCCGAACTATTAACTTCTGACCTAAGCCTAGCTTGTTGGCATCTTCTATAAGGATTGCAGTAGCTGCCAATGCCCTGAGGCAGCTGGGCCAACCTAAAGCCACCAAGTCCAGTCTTTTGGATAAGTATACTACCAGCTGATGCCAAGAGCCCAACAACTGAGTTAAGACTCTGACTGCCATTCCCTTTCATTCATCCACATACAGAAAGAAGGGCTTTTTTACATCTGGCAACCCTAGTGCCAGGGCCTGGATGAGAGCTCCCTTTATATCCTTGAAGGCCTTTTCCTGTTCCTTTTCCCATAGGAGGAGCTCTCTTTCCTTTCCTTTTATAGCGTCATACAAGGGCCTTGCTATAAGGGAGAAGTTTGGAACCCAGATTTGGCAGAATCCCACCACGCCTAGAAATTGCCTGACCTGCTGCCTTGTAACTGGGGTGGTCAGTGCACACACAGCCTCCTTGCGTGGACTTCCAAGCCTGCGCTGGCCTTGGGATATCATGAATCCTAGATATCCAACCTCCTGAAAACAGACTTTTGCCTTGTCGTTGGACACTATAACCAGCTTCACACAGCGGGTGAAGAAGCCTCTCTGTTCCGTGAAGTGATTCCTCCCTCATGGGGGCAGCAAATAGCAAATCATCAATGTGTTGTAATGGCCCATAGTTGTCACTAGGTGGCGCAAAAGCCTCAAGATCGGTAGCCAAAGCCTTGAAGACAGTGGGAGAATTCTTACACCCCTGCGGCAGCCTTGTCCAGGTATACTGCGATTGCCCCCACTGGAGGGCAAATGTAGGCTGACTTTAGGGAGCAAGCCTCAAGCAAAAGAAAGCAGACACGTGAACCACGTGGCCTCAGCAGGAATCTGTCCCAACCTTGTGTATGGGTTGGGTACTATGGCATGGATAGTGACAGTGGCCTTGTTTACCACCCGGAGTTCCTGCACTGTCCTGTATTCACCATTTGGTTTGCGCACAGGCAGCAGAGTAGTAGTCCAGGAGGACTTGCATTTCACTATAACCCCATGTTCATAGAGCCGATTGAGATGTTTTGTTATGCCTTCAATTGCCTCTCTGGGTAGTGGGTACTGACAGACTCGTACCAAGGCAGCATGAGGGTTAAGCTCTACTACCACTGGGGATCTGTTTGCAGCAAGTCCAGGGGTGTTGTCCTTAGCCTATACACCTGATACCTTGAAAAGCATTTCTCACATATTGTGTAGGTCCGGCTCTGGCAGCCTCCTGGTATACAGTCCGTAGAGCCGCCATTCCTCAGTTCTTGGGACAGTTAGAGTCAATGTCATTGCCTTTGGCTTCCCTATCTCCAAGGTCATACTCCTTTTAGGTATAAAGGAAATTTGTGCCTGCAGTTTCTGGAGTAAGTCTCTCCCCATCAAGAGCACTGGACAATTTGGCATATATGGAAACACATGCTGCACTTCTTGTCCCCCAATAACACATCTCCTGGATTTGGAAAGGTCTCTTTTCTTTGGCCCCAGTAGCACCTACGATAGTAGCACAGTTCTTTGTGGGGGGCTAATTGGGTGAGTTACCAGAGAAATCAGCAGCAGTATCGACCAAAAAAAATCCACTAATTGGCCCCCTACTTCCATAGAGACCATAGGCTCCCCGGGGCCTAAAAAGATGGAGCCTGGTCTGTCTTAGTCCTCAAAATTCTCGGCCCCTGCTAGGCCGATCACATCAGGATCTGCCTTTGAAGCACCACAACTAGCAACCGAATGCCGCACTCGGGTGTTAGACCATTGACCATCATCTCCATCCTCTTCCTTTTCGGGGCACTCATTTTCCAATGGCCCATTTGCCTGCACCTTGCACATTCGTTCCTGTCCAACTGGAACCGGCTTTCATCTCCCAGTCTTGTTTGCCCCCTTCCTCAGTCTCTGCCTCAGCCTTGCCCTCTAGCAAATCCAGGATTACCTTCTGCTAGTGCAGCAGCTATAAATTGAGCTGTCTCTTTGTTTCTATTTCTGGTTTTTCTTTCTTCCTTTCTCTCCACCTTTTCCTGGTTTATGTATATTTTGTTTGCTCTTTCCAGGGGTTCACTAATATTTTTCCCTGCAAAGCCTTCCAGCCTCTGAAGCTTTTGTCTTATGTCTCCCTGAGCTTGCCCGACAAACGCCATATTTATCATATTTTGGTTTTTAGGAGCCTCTGGAATAATTGGAGTGTACAGCCTATAGGCCTCACAAAGCCTTTCATTAAATGCACTTGGGCTTTTGTCAGGCTTTTGGCACACTTCTGATATTTTGCTCATATTCATTGCCTTCCTTCCTCCCTCCTGCTTTTATCTCATTCAGGAGTGCCTTTCTACATAGCTGCAGCCCTTCCATGTCCCTTGCCTCATTTGGGTCCCAGTTAGGGTCCTCATCTGGTTATCGCTCCATGGTGAGCTGGCACGGGTTAGGGGTGGCCTCTGGGGCTTCCCCTTGTAACCAGCTGAGAGCTGCCTGATTAACTCTCTTATGCTCCTCTGTATTAAATAATGTTAGCAAAAGTTTCTGACAATCTGGCCAGGTTGGGTTATGTGTCATAATAATAGAATTCACCAAATCAGTGAGAGCCTGAGGTTTTTCTGTATAGGAAGGGATATGCTGTTTCCAATTTAAGTGATCAGTAGTGGAGAAAGGCTGATAAACATAAAGCCTAGGGCCAGCTTGTATCTGCCTCTGGGCATCATAAACTTGTGTCCTGGTCTCTCGAAGTGGCATCTGCAAAGCCTGTGGTCGACCTGAGCAGAGGCACCCAGCTGCCTCACCCTGTCCATCTTCCTTGTTTTTTTCTAATGGGGGCTTCTGATCCGCTGTGGGGGGAGATTGAGCCTCACTTTCCTCTGAGCCCAACCCTACAGACACTCCTGACTCTGCCTTCTGCCTTATTCTGGTCAAAGACAGGTAGACTGGCACATATGGGGGCAGACATTCCATTTCCTCAGGTGGGGCCTGAAGAACTAGTTTCGGCTGAGGCTTCAGGGATTCCTTTTCCTGGGAGACGCTAGGGGCTTTAGGTTCCCCTGCTTCCTTTGGTTGGGCTGCACGAGCCACTAATGCCTTGCAATATCCCTCTAGGCAGAGCTGTAGCCACTTGAGGCGACTTTGTGCCACGTGGAGCCAAGAGTCTATATAGGGAAACTGGTCTGGGTATCCTGGTTGCCCTCCAACTCCAGTGACCACCTTAAACACATGGCCAGTTAATTCCCTGTCTATTGTACCTTCAGAGGTGCCACCCCACGTTGAAAGCAGGCCAATCTATTTCACAGTATGTCCTTAGCTTTAGAGCATCCAGTTTCATCCCATAATCACCTCTAAATCCTTTTTTAAAATTCTGTATCATGCACTCCAAAGGAGTTAGTTTCAATGCTTTCCCTCCCATTTCCACCCTTGCAGTGCACTTTCACTCTCACTTTCACTCTTGGGTCCACCAGACCAGGTCCTATTGTGGGAGTTTCATACACTGCTTAGCCAGGAACGTGCATTCCCCTGTCACAGCCTGCTGTGGCTGTGGAGCTGGTCTTACCAGCCGTATGCAGTGTCCTAAGTCTGATTTCCCTCACACTCGCCTCGGAGCACACAGCCCATGCTAAGGGATCTGTGCCTCCCCACATCACTCCCCACATTGGCCTCTCTCTTTCTCACACTTTCACACACCTCCCCTGCACCAGGACTCCTCATCGGATGAAACGAGTGCCTCTCGTGTCCCGGGTGAGCCTAGTTAGGCTCCCACATTCACACATATACACACACCACTCCTATCCCAGGACTCCTCATCAGACAAAAAGACCCTCTCTCGTGTTCCAGGTAGGTTCACATGCACCCACACACTCCCAGTTGGGGTGGCAAGCCACTCTTGCCACCCTGCCAGCGAGCTCTACCTTGCTACACTTGGCACTCTATTGGCCCATTTTCTCCCTTTTCCCAGTTCCATTGTTAGTGGGGACATGAGGTTCATCCAAATTGGCAAGCCACTCCTGCTGCCCCCAGCCACTCTGGGTTGGATTAGTGGTCGGTCCCTGGGAGGTAACCAAGCTCTCCTTCATCCTTATGGGACAGGCTTTCCTGTCTTGGGCCCTTGCTCCTTACCGCAGTTCCTGAAGTGCTGGTATCGTCCTGCAGCCCCGTCCCCAAATCCGTTGCACTGCCAGGCAGGCCAGTGGGATGCAGGGAGAGCCAGTCTCTGTCCAGGTGAAGCTCCCCGGTGGCAAGTCTTAGATGCCAGGTCTCCCCTGGTCCCAGGGCTCTAGTCCTGCAGGCAAAGGAGACAGTAAATCTGTCGTCTCCAATCCCAGGCGAGTCCCCAGAAATGTTACAGGATGTTTTAAGGAATCAGAGACCAATGAGGTTCAGCAAGATATTTATTATTTAGGTGCACCGGCCCAGTCGGATTAACAACCAAAGGACTGAGCCTTGAACAAACAGTTAAGTTACCTTTTAAGCATTTTGTGGGGTGGGTGGAGATCTGTGAAGGGGGAAGCATATTACAGGAGTGAGAAACAAGGACAGTTATTTAATTAATTGAGACGTGCATTACAGCATTTCTTACTTTTCAAGGAAAAGCATGTTTTACAACTTGAGTTTATCTGTCTAGTGAACCTGCAGCTGCACAGCTAGAGAAACAGGGTCTTCACAATGCCTGGGAAAGGAAGAGAGATAAGGCTCACTAGCCACAGAGAAACAGGCAGTTAATTTTTAAAGGACTCCAGTTCTTTCTCTTTCTCAGGGGCAATTGGGTTGTCTTATACAACTGAGTTTCTGCTTACGCATTCTTTAATTTCCTTTAATTCCTATTCCAATACCATAGAAGCAATTAAGGGCAGGTCTAGAGTTAGTTAAGGTGGAGGTGGTGATAGAGAGAAGGACAGGGTTACATTGATAAGGCTGACAATTAGAAGGGGCAGTTCTTTTAATGAAATAGATGAGGGGTTTTAGATCTGCACAGACCTTTTTCATGGAAGTCCAACTTTGCTTCTGAGTAGTTTAAAGGACATAGTCCCATTTACTACAAGGTTGCCAGGCTATAGGAGCAGAAAATCAGCATCTTGGCTGCAGGTGATCACAACAATGAGTGCTAGGGGTAACTGTGTAAATTAGAGGGCTGGGGCATAAATAATTGTGTGAAGAGGTTAGCTGTCATTGATCTTTTACATTTCCACAAGGTATGATAGAGCAAGCATTAAAGGCAATGGTCTGAGGTGAGTCAGACTTAGTTACAAAGGAGCTAGTAACAGAACAAGGAAAGGAAAGGAAGCAATGTAGAAGGTATATGAAAATTAAGCTTTCTTTAACTTTAACTTAGTAGAGCTTAATCCTAGTACAGTAACCCATGATTCTGATGAGGAAGATGTTTTCTTGACTCGAGTATGGTGGGTCCATCCTTTCTCGGCTGTGCGGACGGCAGTCTCAGTGGTTAACAGCAAAAAATAGGGTCCTTCCCAGGCTGGCTCGAGTTTTTTTCTTTCTGTCTTTTGATAAGGATGTGGTTTCCAGGCTTGTGCTGGTGTACTGGAAATTCTAGGGGTGGTACCTGTGCTAAAAGATTTTTAGTTCTGAGGGAAGGGAAAGTGGAAGATAAATTAAGTATATAATTTTTGCTGCATATCCTGGGGCTTGAGGCCCCATGGTGATGCCTCCCACTCCATTCCTGCTCAGCACCACTCATGGGATGCTGTGGCCCTGCCCCCTCTTAAGATCTTGGCCTTCTAGTGGCCTTCACCTCCCTTGCGCATTGTGGCCTTCGGGATGAGGGGCTTGTGACTTACCCAGCCACCCTTGGGCCTTAAGAAAGCTAAACACCATTTTATATTTGACAATGTTATTTGTATGATTTTGTACCAGATAAGTTAAAATTTACCTTTATATTAATGTGCTATTAATGTTAAACTTAATTTTAATAAAATCTTGTCCCATTTTAATGTCTGACTATAAGGTAAGATTTTTTTTTTTTTTTTTTTTTTT
>NW_016803369.1:33691-35844 GCF_001698545.2 Rhinopithecus bieti
GGGACTTGGAGAACTTTTATGTCTAGCTCAAGGTTTGTAAATGCACCAATCAGCACCCTGTGTCTAGCTCAAGGTTTGTAAACGCACCAATCAGTGCTCTGTGTCTAGCTAATCTAGTGGGGACTTGGAGAACTTTTGTGTCTAGCTAAAGGATTGTAAATGCACCAATCAGCACTCTGTGTCTAGCTCACAGATTGTAAACGCACCAATCAGCTCTCTGTAAAATGGACTAATCAGCTGTCTGTAAAATGGACCAATCAGCAGGATGTGGATGGGGCCAGATAAAGGAATAAAAGCAGGTTGCCCAAGTCAGCCAGGGGCAAGCCCCTCGGGTCCCCTTCTGCACTGTGGAAGCTTTGTTCTTTTGCTCTTTACAGTAAACCTTGCTGCTGCTCCCTCTTTGGGTCCACACTGCCTTCATGAGCTGTAACACTCACTGCGAAAGTCTGCAGCTTCACTCCTGAAGCCAGCGAGACCACGAACCCACTGGGAGGAACGAAAACTCCAGACACGCCACCTATAAGAGCTGTAACGCTCACCACGATGGTCCACGGCTTCATTCTTGAAGTCAGCAGGACCAAGAACCCACCAATTCTGGACACACTACTGCTGTGTCCAGTTTCCACTGACTGGAATGGAACCTCACATTCTGTATTAGTCCCAACTGGCTAGCAACTTAGAACTTTTATGAGAGGCAAAGGCAGAGGAGAACAAAGGAAGGAGGAAGTAATTTATGGAATGCTGAGAAAGGTAAAACACCTTCAAATAAGGAAAAGGAACAGGCTATGACCTAATGCAAGCATGCCAGGGCAAATATTTAGGCTAAATTGTGGGAGCTAAGAACATAAAGTACATTGATTTCTTTATTACGGCTCACAGATATTTAAGAATGTTAGCCCAGGTCTTTGAATAAATTTTGCTTCTAAGAATAAACAAAATAGAGAATAGGAAAGCAGTATAAATAATCAGCAGAACCAACATGGGGTTTTCTGAAAGATCAACAAAGTTGACAAACTTTTAACCAGACTAAGAAAAGAGAGAATATCAAAACTAAAACAAGAAATGAAAGAGGGGATAATACTGGTACAAAACAGACACATAGACCAATGGAACAGAATAGAGAGCCCAGAAATAAAGCTGCACACCTATGGCCATTTGATCTCCTACAAAATGAGCAATGGGGAAAGGACTCCCTATTCAATAAATGGTGCGGAGATAGCTAGCTAGCTATATGCAGAAGAATGAAACTGGACCCCTACCTTTTGTCATATACAAAATTAACTGAAGATGGGTTAAAGATTTAAATGTAAGACGTCAAACTATAAGAACCCTAGAAAATCTAGGAAACACCATTCTGGACATCAGCCTTGAGAAAGAATTTGTAAATCCCCAAAAGCAATTGCAACAAAACAAAATTGACAATTGGGACCCAAGTAAACTAAAGCGCTTTTGCATAGCAAAAGAAGCTATAAACAGAGTAAATAGCCCACAGAATGGGAGAAAATATTCACAAACTATGCATCCAACAAAGGCCTAGTATCCAGAATCTATAAGGAGACAATTCAAGAAATAAAAAACAAGTAACTCCATTAGAAAGTGAGCAAACAACACATGAACAGACACTTTTCTTTTTTTTTTGAGACGGAGTCTCGCTCTGTCGCCCAGGCTGGAGTGCAGTGGCGCAATCTCAGCTCACTGCAAGCTCCGCCTCCCGGGTTCACGGCATTCTCCTGCCTCAGCCTCCCGAGTAGCTGGGACTACAGGCGCCCGCCACCTCGCCCGGCTAGTTTTTTGTATTTTTTTGGTAGAGACGGGGTTTCACCATGTTCGCCAGGATGGTCTCCATCTCCTGACCTCGTGATCTGCCCGCCTCGGCCTCCCAAAGTGCTGGGATTACAGGCTTGAGCCACCGCGCCCGGCCAGAACAGACACTTTTCAAAATAAGACATACAAGTGGCCAACAAACATTTGAAAAAATGTTCAATATCACTAATCATCAGAGAAATGCAAATCAAAACCACAATGAGATACCATCTCACACCCATCAGAATGGCTATTATTAGTAAGTCAAAAAACAACAGATGCTGGTGATGCTGCAGAAAAAAAGGACACTTACACACTGTTGGTGGAAATGTCAATTAGTTCAGCCACTT
>NW_016803369.1:39617-43332 GCF_001698545.2 Rhinopithecus bieti
TATTATTATTATTATTATTATTATTATTTCAGAGACAGTCTCACTCTGTCCCCAGGGCTGGAGTGCAGTGGCACCGTCTCAGGTTACATACATATTTGTTCCATACACATGTGTCAAGACAGCCTTCATAAATATTTATGACCCCTCCTGTATGGCTTAACCAAAAGATGTGGAAAATATAAACTAAAAAAAAAAAAAAAAAATTGTTCAATTTGTGTATTGAGTCCACCTGTCATCATATCCCCACAGGAACTCTGGATACAATTGACAGTGGGGACGGGGCATGATAAGCAATTAAGACTGAATGCTACATATTATCCCAGATAATTCAGAAAATGTCTTGTTAGCTCTGCAAGACATGAACCAACAAATCAAAACTATGTCTGCCCCACATTGTCGCTAGCTCAATAGTTAGTATCCTGGTTCAGGTCAGAACCGTCCTGGCGTCTAAAGCTCCTCATAACTTTGGCCCTGGTTGCAGGGATAGGCATATTTCTTTGCTGTGGATTTTACTGCTGTTGCACCTTCTGTATGGAAATGCAAGACAGGTTTTCCCAAGAGACTTTCCTGGCCTCGTACCATAATGCTCCAGCAAACATTGTCTGTGAACCCCAGTATTTGTGAATATTTCCAACTCCAATGGATCAGTTCCATTCTGATACCCTTTAACTCCTCCCACTTTCAGCAGTAAGTAGCCAGAATAAAAACAATGCCCAAATCCCATGAAAATGGAATGGAATTTGACAGTGGGGAGTTGTAACCAAGTACCTCATTTTCTTTAAAAGAATTATTTTACCTTTTTTCTTTTCCTTCACCTCTTACTTTGCTCTTTAGGAATACAATTATAAACTTTACCTTCTTTCCAACAGGCACTCCTGTGAAGCAGGAGAATAGGGGCTGGAGGCAGGGAACCTAAAGCTGTTTCACGCTGACTTCCTATAACTAAATTGAAACGAAAACCCTAACTTTCCACACCTAAGTAACAAAAGGACCAGAGGCTACTGCCTTTGCAAACCCCCACCTTTCCTTCACGGCAGATGGGAAATTGAAAGTACCTGTGATTGGTTGATTTTGGCAACCAATCAGACCTTTGTATAGGAGTGTAACTTTATAACTTTAGTTCAGCTCAATCTGATTGATTGTCAGCCAGGTCTTCGTTTGCATAGAAGTACAACTTTGTGACTTCACTTTAGCCTCTGGTTGCTTTCTGCAACCACCAGATGTTTGCATAGGAATGTGACCTTTGTAAGTTCACTTCAGCCTCTGATTGGTTGCTTTCCACAACCATTCAGACTGATTGCAGGCCACCACTTTATTTACATGAGGTGAGCACCAAGTGGCCAATGGGAAACCTCTAGGGGGTATTTGGACCCAGGAAGATTCTGTATCCGGGCCCTTGAGCCACTGCTCAGGCCTGCTGCCACCCTGTGGAGTGTACTTTCGATTTCAGTAAATCTCTGCTTTTGTTGCTTCACTCTTTCCTTGCTTTGTTTTGTGCATTTTGTCCAATTCTATGTTCAAAACGCCAAGAACCTGGACACCCTCCACCAGTAACACCTAGACTGAAAGCTTATCTAAATATATGTTTGCTTAGAAGTATCAGGGACCAAATCTCAAAACAAAACAGGCACCCTCTGGAATTCCCCACCAGGAGATTGTCTCAAGACAACAATTGATTCACAATCCAATTGCATCCATGATGGTGCAGACCAGACCATCACATGGCATCACTCAACATAAGTCATCCAAGTGAGTTACGTAGACCCCACACCTCCTCGCCCCTCCTCCATGCCATTCACACCAACTTTCCCTTTTTAAGCCCTTGCTTTCTGCCCTGAAAGTTAAAGCAGTTCCCTTAAGGCAGGAGCCTATTCTGTTTCCCCACTGCTAAGCTCTGGAATAAAAGTCACTTTCTTTTTACCACCCTCGTCCTTGTTATTCAATTTTGCAAGCAATGAGCAGCTGAGCTTGCATTTGGTTACAGTTAGAGGAGGAAGGAGGAGAGAAGCCAATGGGAAGAGAGAAGTCTTAGAGACACCAGTCTGGGGAGATCATAAGCTTCCCAAAAAGACCAGTGAAGTTCCAAATTATCCTCAGCAAAATCACGTCAACAAGAAGGAGTTGGACAGTGTAGGTGGAGCATATAGTCAGTAGGAATTCAAGAATGGTGTTTCAGTTGACTCACAAGTTCCCATGGGAAAAACAGGATCAAATAGAACAGACAGACCTCACAAAATAATAAGGAAAAAAAATTCCAGCTTGGGCAACATAGTGAGACCCTGTCTCTACAAAAAATAAAATAAAATAAAATAAAATTAGCCAGGCATGGTGGCATGTGCCTGTACTCCTAGCTACTCAGGGGTGCTGAGGTGGGAGGATTGCTTAAGCCTGGGAGGTTAAGGCTGCAGTGAGCCATGATCACACCACTGCACTCCAGCCTGGCCAACAGAGGAAGACCCTGTCTCAAAAAAAAAAAAAAAAATTTCCAGCCCAAAGAATCAATGAATAATTCCCACTCAAAATAGAAAGCCAGAAAGAAAACTTCCAGCCCAGGGAGCCAGAGAATAATCCCCACTCAAGACAGAGATCCAGGAAGGAGACCGTCCAGCCTAGGAGACACCTTTCAAAAGAAGCCTGGTACTCTAACCTGCTTTAGAGAGTATACTCAGAATCTTAAGAATCAAATCAGTCCTTACCAGCTTTAACAGAAGTTTGCCTGGAACAATGGTTCAAAAGTCTGACTTAGCAGTGGATCCCAAATCCATCAGTCAGGAGTGAAGGAAAGGGCTTAAAAGGTGCACGTTTGAGGTCCACAGTGATAGGTCCAGGAGTCCAATGATGAATCTGATCCTATAAAAGTCACAGCATCATTACTGTTCAACTTTTTTTTCAAACGACACGTGTTAAAGATGGTGAGAAAGACTGTGTTCAAGGGGAAATATCAAGATAAGTATAGGAACCACTGCAATGGCATCTTACAATGGGGAGATAGATTGAGATCAGCTAAAATAGTGTAAGCAAGTGGGAATTTAGAGCCAAGGAACAAGGTGGGAGTCAATGGACGGAAATTTACTAAGAGGAAACATCAGGCATAATGGAATATTTGGGCTAAACCGACCTAACAGAATTTTGCTGAAGGCAGCCCAGGGTGATCAAACATCACCTGGGACATGATGGAGGATGAGGAACCAGATAAGATATTGAGAGTGGTTGGATACGGGGAATGGCTAAATAGACTTAGCAGGACTTAGCAATTTCCTTGCTGAAACTGGACAATGCAGAGACAAACTCAGAAATCCAAAATCCAGGCCTAGTTGAAAAGAGCTCAAGGGAACCTGAGTAGAATTTGGTCAATAAGATAATCTTTGTCAGCACTAGAATTCTGGGATGAATAAAACAGAGGTCCTTCCTTCCAGGAGCTCAGTGTAGTAGGGAATAAAACATGCTCTCTAATCCCAGCTGCTTGGGAGGCTGAGGTGAGAAGATCGCCTGAGGCTAGGAGTTCCAGACTAGCTTGGGCAAGGTAGTGAGACCTCATCACTTAAAAATATACATTTTTATTACATAATATATATAATATATTAATATATTAACATATATAATATATAACATATATATTACATATATTTCTCTCAAATGATAACATAAGACAAGGAAATTCCAGTGAATATGAGGTGTTTGGCCATGTGTGCTCCAGCAGGAGGTGAAAGGTAGA
>NW_016803369.1:44440-47420 GCF_001698545.2 Rhinopithecus bieti
TAGGGAGGGGCAGGGAAGCAATCAAGATGAAAGAGGGGTCTAGCATTTCACTGTCTGGATGTGGTGATCTGGTGAGTTTCAGTTCTTTGATCCCTTTTTTTTGAAAGGCCTGAACGTTGCTTCCTGAGGAAGGAACTCAGATAAAACAAATGTAAGGTTCAAACTTTAAGACCAGAAGGGTTCATTTCTATTTTTATCAAAAGAACAGTCCATGGCAGGGCTCCCCAACCCCTGGGCCACAGAGCAGTACTGGTCTGTGGCCTGTTAGTAAATGGACTGAGCAGCAGGAGGTGAATAGCAGGCGAACAAACATTACTGCCTGAGCTCTGCTTCCTGTCGGATCAGTGGTGGCATTTTATTGTCATAGGAGTGCGAACCCTACTGTAAACTGCACATGTGAGGGATCTAGGTTGCACGCTCCTTATGAGAATCTAACTAATGCCTGACAATCTGAGGTGGAACAGTTTCATCTCGAAACCATTGTCCCGCCCACCAAGTCCATGGAAAAATTGTCTTCCACGAAACCAGTCCCTGGTGCCAATAAGGCTGGGGACCACTGGTCTATAGAACTGTCAGGTCAGTTTCAGAAGGACCACTGGCCACAAGACATATTTCACTGAGCAGCTGTTTCAACAATACAGTCAGTTCAGTCTGTGTTTCATGTGTGTTTATATTAGGTATTATATAGAGCACACTGTCATATATATCTGTATATAGATTATATATATGAGTGTATATAATATATGCATCTGTATAATTATAGGGATGGCTCAAATCAAAGTACCTAATGTTTTCCTTAATCTCTCCTAAGTTAAAAGAAAAATATAAATGGGATGAATGGATGGGGAAAAAAGGACAAAGTATTCAAAGCATTTCCTACGAAAATGACAATATGTTTATATGAGAGTTGCAATAAAAATACGGAGCGCTGAGTCAAACTACTGATAAACAACAAATATTTTTGGATAACTGTGTCTCATGCAATATTTGGGACATACTTTATACAAAAATATTTGTTGTTTATTTGAAACCCAAATATGAGTGTCCTGCAGTTTACCTGACAATGCAAGATTATTTCCTATACTTCAACATCAACAAGATTTGATTGCATTTAAATGTTTCTGTCCATTTGTTCTTCTATGTAATACTTTTAAAATAATTGGCATAAAAATTCAATCAATTCATAGAAGTCCAAAGCAAAAAAAAAAAAAAAAAAATCTACTGACATCTCATGAGGAAGAAAGGATCAGGATTGACATTAATGAACCCTCTCACAGAGACCACTACACACACAAAAACAAAGAAGGATGGGTGAATGGATGCAGAGAGAATTTAGTAAGACTGAAATGATGCCATACATGCTTTTAAAAAATAAAAGTATTAAATTTTAAATTTTACTTCAATATAAGAGAAGAAAAAGAACAAAACGGAGATTGAAAGAACTGCTGAACTTTAGGAAGTTTTACTTGATTACAAATAGATACTAGTTTTATAAAATTCCCTTTTTCTTCTCAAGGGTGCCCTGCCCTTCCAGCCTGGTACCTTGCCCCTTGAGGCATAATCTTTCTGAAAACTGTCCAAAGGACCTGCATATTGTTAAGAAGAGCTGCAAAATGTACCAGAGAGAAAGATCAGGTGAGCTGGTGCCTAATTCATTACTGTGAGGTCTCCTCTCTGGGACACTTGTGAAGTCTTAGTCATCAGTGCTCTGAACCTTAATATCAGAACCAAATAAAGAGAATAAAAGATAGAGAAACTTCAGGCAGGGATGGAAGGCAGAGAGCAAAGCATATATGGGCATGGGACTTATAATAAGGAACAGCAGGACAGCACAATGGCATTCTTCGATTGTCGGCTTTAGAAATGCTGTCAATTATATTCTACTGCTCCAGAGAATGAAAATTGCTTAAAATTGACTTCTTAGGCAGAGTTTACAAACTAGCAGCTCCAGCCTGAGTCTGTTCTGCAGACCTGATTTAGATGGCCCCCATACTTTTCAATAAAACATATTTCAGTTAGTTACCAACATTTAAAGAACTGAAGGTTTCATATCAACATTTTAATTTGGGGCCAATCTTGAAAAACTGAAAAATCTGGCAGTCCTGGCCCAACATTGCCAGCCAGCAACACTAAGCTGGAGCTGAATACTGGCTGCCCCTTTGGAAGACACATATTCTTTCCCAGTTTGCCACAGTCCCTACTCTGCTTGCTTTTCTCTTTTGTGTCACCTGTCTGGCCTTGTCAACATTTGAATTTACAACTCTGATTATTACAATTTTTCTATTATACAAACTGTCAGACATATATAAAAGCAGAGAGAATGGTAAAGATGAACCCTATTTGTACCCATTACCCAGTTTCAACAATTATTCATAGACAACCTTGTTTCATGAATACCCTAACCAATTCTCAAACACACTTGGATCTCCCCCTGGATTTTTGTGATGCACATCTAGACATCACATCATTTCACCAGTAAATATTTCAGTGTGTATCTCCAAAAGAACCAAATGTATGACTCCTAACCAGGCTTCTTCTGTTATGTCACATATGCCATGAGTTATACTGTAGTGAGAGGATATATTACAGAGTAATAGTAATAAATATTTCTGAGGTCTTACTCTGTGACTAGGTATTATGCTAGGTATTTACACATATTGTCATTTATTCCTCTCCTCAATTCTATGGCATAGACAATGCTTTTATTCCCATCTTATAGATAATCTTCACATAGATGTCCTCTCTAATATATATACACATGTGTATGTGTGTGTATATATATACATACACTGCATATTGTTTGTTTATATTTATATACAATATAACATATTGTATATACTTCATACTGATACTATTCACATATATATTTAATTGTATTAATATATAGGAACTAGAAAAGTAGTCTGGTTCTATTTTCTTTGGTCTTTTTTGAAATCATGTCAACTCTGATAATGGGAAATTTCCATAAGCTGAGGTTTTC
>NW_016803370.1:0-760 GCF_001698545.2 Rhinopithecus bieti
TAAAAAAGCTCTTGAGTTATCACTTGTGAAATGATTATCTTATTTTAAAATAACCTGCAATATCGAGTGTTTTAAACCTTTGATATTTGACAAACTTCCCAAAACAAAATTATAAACTATGTCTTTTCTGACCGAATTAATCCTTTAAGATATTAGTTTCCCTAAAGCCCAAAATGACATACTTTTGGCTTACTTGGTATAAAATTATACAGGAAACATTGTCAAATACAAAATGGTGTTTGATTTCCTTTTGGCTGTATTTGTATAAATACGTTATTGGTATGTGTTCCCAAATTATGTGAAACTCCTGTAATTCTCATATGACTTAGCATTATCAGTAATAATTATAACTGTTGTGTTAAATTATTGTGTGCCTCAGATATAACAAATTTCCTTGTCAATTGTGTCTTTCGCTACGGCTGCCCTAAAACTTCTTGTCATCCATGGGCAATGGGCAATTGTTATCTTACTTTGGTCCTCTTTAAAGATTGGTTATATAATGAGCTATAAACTCTAACACATGCTCTTGAAGTAGGTTTCTGATAACTTTGGAGATTGTGACATCAGAATAGAATAAAAACTTTCAGGACACAGGAGAACTGAAATGTTCATGAATATCAAGCAGAACAGAAATTACATGCATTGAACTAATAGAAGACTGAAGTAATGTTTTTGACTTTTTGCTTGAAACGTTGCTGATAGTTGGTTTTGTTTTTTCAGAGTCAAAGTAACTTTTCTTTGGAGCTATTGACAGATTTTA
>NW_016803371.1:0-4579 GCF_001698545.2 Rhinopithecus bieti
AAAATACAACATAAAAACGAACAAAACCCACTATAACTATTTACATAGCATTTACATTGTTTTAGGTATTACAAGTAATCTAGAGATGATTTAAAGTATAGGAAAATGTGTGTAGGTTATATGCAGATACCACACCATTTATATAAGGGACTTGAGCATCCTCGAATTATGCTATCTGTGGGAGATCCTGGAACCAATCCCCCTTGGATGCCAAGGGACAATTGTAATCTGTAAATTTGTTGGAATTTTGCAATTAAAGTGTGTTCATTGAGTTTATGACACAGATGGTTACATAAGAATGTTTCACTAGAACCAATGTTCTTACATATAGGAAACCAGAGACAGCAGCATTATCAAATGCACACATGGAATACATATATGAAGAATCAAAATCAACACCACCATTTTTCTTCTTTTTTTCAACTTCCTTCTCAGAAACAGTGGTGTCATGGTTAAATGTGGAAGTATCAGGAATAAAGGATGTGACAGAAGCCACCAGACACAATGCTGGGACTGCATATCATCCCATGGGATGTTTGCAACAGACAGTAACACCAGCTTCTGACACACACCAGCCATATTAATAAGTCTCGGGGGGAACATAATGAGGCAAATATGAAACAGCTAATATGAGCCTTGTAATACCTCCCCATCAACAGCAGGAAAACACAGTTGGGTTTTGGTGGAAGGAGAGGCCAAAGACTTGACAAAGGATTCATGAGAAACCGGAAGAATGCACTGCACTGAAGGAGCTGCCCGGGTGGCTTGAACTCTGAGCTGTGGGTCAAAATGAATGAGGAGGGTGAATGAGGAGGGAGAGGTGATTTCTGTGGGCTTTTGTGGACTGGGGAGAGGTGACTTCTGCGGGCTTTTGTGGACTGGCTCTGTTGCCTTTGTGTTACCAGGACACTACCATCACTGGGAGAACAAGACAGCTATTTCAGTGGTCTCATTCCCTGAATGCACTGTGTTATTCTAAGGCAAACCAGGTACTGAGTAGCTTAAACAACAGAAATGTATTGTCTCACAGTGCTGGAGGCTAGACATCTGAGATCAAGGTGTTGGTTTGCAGGGTTGGTTCTTTCTGAGGTTTGGGAGGGAAGGATCTGTTCCAGGCCTCTCTCCTTGGCTTGTAGTTGGTCATCTTCTCCCTATGTCTCTTCATATCATCTTCCCTCCACCTGTGTCTCTGTATCCAAATTTCCCCTCCCCTTTTTATTATAAGGACACAAGTCATATTGACCTACTTTAATTTGATCACTTCTGTGAAGACCCTATCTTCAAATAAGATCACATTCTTAATCACTGGAAGCTAAGACTTTAACATACGAATTTTCAGGGAGAACACAAATCATACCGTAACACACTCCATGTATTTTAAGGCACTGTGCCTTGTACCTTGCACTGATACAGTCCTATTCATCCTTTAAGACTCATCACTCATCTGTGAAGGTGACCCTCATCCCTTCCTTTGCCTCCCCACTGAACTACTTGCTCCTTCCCATCGCTGACCTTGAATGTATTTCAATTACAGCACTGTGTCATTTCAGATGTACTAAAAATTAGCAGAAAGGGACCACACACACACACACACACACACACACACACAGATTGGGTCAATTCCATAATTAATTAGCCAAGGGTACAGAAACTCACAGCTAGCACAGGCCACAGAAGGTGAGAGCACAGGCAGAGCATCCTGCCATGGCCTTCCCTTGCTCCTTGTACCCTAACATGGGTGCAATGCTAGTGACCCTATCCCCTGTCTGTGTTGGGTAGGCATTACCAGATCTGAAAAAAAAGACCAATGTTTGCTGTCCCACAACCTTTTTTTAGGGGGGGCGGGTAGGGAATGTCACATCACCATTCCAGAAGAATTCACACTAGTAATTTATGTACTTGCATTTAAGGTAACGTCTACAAATGCTGGGCTCTCTTGTTTTTGAACAAAACTCATTCTCAGTAATGATATAACTTCATCCAAGGAAGAAAACATCATCGTTGCTCAGGACTCTCAGAACAAAGTCTCTGCCTTCAGCTGTGTCTCAGAAAACCTGTTTTCCACCTATGGTGGAAGCAACTTGAAGTCAGTGATAACTTATTAATCTTTATAGCTCCAGGGACTAGCACGGTGCCTGAAGCACAGCAAATTATCAGAAAAAGTTCACTGAATGAACAGGGGATGCTGAAGTTATCCTTTCAAATCATGGATGCCAAAAAATGCTCAGTGCATCAGAGAAAACGAGTGGCTTCTCCACTGAGAGCCATCCTGAGCTCTGCCATTTTCTTTGGGGTGCTCTATCCCAGGACTCATTTTTATACCCATCCTAGAAATTCTCCTCATTTCTCTTGGTATTCTTTTGGATTAAGGCCTTCCCTTCAGTGAGCTAAAGCTTGCTTGAAACAAAAAATATAAATGTGTGTTTGTGGTGATAAGACAGTTGATCTATTTTTAATTTTGGCCAAGAAGATGATGTCATTTAAGGGACAAATGGCAGTTATCTTTTACTTAGTATTTTCCTGCTAGCTTATCAGTAGAAGGTTGCAGGCAAGTCAAAGATACTTAAATCAGTAAAAATGAAGTTAAAGGCCACAGAGAAGATCCAAAGCAGTAATTATAATTAAGTGGTTATCAGGCTTCATATCTTATATCAAGTCTCAAAAGAACTTGAGAATCCCCCAGGAGAGTTTGATCATTGATTTACATGACCTGGGATTCTGCTGAGGTCACTGGTATTATGAAAAATTTGGGGGGGAGGAAATCTGATTTTCTACCCTAGGTAGGAGGTATAACTGAAATATCTCTTAGTTCCCTCAATTTCTCATGCCATGAAAATTGTCTCAAATGTTTGCCTAAAATCTGGCTCATTACTGTTTAAAATATCTTGTGTAAGTAATGTATTTTTGGAACAGTCTGTGAAATACTCGTTGGCAAGCTGCTGGTGAAAGACTTCAAATGGTGCTAAGAACATTTACGTGGAGCTATCTGTTCATTCAACATTGTCGCAGATTGATTGAGAAATTACGGGCTTCTCTCATTGTACGTTACCCTAAGGGTGGTAAATCTACTATAATTTAAGAGAGACTAGTTGTTTTATATGTGAGAAGGTTTTACTCATAGAACAGCAGTGACATGCTGATGAAAACTTTATTTTCTGGACCAAATGTTGGGACAAACGGTCTGAAAATGGGGCAAGCTATCACAAACCAGTGCTGACCTAAAAAAATATGAAAGGCATAGGTGCTCTCCTCAAAGTAGTTCCTTTTTCTCTTTCTTTGACTGTGTATAGATGAAGGGAAGAATGAGAAACTTGAAGAAATGGGAACTGTAATCAATGGTGAGTTACTCCAGAGGCTGGTTTGGAAAGGAAGAAGCAACAGGAATGACCCCTAAGCAGAAATCCCTACAACAAGGTTAAATGCAAACTTTTGAGAAAGCAGACAAGACAGTGCAATATTAGGCTGGAAAGTGTTTGGAAAATGTTTATAATGAGAAAGGTATAAATGATTAGTTTGTTTTTGAAAAGTTGCCTTTAAGAGCAATGTTGGGCTGGGTGGCTGAAATGAGTAATGTGAGCCGGCTGTGGCTCTCACCTGTCATCCCAGCACTCTGGGAGGCCAAGGCGGGAAGATTGCTTGAGCCCAGGAGTTCAACCAGCCTGGGAAACATAGGGAGACCCTGTCTCTACAAATAATAAAAAAGTAGCTGGGCATATTATTTTGTTTTTGAACAAAATTCATGAACAATAATAGAAAATTTAAAGAATAATTCAAAATAATTATTTGTAGAGACACTGTCTCTACAAGTAATAAAAGAGTAGCTACTTGGGAGGCTAAGGCAGGAGGACCACCCGAGCCCGGGAGGTTGAGGCTGCAGTGACTGTGCCACTGCACTCCAGCCTGGATGACAGACTGGCACCCTGTCTCAAACAAAACAAAACAAAACAAAAACAAAAGTAATGTTTATTAATGTTTCCCTTCAAAGTTTTAATAAACAGCTAAGTAATCAAAATAAAACAATGACCAGGCACAAGGCTGTGTGGCAGCAGGCCCCGCTCTAATTCCATATGCACAACACACAGTGGGCACTAATGAATATTCACTGACGGATCGGCTGGAAGTTGGAATCGTGAGACTGAGGTACTAAGGGCGCAAGTTTGCGGCATAATAAAACTCAAACCTCATTTTTAAAAGTTTAGCAGGTAAATGTAAAGTTGGGAAGTGACAATAAATGTCACAATCTCTTATGAATCTTCATGAACCACAAATTTAATTAAGCCCTTCTCAAACCTTTTAACTTTTACTACTTGTAAGTATACTGAGGCCATTTCACAAGCATCTGCTCCCTTCTCTTTGTTTTAAGGCAGGTGATACAAACTGAAATATCTTTAAAGGCCAGGCAAGCCATGCAAATGAGCTGAGTGGGCTGAGCAGAGAACATGGCAAGCTGGAAGCACACATTCTGTGTCTAAAGGAAGTCAGTTATTGTCCTGTAGAAACACAGGTCTAGTGTGATCACTTCTTCTAATTTTTAAAGAGGCTGGATATTGATAAATATATATTATTTATTATATATAAT
>NW_016803371.1:8291-10866 GCF_001698545.2 Rhinopithecus bieti
TTTTGTATTGTTTTAGTAGAGACGGGGTTTCACTGTGTTCGCCAGGATGGTCTCGATCTCCTGACTTCGTGATCCGCCCGTCTCAGCCTCCCAAAGTGCTGGGATTACAGGCTTGAGCCACCGCGCCCGGCCAAAAAAAGTGAATTTTAAAAGTTAGGATTAAATTAACATGGCACACTGTGGGCCAAGCCCCACAATGGCTCATGCCTGTAATCCCAGCACTTTGGGAGGCCAAGACAGGAGGACTGCTTGAAGCCAGGAGTTTGAGTCCAGCCTGGGCAACACAGCAAGGCCCCGTCTCTACAAAATATTTTAAAAAATAAATTAACATGTTAGTCAAAAGTTCCACTGTACACAGGATTGTATATTTTTGTATATATGTTGAATTTGACAACCCATGGGAACTATTTTCAGTGTGAATTACAATTTAAGGTAAAAAAATTGTGTTTACATGTATATGCAGTGAGTGTCTAGTAAAATATTAATCTATGGCGGAATACAGAATCTTTGCATTTATCCCCTACAAAGAGTATTACAGGAACCCTGAGAGCAGGAAATACATAATGAAGAGGTTGAATCTTGAATATTAAATATGCCTAGATCATGTGAGAATGCCTTCCAGTTATATCTGAATTCAGAACACTGGTGTGGCAGGATGAACGCATGCTCACCTCTTCATTCTCGATTTTGAGCGTGGCGAGGCGGGACTGCAACTGTTGGTACCTGAGCATGAGCTCTGCCTGGACTGGTTGCTGGGCACTGACCTGGCACACCTGATGGAGAATGAGAAACCACAGTTACAACAGGGCACCGTAGACCCACCTCCAGAAGCACAGTTCTCCTATTTAAACGACGCACGAATCACACCAATCCTCTCAAGGTTCCAATTACATATTTACTTTTAATAGGCGCATCAAAACTTCTCTTGTAAATATGGAGCTGTTACATAAGCTGCAACAGTAGAATGCAGCTGCTTGGCCTGGCTACGACTGGAAGATGGCAGCTGCAGGAAGGACTGTGGTAAGAACGGGGCAGTTCCTGCGATGGAGCTCTGATGATGAAACCTCACTCGTGGAATTCTTAATGGCTCTTGTGCAGAGGCAGAAGATGATTCACGTGGACCATACAGACATAAATTAAGAAGGCAGCAGGGCTTATTGGTTAGGGTCTGAGCTCTTGAGTCAGTCAGTTGTACTCGAATGCCAGCTCTGTCCCCTACTAGCCAGGTGACTGTGGTAAGTTACAAAACCTCAGCTTCCTAATCTGTAGAATGAGAATAATAAGAGTTCTTATAACACAGGGCTGCTGTGGGAATGAAATGAGACAATGTACAGAAGCAACTTAGATCAGTGCTTGGCACATAGTAAAAACTCAGAAAATGTGAATGACTATTTGAGCATCTTTCGAATATGGCTTCCCTAGCCAATAGCAGCCAAATTGCGTGATTCACCATGAACTTCAAGAGGCCACTTATCTTAGGTTTTGATAGAATATATTTGGCCATGATCTCAATTATGGATAAGTTCAAAATCAGAGCATTATTAAAACTGCACCAGAAACAAACAATTTCTTCTTATCTGCCTTGTTTTAGAAATGCTCTTGGCTGATGGGAGTTCCTTTTATGGAGTTTCCAAAACATTAGAGAGATTACCACTGCTCCTTAGCAGAACTGGCCATAAAAAAGGGCAACCAACTTACTTTATTAAAATAATAAAACCATTAACATCCAACTGATGTCATTTGTCTGTGATATGTTAACATGCCATGCTTAACATATCCACAGCTGAAAAATTTAAACAGTGACCATTTGTTTTTGGAAAAATGGGATAAGCTACTCATCCTGCTTGTGAAAATCCATGTTCTTTTGGCTTACAAACTGCTTACCATTTCTATCAAACACACATAAAATCCAATTAGAAATACAGCAGGTACATTATATATAAATACATACACACATATATATTTTATATGTCTTAACACTTGGCATTTCAGAAAAAATATGACATTAAAGAAATCTTTCATGATCTTATAATTACATCTACTTTGAAAAACAGACTGTCACCACAATAAGTTAAGACTGAGTTTTTATCTATGAGTTTTTTTTTTTTTTTTAATGAGATGGAGTCTCACTGTTGCCCAGGCTGGAGTGCAGTGGCGCGATCTCGGCTCACTGCAAGCTCAGCCTGCTGGGTTCACGCCATTCTCCTGCCTCAGCCTCCGGAGTAGCTGGGACTACAGGCGCCCACCACCATGCCTGGCTAATTTTTTGTATTTTAGTAGAGATGGGGTTTCACCGTGTTAGCCAGGATGGTCTCGATCTCCTGACCCCGTGATCCACCTGCCTCAGCCTCCCAAAGTTCTGGGATTACAGGCGCGAGCCACCGTGCCCGGCCGAGTTGAGTTTTATCTATGAGTTTTGTTTTGCACAGCTGAGACACCAAGTGCTATTATATAGCATGCTCCATAAACTGGCTTTTTTTGTTTTCTCCTGTTCATAGACAATAACATAAACAACTGTAACTCATAATCAGTTTAAACGCATTTGTTTGGTAAAATAGGATAGAAAGCTGAATTT
>NW_016803372.1:0-1921 GCF_001698545.2 Rhinopithecus bieti
CCCATATACCTGTCAGGCCAGTGCCTGAGATCAGCCGTGGCCATCTGGGTCCTGATTCAGGTCTGCCCAGATTATCGTGTGGGGTTTGAACTTGGCCTGTGGAGATGGGTTATCCTTC
The DNA here is from genome assembly GCF_001698545.2 of Rhinopithecus bieti. Lineage (NCBI taxonomy): Eukaryota > Metazoa > Chordata > Mammalia > Primates > Cercopithecidae > Rhinopithecus > Rhinopithecus bieti. The sequence continues at coordinate 119 of NW_016803372.1, forward strand.
CTCCTCAGCAACCTTGAGATGATCTGAGGCAAACCAGGACAAGGGAAGGATCCCAGATGGCCAGACCCCACTTGGGCTCTCTTCCTATCCCTTCCTTCCCCAGGCCAGAGGGTTGAAGGTTTCTGCAGGTGCTCTTAGTCCAGTAGAGCCTGGGGTTTGCTTGCCCTGAGGCCAGGGTGGCGGATCTGCCAGGGGTTCTAGCTGAAGTGGGGCCTTTCAGGGTAGAGTCTTATGCTGGGGCTTTGGGCTTTAGAAAGGGTCCTGAGCCGTCTGGGCGTGGTGGCTCACACGTATAATCCCAGCACTTTGGGAGGCCGAGGCAGGCGGATCACGAGGTCAGGAGATGGAGACCATCCTCGCTAACACGATGAAACCCCATTTCTACTAAAAATACAAAAAACATAGCCAGGGGTGGTGGCAGCCACCTGTAGTCCCAGCTACTCGGGAGGCTGAGGCAGGAGAATGGCGTCAACCCGGGAGGTGGAGCTTGCAGTGAGCCGAGATTGAGCCACTAGACTCTAGCCTGGGCGACAGAATGAGACTCCATCCCCCACCGCCACCCAAAAAAAAGAAAGCATTCTGAGCCTCCAAGCTGTCTGGGGTTTCTCACAAGCATGGACAGGGACAGGGACCAAACCACCAGGCCCACTTCCTCCGAGGGGCACACTTGAGTATTGGCAGCTGAAAATTCTTTCTCTTAGACATGTCTCTGATGCGAGGGTCAAAGTGCTGCTGACGTCAGCATACGGACAGACGTATGCTGTATGACAGCATACATGACGTCAGCAGTGAGGACAGAACTTAGGCTGGCTGAACAGAGGCCATCTTCTCCCACCATCAGCCCCCTCCTTTCTTAGGCCATCAGGAATAGGAATATGAGAGCTCCATGGATTCGTTGTCCCATCCCAAGAGTAGGGCATAGAAACTCCTTTCCCCTGGGCATAGAGGGAGGTGGGAGTTACCCAATTTTGTAGCACAGATCACCAACCATCGTACCATCTCTCGGGGTCTCCAGTTAAGGGTTGATAAGGTCATCCGCATCACCTGTAGCCCAGGTTCCAGGGCCACGTTGAGCAGGGTGCTGTCAGTACTACTGTTAGTGGGAGTAGCAACCTTGAACGCATTTTTGGCCAGTTTGAAGATGAGGGGGAAAGAGCAAATGTGCCTCTGCATTGCTTCCGGAATTGTTCAGAGCCTCAAAGTGTCTCCTTTGGCAGCAGTTCCCACCACTGGAGGCCAGTGGAGGCCTGGCATGGTGGAGGCCAGTTCCCACCGCTTTGACTCCAAGTGTCCAAGCGGGAACCAGGGAGGATAACGGCTGGGCACCAGAGACACCATGTGGTGAGGGAGGGATGTGTCGCCTGCACAACCTGAGTTTTCTAAAACAGGTAACCTTGTGACACGTAAGGCTAATTTATAGGCCGGGTCTGGATCCTGAGACAGCAGAGCTGAGAACAAATACTGGCAGAAGTATGCATGGAAACGCTCTCTCGGTGGATGACTTCTCCCAGATCGCTGAAAGGGCCCCCTTCCAGCAGCAAGATGCTCTATTTTTGGAGAGTTTGCACTAAGTCTTCATCCAGTTTCAGCTCTTGGAGTTGGCTGAGGAGCTGCTCCTCATTACCGCACACCTTGTCCTGTGGGTAGGAGCCTTCAGGCATTACCCTCTGTGACCCAGGCCCATGGATGCAGCTTCCAGGGCCAATGACAAGTAGGACTCACTGCTGTTTGGGGAGCCTACAGCCACAGGTACATGTTGGTACACAGGGGGTCTGCTTTCATTCATATCTAGATAGCTGTCAT
>NW_016803372.1:4043-12215 GCF_001698545.2 Rhinopithecus bieti
TATTCTGTTGATTTGGGTTGGAGAGTTCTGTAGATGTTTATTAGGTCTGTTTGGTCCAGAGCTGAGTTCAAGTCCTGAATATCCTTGTTAATTTTATCTCATTGATCTGCCTGATACTGATGATGGGGTGTTAAAAGTCTCCCACGGCCTGGCGCGGTGGCTCAAGCCTGTAATCCCAGCACTTTGGGAGGCCGAGACGGGCGGATCACAAGGTCAGGAGATCGAGACCATCCTGGCTAACATGGTGAAACCCCATCTCTACTAAAAAATACAAAAAACTAGCCGGGCGAGGTGGCGGCCGCCTGTAGTCCCAGCTACTCGGGAGGCTGAGGCAGGAGAATGGTGTAAAAAACCTGGGAGGCAGAGCTTGCAGTGAGCTGAGATCCCGCCACTGCACTCCAGCCTGGGCGACAGAGCGAGACTCGGTCTCAAAAAAAAAAAAAAACAAAAAACAAAAGTCTCCCACTATTATTATGTGGGAGTCTAAGTCTCTTTGTAGGTCTCTAAGACCTTGCTTTATCAATCTGGGTGTTCCCATATTGGGTGCATATATATTTAGGATAGTTAGCTCTTCTTGTTGTATTGATCCCGTCCGTTACCATTACATAATGTTCTTCTTTATCTCTTTTGATTTTTGTTGGTTTAAAATCTCTTTTATCAGACTAGGATTGCAACCCCTGCTTTTTTTGTTTTGTTTTGTTTTCCATTTGCTAGGTAAATATTCCTCCATCCCTTTATTTTGAGCCTATGTGTGTCTTTGCATATGAGTCTCCTGAATACAGCACATTGATGAGTCCTGACTCTTGATCCAATTTTCTGTCTCTGTCTTTTAATTGGGGCAGTTAGCCCATTTACATTTAAGGTTAATATTGTCATGTGTGAATTTGATCCCATCATTATGATGCTAGCTGGTTATTTTTCCCATTAGTTGATGCAGTTTCTTCATAGTGTCAATGGTTTTTACAATTTGGTATGTTTTTGCAGTGGCTGGTACTGGTTTTCCTTTCCATGTTTAGTGCTTCCTTCAGGAGCTCTTTGTAAGGCAGGCCTGGTGGTGACAAAATCTCTCAGCATTTGCTTGTCTGTAAAGGATTTTATTTCTCCTTCGTTTATGAAGCTTAGTTTGGCTGGATATAGAATTATGGGTTGAAAATTCCTTTCTTTAAGAACATTGGATATTGGCCCCCTCTCTCTTCTGGCTTGTAGGGTTTCCGCAGAGAGATCCACTGTTAGTCTGATGGGCTTCCCTTTGTCAGTAACCCGACTTTTCTCTCTGGCTGCTTTTAACATTTTTTCCTTTGTTTCAATCTTGGTGAATCTGATGATTATGTGTCTTGGAGTTGCTCTTCTCGAGGAGTATCTTTGTGGTGTTCTCTGTATTTCCTTAATTTGAATGTTGGCCTATCTTGCTAGGTTGGGGAAGTTCTCCTGGATAATATCCTGAAGAGGGTTTTCCAACTTGGTTTCATTCTCCCTGTCACTTTTAGGTACCCCAATCAAACACAGGTTTGTTCTTTCCACATAGTCCCATATTTCTTGGAGGTTTGTTCATTCCTTTTCATTCTTTTTTTCACTAATCTGGTCTTTATGCTTTATTTCATTAAGTTGATCTTCAATATGTGATATCCTTTCTTCTGCTTGATCAATTCGGTTATCAATATTTGTGTATGCTTCATGAAGTTCTTGTGCTGTTTTTCAGCTCCATAAGGTGACTTTTGTTCTCTGAACTGATTATTCTAGTCAGCAATTCCTCTAACCTTTTTTTGAGGTTCTTAGTCTCCTTACATTGGGTTAGAACATGTTCCTCTAGCCTGGAGCAATTTGTTATTACCTATTGTCTGAAGCCTACTTTTGTAAATTTGTCAAATTCATTCTCTGTCCAGTTTTGTTCCCTTGGTGGTGAAAAGTTGTGGTCTTTTGGAGAAGAGGCGTTCTAGTTTTGGAATTTTCAGCGTTTTGTGCTGGTTTTCTTCATCTTCATGGATTTATCTACCTTTGGTCTTTGATGTTGGTGACCTCAAAATGGGGTTTCTGAGTGGACGTCCTTTTTATTGATGTTGATGCTATTCCTTTCTGCTTGTTAGTTTTCCTTCTAACAGTCAGGCCTGTCTGCTGCAGGTCTGCTGGAGTATGCTGGAGGTCCACTCCATATTTTTTGCCTGGGTATCAGCAGCAGAGGCTGCAGAACAGCAAAGATTTCCTGCCTGTTCCTTCCTGTGGAAGCCTCGTCCCAGAGGGGCACCAGCCAGATGCCAGCCAGAGCTCTCCTGTATGAGGTGTCTCTTGACCCCTGCTGGGAGGTGTCTCCCAATCAGGAGGCATGGGGGTCAGGGATTCACTTGAGGAGGCAGTCTGTCCCTTAGTGGAGTTCAAGTTCTGTGCTGGGAGATGCACTGCTCTCTTCAGAGCTGGCAGGCAGGAACGTTTAAGTCTGCTGAAGCTGCACCCGCAGCTGCCCCTTCCCCCAGGTGCTCTGATCCCAGGGAGATGGGGTTTTATTTATAAGCCCCCGACTGGGGCTTCTGCCTTTTTTTCAGAGATGCCCTGCCCAGAGAGGAGGAATCTAGAGAGGCAATCTGGCCACAGCCAGTTTCCCATGCTGTGGTGATTTCTACCCAGTCCAAACTTCCCAGCCTCCTTAGCACTGTCAGGGGAAAAGAGCCTACCCAAGCCTCAGTAATGGTGAAAGCCCCTTCCCACACCAAACTCTAGTGTCTCAGGTCAACTTCAGACTGCTGTGCCGGCAGTGAGAATTTCAAGCCAGTGGATCTTAGCTTGCTGGGCTCCGTGGCGGTGGGATCCACTGAGCTAGATCACTTGGCTCCCTGGCTTCAGCCCCCTTTCCACAGGAGTGAATGCTTCTGTCTCACTGGCATTCCAGGCACCACTGGGGTATGAAAAAAAACTCCTGCAGCTAGGTCGGTGTCTGCCCAAACAGCTGCCCATTTTGTGCTTGAAACCCAGGGCCCTGGTGGTGTAGGCACCCGAGGCAATCTCCTGGTTTGTGGGTTGTGAAGACTGTGGGAAAAGCGTAGTATCTGGCCAGAGTGCACCATTCCTCATGGCACAGTCTCTCAAGGTTTCCCTTGGCTAGGGGATGGATTTCCCCCACTGCTTGTGCTTCACAAGTGAGGTGACGCCCCACCCTGCTGAAATGTTCAGTTTTCATGTAATAGCTTTAGTCAGTCATAGACCTGTGTTTACAAAAGAAAGGCAACAGTGATCCTCTGTTTCAGCCACAAAAAACATCTATATCTGCTGAAAACTCATTGAAAGACTCATATTTATATAACCATATTTGTCCTTCACTTTCATAGATCACTGGATTTGTGTTCAACAGTTTTAAAAAATCTGTGTGTGCATCCATATATGAATGTATCTATCTACGTATGTAGATATGTGTGAATGTTTGCATGTATGTGTGTACCTATCTATCTATGATCTATCTAGTCCCTCGGTTCTCATCTGTGATGCCACGATTCAATCAAAGAAAAGCAATATGGCATCACTGCTATGACACGGTTACTGAACGTGCAGTATAGCGTAGGATTTGGTCAGCCTCCTCAACCATTTTCTTGTCTACTTGATTTTAGAGTCATTTCTTACTATCAGGCAGCCACTAATTAGTTGATATTAAAACCAGCCCTTGTTTAGGCATTTTACTTCAATAATATAATTTTTATTGTTTAGACGTTTTATAAGCTTAACCTTTCTCTTGCTATCTCTCCAGAAAGATGACAAGCCTGCATTTATAGTTTTGCAACTACAGATAATTGTACAAATAACTAAATATATGGAATTGTTAACGTGTCAAGCACTGTACTAGGCATATTATATACATAATTTTATTTACTCTATATATCCACAGTATAAATTACTTACTATTACAATCCACTTTTTACAGATAAGAAAATGAGGCACCAAAAAATTTTTTTTTTTTTTTGTTGAGACGGAGTCTCGCTCTGTTGCCCAAGCTGGAGTGCAGTGGCTGGATCTCAGCTCACTGCAAGCTCCGCCTCCCGGGTTCACGCCATTCTCCTGCCTCAGCCTCCCGAGTAGCTGGGACTACAGGCGCCCGCCACCTCGCCCGGCTAGTTTTTTGTATTTTTTAGTAGAGACGGGGTTTCACCGTGTTAGCCAGGATGGTCTCGATCTCCTGACCTTGTGATCCGCCCGCCTCGGCCTCCCAAAGTGCTGGGATTACAGGCTTGAGCCACCGTGCCCGGCCCAAAAATTTAAGAAATACATATATTACACTAGTAGGATGTAGCAAAACCCACATTTACCGACATGTTCTCCCCAAAGAGCTTAAACTCGTAACTTTTATGTTATACTGATTTGGTACTTATCACTTTTGAGTTTCAGTTTTCTCATCTAGGAAGTATACTACATCATTTATTCATTAATTAATTCAATTAATTGTCTACTATGTGCTAGGTTATACGGAGGTGCAGGCACAAGGATTAACCAGGACCAAACAGACTGTGTATGCTGTCAAGGGCATAACTTTCCAGTGAGAAGAGTCAGACAGACAGGAAATAAATGACTGTAACATCATGTGGCGACAAGAACTTTCATGAAAAATGAAGCAGGCTAAAGTAGAGAGAAAGTGTTGTATTGGAAGCACCGTTTTATATTGTATGTGGAAAATTCTGCTAAAGAGACATTGGGAAAGCAAGAAGAAGATTCTAGGCAAAAAGTAAGACAAATGTAAGAAGGAGGATGTTCCAGGAAGAATGTGTCCATCAGTGAGGCCAGAGCAAAGTGCACAAGGGGAGGATGGTAGACGACAGTTTCAGAGCAATGCCACGAACTAAATCATGCAGGGCCTTGGGAGACATTGTGATCAGTTACTGTCCAACCAGGAGACTGAAACTGCACAGTAATTTGAATAAGGAAAATTGAAAGTAAATAACTGTTAACTATTTCAGGGAATTATCTCTTAAAGCAGGGGTGTCCAATATTTTGGCTTTCCTGGGCCACATCGGAAGAATTGTCTCAGTCCACACATAAAATAAATACATGAACACTAACGATGGCTAATAAGCTAAAAAAAAAATCACACAAAAAATTTCATAGCTTTGTTTGTTTCTTTTGGTTATTTGTTGTTGTTTTTGGTTTTTCGTTTGGTGGTGGTGGTGTTTTTTGATACAGAGTCTCACGCTGTTGCCAGACTGGAGTGCAGTGGCACCATCTCGACTCACTGCAACCTCCACCTCCCGGGTTCAAGTGATTCTCCTGCCTCAGCCTCTTATGTAGCTGGACCTACAGACACACACCACCACGCTCAGCTAATTTTTGTATTTTTAGTAGAGACGAGGTTTCACATGTTGGCCAGGATGGTCTCGATCTCTTGACCTCGTGATCTGCCTGGCTCGGACTCCCAAAGTTCTGGGATTACAGGTGTGAGCCACTGTACCCAGCCTGTTGTTTTGTTTTTTGAGACAGAGTCTTGCTCTGTTACCCAGGCTGGAGTGTAGTGGCATGATCTCGGCTCACTGCATGATCTCTGTCTCCCAGGCTCAAGCAATTCTCATGCCTCAGTCTCCTGAGTAGGTGGGATTACAGGCATGTGCCACCACACCTGGGTAATTTGTGTACTTTTAGTAGAGGGAGATGGGTTTTGACCATGTTGGCCAGGCTGGTCTTGAACTCCTGACCTCAAGTGATCTGCCCACCTCAGTCTCTCAAAGTGCTGGGATTACAGGCGTGAACCACTGGCACCCAGCCAAAAAGCTCATAGTGTTTTAAAGTTTGTTGGGCCTCGTTCAAACCAGCCCTGGGCGGTGGGTTCTACAAGCTTGTGAAAGGTAAAGCACACACACACACAAAATAGGGACAGCAAATTCAGGGAGCTGCCACTGCACTCTCCAGGGCTTCAGGCAAGCACTGTAGGAAGAAATAAATCTGGAAGAATCCCCCACACACACCAGAGCTGAGTGCTAGACCTCCTTGGAGAGGATGAGGATGTGGCCTGCTCAACAGCAGAGAATTTTGCTGAGTTTCTACACTGACAAAACACTGGGAAGCTGCTCCCCTAGGTGCTGCCTGTGACCTGCTCTGTCCCCAGAGAGGTAATGGCCACGGTTGGCTACTGTGCACCACAAGAGCAAGCTGAGGAGCACTCAGAACTAGGAAGAACTCCATCCTTCTCCAGCGACCCTCCAGCAGATGCTGCATAGTTTCACACCATGACACAGACAAGGCAAAGCCGGCAAGTAGGGTAAAGTGGGGAGGTTTGGAACTGATGGTAATCAGCTGAAGAGTGCAAGAAAAATGAGTTCTCACCTTTCGAAGAGTGGAGGGTGGGAGGAGGGAGAAGAGAAGGAAAAAAAACTAATGGGTACTAGGCTTAATACCTGGATGATGAAAGAATCTATACAACAAACCCCCATGATACAAGTGTACCTATGGAACAAGCCTGCATATGTACTCTGAACTTAAAAGTTAAATTAAAAAAAAAAATGAGTTTTGTCCTCATTTAAAGAATTTGAGCCAAAGGGTGACATTTTATTTTTTTTTTTAATTTTATTTTATTTATTTTTTCTTTTTGAGACGGAGTCTCACTCTGTCGCCTAGGCTGGAGTGCAGTGGCAGGATCTCAGCTCACTGCAAGCTCCGCCTCCCAGGTTCACACTATTCTCCTGCCTCAGCCTCCAAAATAGCTGGGACTACAGGAGCCCACCACCACACTTGGCTACTTTTTTTTTGTATTTTTAGTAGGGACAGGGTTTCACCACGCTAGCCAGGATGATCTTGATCTCCTGACCTCGTGATCCACCCGCCTCGGCCTCCCAAAGTGCTGGAATTACAGGCGTGAGCCACCGCACCCGGCCAGGGTGACATTTTAAATGATATTTTTGAAAAATCAACTACATGGCTTCGTGGAAAGACAAACGGAATAGTAGAAGGAGTAAAAAGCATCTAGAAGGACAGGCTACTAATCGAGACCTGAGATGATAGTGGCGGAGCGAGTGGCAGCAGTAGACCTGTAAGAGATGCTTGGATTCACAGTATGTTTTAAAAGAATCACCAACACGATCTACTGATGAATTGGTTTGCAGTATGAGAGGAAGACAGTAGTACCAGAGGATTCCAGATTTCTTATGGAAGAATAGAAGTGACATTTACTAGATGATAAAGACTGAATAAAAGTGAAAAAGAGTGAGTTTCTCACTTCAAGAAAAACTGACAATATCCTATATATCAGTGATAAAATTTAGAATCTGAATTAAAAAAAGAATTTTGGAAAACTTTATCAACTACTTGAGCCAGACTGCTGTCCAAACACCTAAAGATCTTTCTGGTCAGGCTGGCAATGATTTAACAAAGCTTTTGTTTGTTTATTTGACATTGTATAATGAAATGTGCCAACATTTAAAAGATCTGCTTAACTCCGTGAAGCAATGTCTAATGGATGATATTATAAAATTGGGCATGGGTTAAACTTAATTAAAAGTATAAGATGGAACAACAGATTTTAGAGTAAATGTAATCTTTTTTAAATCTTAAGAGTTTTAGGAGTTTTCATATTTAAGTTTCCAGATTCCACATTACAGCTAACTTTTAAGAAACTTCCCCTTTAACTTTTCAGTGTATCAAAGAAGATTGTCCCCATTACCCGAAAATGTTATTAAAATACTTCTCCCTTTCCAACTGTTTTTCTCTGTTGAGACCAGATTTTCTTCATACACTTGTTTAAACTCAGTAACATATTTTAACAGATTAAATGTGGAGTTAAATATGATAATCCAGCTATAATCTATTAAATCAGACATTAAAGAGGTTAAATAAAACTAAGACAATATCACTCTTCACATTAATTTCTATTTTGTTTTTCATGCAAATTTGTTACTTATGTTAACACACAATGAGTTTGTCATCATTGCTTTGAATCAGCTAACATACTTCTTTCAATTTATCAGATTCAATTTTAATACGGTGAATACCTACACATATAATCGAGGTCAGGAAATCGAGACCACGATGAAATCCCATCTTTACTAAAAATACAAAAACTTAGCCGGGTGCGGGGCAGGTGCCTGTAGTCCCAGCTACTCTGGAGGCTGAGGCAGGAGAATGGCATGAACCCGGGAGGCAGAGCTTGCAGTGAGCGGAGATCGCGCCACTGCACTCCGGCCTGGGCAACAGAGTGAGACTCTGTCTCAAAAA
>NW_016803372.1:12740-15547 GCF_001698545.2 Rhinopithecus bieti
ACCCCCCCCCCCCCCCCCCCGGGGGGGATGGGGGGGGACTCTTTTTAAAAAAAAAAAAAAAAAAAAAAAAAAAAAATATATATATATATATAAAATTTCACGCTAACCCTCTCCATTTATTTCAGAATCAGAACATTTTATCTTTGCTGATTATTAAGCAATGTTCTCAGTATCATCTAATATTTATGTTCTTTGCAAATGCAAGCACTGAACACTATGTTTTAAATAACATTATCTTGTTTTTAAAAATCATGTATCTTTCATGCATTTGTAACCATCTGATCAATGATCGGAAAACGGGAAAGTGAGTAAGTATCACTGGGATTCTCTCAGAGAGGCACATTTAATTGACTGGGCCCCTCTGAATTTCCATCTAGAATCTTCTGAGATTAATGTACAAGTGATCACTCTGTATAAAAGCAGCTTAAAATACTGGACATAGATTCAGTATCAGAACACTTTTCAACTACAGTGTGACGTGCACAATTGCTTTGTCTTTCTTGAATATTTTCTCTCTTCCACTTGGTTAAAAATTAAGCAGATTGTGCTTTTCTGGAGACAAAAAAACAATGTTGGAAACCAAGTTTTATTTAACAAAATTAAGTGATTTGAGCAGAGATAGATTTTGAACTTAATTCTACAGTACATGTTTCACAACAAATTTCCTTGTATTAATGGTAGGCCATTTCACACACAGAGCAAGTTCGAGCATCGCAGAACACAGCTAATTCTGCTAATGTATCACAATCACAGAAATACCTGTGCTAAATAACCTTGTCCTATTTTCATGAAAATGAACAGTGTTCAATAACCCTCAAAAATTTTATTTCATGCTGATTCAGATTTTTTCTAACCATTTTTTTCTGTGACATTGCTTCCACAATGACAGAACGCTTTTAAAAAGACAAATGTTTGTTTTCATGTATCTTTTTCAGATACTCTCTTTCTTAAGAAAGCATGGTGACTTGCAGTTATTACCTTGCGTATTCTTTCTTTTTGGCAAAAATATATAATTTGTTTTAAAAAGCCAATCCGAACACTGTCCTATGTGTATATAGGGTGGCCATGCTGTTAAATTTGCATATAGAGACTGTCAGTGACTGAGAATGACTCAAATTGCAACCTCCTTGTTTTAATGTTGCAAAGGTTGCCTATGCCTGATGCTGTGTTAAATACCCAAAGCTTGCATGGAGTGAACTAACAATGGACCTTTTCACTGGGTGGGTGTGCACAGTTGTGCTTCCATAATCTTTATCCACTTTACTTCACAGTAAAATAACAAGAGAGAAATAAAACAGAAACCACCTGATCTCCAAGAGCTTCTTTAAAATCAAAACCACCATGTGAGACTTAATAGTTAAAGATTACAGAATTAGTATAGCATGCATTAGATATGGATGACATATCTGCAGCAAGTCACTGTAAGTCTAGTAAATATCCATATGAAAACATCTATTTAAGAGCAACACTGATAATTACATACGAGGAAGTCATGTTAGTGTTCCACAACAAATTAAAGAGATGAAGTCCATGAAATTATCTATGCTATTCTATATAACAGATTGGAGAAGCTTGGGTAATACTCAGTGTGGATACTGACTTGTGTTCCTGACTCATAAGCAGTGCTCAGACACGTTTAACCCACTGTAAACGTGACAGTATGAATGAACGTACGTGAACTGTAAGTGAACCCCTTTTGGGCAAGAGGTTAATTATTTTCTGTATGAGTACATTAAATAATTTTGTTTTCCAGGTGTAAATGAAGCCTTCAATTTGATCAAATAAAATACAAGAGGTGCACCACCATGCCGGGCTAATTTTTTGTTTATTTTTCTACAGGCAGGGTTTCACCATGTTGCCCACCGCTGGTGTGGGACTCCTGAGTTCAAGCCATCCACCTACCTTGGCCTCCCAAAGTGCTAGGATTACAGGTGCGAGCCACTGCAACTGTCCTAAAATACAGATTTTGCTTAATTTCTACAGTTGATGTTCTGGTACAAACATTTGCTTGGAAATACAGTATAGTTAGCTTAAGCCTTTTCATGGGGAAATAAGATATCAGTAAATACTCCAGGATTTTAAACTAGAATACAAAAGAAAATATTTTTTAAAAAACTATAGTGTAATATGAAATGTATTTACATCATTAAACTGCTTCTTTTACAAGCAATAATAGTTATCATTCATCAATTAATAATTTGTCAAGTTCACCTGTATTAAAACTCAAACTTCTATGAAGTTCTATAACTTAAAATAAAAAAGCAACGTTTAGGTTTAAAATGTATTTTATACAGGCATAACGCAACACCAGCATTACAGGATTGCATTTACAAATTCTCTTGCCTCTAAGCATGAAGTTATGTTAAAACACTAAGGCAATTTAACTGTTTTGGGGTTTTTTATATTAAGGAAATCTAAATTTGTATGAGTGAATTAATTAAATTGAATTAATTTTCTTATAGGCATATCAGTTTACCCTATCTCTGTTAAAATAACATGCACCGCCCTACAAAATGAATGCCGTATTCACAATCATGTTTCTGCCACATTCTTAAAGATCTGGGGAAACAAATGCAATCTAAAAGAGACTCCATGTTCAATGACAAAGCTACACACCTCTATTTTCTCCCCAGTGAGCCTTTTGGAAAAGTCTTTTAATTACATATCAAAGTGCGCTTCAAGGAAATGTGATCTTTTCGTTTATAGCTGGTGAACAGCATGCAATTTGATAGCACCGTCACTAACAATCAGAGACTGCTCTGGATCTAAGTACTAAAAATGACCCACACTGCAATCGCAAAATATTT
>NW_016803372.1:19559-27848 GCF_001698545.2 Rhinopithecus bieti
ATTTTCGGCCGGGCGCGGTGGCTCAAGCCTGTAATCCCAGCACTTTGGGAGGCCGAGACGGGCGGATCACGAGGTCAGGAGATTGAGACCATCCTGGCTAACACGGTGAAACCCCGTCTCTACTAAAAATACAAAAACTAGCTGGGCGAGGTGGCGGGCGCCTGTAGTCCCAGCTACTCGGGAGGCTGAGGCAGGAGAATGGCGTAAACCCGGGAGGCGGAGCTTGCAGTGAGCTGAGATCTGGCCACTGCACTCCAGTCCGGGCGACAGAGCGAGACTCCGCCTCAAAAAAAAAAAAAATAAAATAAAATAAAATAAAGATTACTTTTCAAACCAAAAAGTTATATAATTGTTGACACTGAATTAAATGTTTTAAATTCTTAAGAGTTTTGAATATTTTATATGTCAACTCTAAACAATAGCACTAGCATAAAAGTATCAAAATTTAAGGATGAGTTTATTAAAATATTCAGTAAAAGTCCTATATTTTATGATAACTGATATTTTCTCTTTCACATATAATGTGTTTATGTAATTTATTATTCTAATAGCTCGAAAAGCAAACTGATAATCACATTTTCAGGGACCTAAGTCATTGTCATTTGTATGATTCAAAGACCCAGGAATATAATTATCAAATACAATTTCTAGCACATAAAGATAAAAGGCACACAAGACAAGATACTACAAGGAAAAATCAAGAGAAATAATTGACAACAAATATTCTCAAAAAGTGTTCACATTTTAGATCTTTAAGCTTAGATGATTAAGCAAATATGATTTTGTTCTAAGAAATAAAAGCCACATGGACACAGGGAGGGGAACATCACACACCAGGGCCTGCTGGGGTCGGGGATGGGGCTTGGCGGGGAAGGGAAGGGAGAGCATTAGGACAAACACCTAATGCAAGCAGAGCTTAAAACCTAGATGACGGGTTGATAGGTGCAGCAAACCACCATGGCACATGTATACCTATGTAACAAACCTGCATGTTCTGCACAGGCATCCCATAACTTAAAGTAAAATAATTCTTTTAAAAAAAGAAAAGCCAACATAGTAAAATTTGATCATGAAACTGGTTACTTAAAAAATTGAATAACGTAAAAACTTGAAAATGAATAGAGTATAATTTTTACAACTGAAAACTTTGAAATGGTTCCATTTTCAATTATTGAATGGAAGTGATTTCAGATTTTATTTAAATGAAGGAAAAAATTAATGGACCTGAGGAAAAGTCATAATATACAGAAAACAGTCTACAAATGAAAACACAGAAGAGAAGGTAGAAACTTTGGGAATACATTGAGATAGCCTAACATGCATTTAACTGGTGTCACTGGGGAGTTGAGAAAGTGACACAAGCATCACATTTGAAGAAAATAGTTCAAAATGTCTGATTTTCCAGAATCAATAAAATATCAACCCAAAGATTTGATAAGACCAATACATCTCAAGCAGGATAAATAAAATATCCACTTTGAAAAATCATAATCTTACTAGAGAAAACCAAGATGCTCTGCAGCAGCAGCCTGGCCTAGGAAACCAAAGCTGTGGCCCTTCCTTTTCAAGTTGGGAAGGGAGAGTCCTGATGTCCTCCCTGGGTCTCTGGGGAGGGTGCAGCCCTGATGACCACTGAGTCATCTTCATGATCATTCTCTTTTCTTGAATGATACAGCATTCAAAAAAATGTTTGCAGCCTAACAGTTTTACTGTCCTGTCCTGTAGAATCCAAGAAGTTTGACAGTCTTCCTTTAAGTCATCCCACTTTTTAATTCCTCTTTAGTTCAAACTAGCTCTATCTCTGTGGATATAATCCATCTCCATTCTTGGCTTTTCCTGAGATGGCTGATTAATCTATGAGTCACATCCATGATCTCCATCATATGGCTGTTCTGCCTCACCTTTTGTTTTCTGTTCAGAACATGTTTCTTTCCTTTCCTTTTCTTTCTTTCTTCCTTTTCTTTTTTTTTTTTTAGATGGAGTCTCACTGTGTTGCCCAGGCTGGAGTGCAGTGGTGCAATCTCGGCTCACAGCAAGCTCTGCCTCCCCGGTTCATGCCATTCTCCTGCCTCAGCCTCCGGAGTAGCTGGGACTACAGGCGCCTGCCACCATGCCCGGCTAATTTTTTGTATTTTAAGTAGAGATGGCATTTCACCGTGATAGCCAGGATGGTCTTGATCTCCTGACTTCGTGATCCACCCACCTCGGCCTCCCAAAGTGCTGGGATTACAGGTGTGAGACACCACGGCCGGCCTTTTTTTTTTTCCTGAGATGGAGTTTTGCTCTTGTTGCCCAGGCTGGAGTGCAATGGTGCAATCTTGGCTCACCGCAACCTCTGCCTCCTGGGTTCAAGCGATTCTCCTGAGTCAGCCTCCCGAGTAGCTGGGATTGCATGCATGCACCACCATGCCTGGTTAATTTTGTATTTTCAGTAGAGACGGGGTTTCTCCACGTTGGTCAGGCTGGTCTTGAACTCCCGACCTCTGGTGATCCACTCACCTGGGGATCCCAAAATTCTAGGATTATAGGCATGAGCCACCGCGCCCGGCTGAACATGTTTCTTATGTTTTGCAATATAGTTAGGCTGAGGATTTTTCAGATATTCAAGCTGTGATTTCCTTTTTTTTTTTCTTGGACAGACTCTTGCTCCATCACCCAGGCTGAAGTGTAGTGGAGTGATCTCAGCTCACTGCAGCCGCCACCTCACAGGTTCGAGTGATTCTCATGCCTCAGCCTCCCAAGAAGATGGGACTACAGGTGCATGCCACCACACCTAGCTATTTTTGGTATGTTTACAAAAATGGTAGAGGTAGGGTTTCACTAAGCTGGTCTCGAACTCCTGACCTCAAGTGATCTGCTCTCCTCGGCCTTCCAAAGTGCTGACATTACAGGAGTGAACCACCACAGGTGGCCTGTGATTCCTTTTTATTTAAGTATTATTTTAATTTATCTCTTTTCTGTTGCACTTTACTATAAGTGGTAAAGAGAAACCACACCACTCATTCATCACTTTGCTTAGAAATCTCCTCAGCAAAATATACAATTTCATCACTTGCAAGTTCTGCCTTTCACAAAATATTGGAACATGATACATCCAAGTTCTTTCCCACTTTATAACAATATAACAAGGATCACTTTTCCTCCTGTTTCTTTTTCTTTCTTTTTTTTTTTTTTTTTTTTTTGAGACGGAGTCTCTTTTTTTGTTGTTGTTGTTGTTGTTGTTGAGACGGAGTCTCACTCTGTCACCCTGTTGCCCAGGCTGGATTGCAGTGGTGCGATCTCAGCTCACTGCAAGCTGCGCCTTCCGGGTTCATGCCATTCTCCTGCCTCAGCCTCCCGAGTAGCTGGGACTACAGGCGCCTGCCACCATGCCCGGCTAATTTTTTGTATTTTTAGTAGAGACTGGGTTTCACCATGTTAGCCAGGATGGTCTCGATCTCTTAACCATGTGATCCACCCACCTCGGCCTCCCAAAGTGCTGGGATTACAGGCGTGAGCCACCGTGCCTGGCCTTTTCCTCCTGTTTCTAATAAGCTGCATCTTATTTCCATATGAGACCTCACCAGAATGGCCTTCACCTTTCATAATTTTACCAACATTCTATTCATGATGATATAGGCATTTTCAAAGCCAATAGATATATGCTTTTAAAAAATAGTTCACCTCTTTTCCTTCTGAAGCAGCACCGTAACTTAATTGGAGGGGGATACAATCCAGTCCGTACCAGTTGGTCACTATGGTTCCAAGCTTGAGTATAACTACAAAATATCTTTTTAAATCCCAAGACATTTAATAAAAAGAAATAATGTTAATGTAGTTAGAGCAGATTACTAGATGAAATGTATGACAGATAAGGAATTGCTATAAGCACTATGTTTCACTCAGGTCATTTTAAAACCACCATAATAACTATGAAATCATTGCATTGGGCCAGGCGCAGTGGCTCATGCCTGTAATGCCAGCACTTTGGGAGGCTGAGGCGGGTGGATCATCTGAAGTCAGGAGGTCAAGACTAGCCTGGACAACCTGGTGAAACCCCGTCTCTACTAAACAAAAAATTAGCCTAGTGTGGTGGCACAAGCCTGTAATCTCAGCTACCCAGGAGGTTGAGGTAGGAGAATTGCTTGAACCCGGGAGGTGGAGGTTGCAGTGAGCTGAGATGGTGACACTGCACTCCAGCCTGGGCAGCAAGAGTGAAATTCTGTCTCAAAAAAAAAAAAAAAAAAATTATTGCATTGAATTGTATGCTCCAAAATTTTCTTCATTCTCAACAATAAATGGAGATAGGCGATTATAAGAACACAATTCAATATTGCTTGAAAACATTCCAGTAATTTCACTGGAAAAATATTTATGACATAGAATATGAGCTTAATGATAAGAAATTTGTTTGCTCTGTTCAATACTGAATACTCATGTGAAAAGAGTTTCTTGGTTTAAAAAATTTATTTAAGTTGGGCCGGGTGCGGTGGCTCACGCCTGTAATCCCAGCACTTTGGGAGGCCGAGGCAGGCGGATCACGAGGTCAGGAGATCGAGAACATCCTAGCTAACAAGGAGAAACACCCTGTCTTTACTAAATTAGTAAATACAAAAAATTAGCTGGGCATGATGGCGGGTGCCTGTAGTCCCAGCTACTCAGGAGGCTGAGGCAGGAGAATGGTGTGAACCCAGGAGATGGAACTTGCAGTGAGCCAAGATTGCACCACTGCACTCCAACCTGGGTTACGGAGCGAGATTCCATCACACACACACACACACACACACACACACACAAATTGTCAATGAGTGAGGGAAAAAATAAGACAAATTTTATGTTATACTACATACAATAGCAATAGAAATTGTGGAACAGATTTTACTTTTTAAATGCCGGTTTTACTTATAATCTATACATAAAAGGAAAATAGAATTAGGTTTTTATTAACTAGAAGCTATTATGAGAATGTCGACAGAAGTCTGAGTATTTTCAAGTGCAAAGTTATTTACATTTAAGAAACAACTTAGATATGATAAATAAAAAATTTGTGCAATAAAATTAGAGTGCAAGACAAACCGTAATCTGTACAAAGAATTAAAAACCTAAAATATGTCAATGGGTCGTAAGTATCAAGTGACAACAAATGAATAGATTTTTATAGGGCTCATGACTTTTGCTTATTACCTTTAAATGACTGTAAAAGAAAAAATAACTCTTTTGGCAGGTTAATATTTGGATTTTATTGATCGTATCACTTATGCCATGGGTCTCCAAAAATGTTCTGGGCTGCATGTATGTTCTGCATATGAATCTTGGAAGAATACTCATTTACTGTCAATAGTAGTTGTTTAAAGGAAAATGACATTTTATGCAGAATTTTCTTCTTTTCCCTTAGCATGCTGTGTTAGTTTCCTAAGGCTAGGAACAGAACAAATGACCACAAACCGCGGCGCTTAAGACGATACAAATTTATTTTTTCACAGTTCACGAGGCCAGAAATTCAAAAGGGAGGTGTGATTATGATTGATTTCTTTGGGAGGCTTTCAGGTAAAATCTCCTTCTTAGCTTCTGGTAGTTTCCAGCTCTCCTTGGCATTCTGTGACTGTAGGCAGCATAACTCCAGACTCTGCCTCCCTTGTCTCATGGCCATCTTCCCTGTAGGTCTCTGTATGTTCCCACAACCTTCCTGTAAGGACACAGCCATTGGCTTTACGGGCCACCCTAATGTATTGTGACCTCATCTTCACCAAGTGTGTATGCAGAGACACTGTTTCCGAATAGCTCAACATTCTTGGGTTCCAGGTGGACATGACTTTCTGCGGGACACTATCCAACATGGGAGATATGCATGTATTTTTTAGAAAATAATGAGTTCTGCCTCTGCTATAAATCCCCTTTTCTTTTCATTAGTGTTGATTATTATAAAATAGCATGGACAGTTGACAGAGCTCTCTAAGTAGTTCTGAACGGCCACAGCGTGGGAAACAAATGGGGGAGTGGGAAGAAATAAGATTTGATAAATAGTTTAGGGCAAGATGATAGAAGGGCATGTACATCATGCTAAAAAAAAAGTGATTGCTGTTTTGTGGCGAGGAAGAACAACAAAAATTTAGAAATATTAGGTGTCTATTCTGTTGATAATGCACAAAAACATTCTGGGGATAATGAGCTGAAAAAGGTATATGGCTTCATGTGTATCACAGTGCAACAAGAAACTAATCCCTGAGACAGAAACAATTGGTAAAGGAGCACATTGGGGTTTGTCAAGTTTGAAGTTGAAAAAAATTAAGTAGAAAACAGGTCTAGTCAAGCTGAAATGTTCCTAGTGTAAACAAAATAATAGGGTGAAAATCTCCTGATATCTCAATGGGAAAGCATGCAGATGACAGGAAATAGGATTCAGAGTTTGCAACATTGTAAAGTGTTACCAGCCTTAGGAATGTTCTGAGAAGAAAAACAGGAAAATAAGGCCGGGCGCGGTGGCTCAAGCCTGTAATCCCAGCACTTTGGGAGGCCGAGACGGGTGGATCACGAGGTCAGGAGCTCGAGACCATCCTGGCTAACACCGTGAAACCCCGTCTCTACTAAAAAATACAAAAAACTAGCCGGGCGAGGTGGCAGGCGCCTGTAGTCCCAGCTACTCCGGAGGCTGAGGCAGGAGAATGGCGTGAACCCGGGAGGCGGAGCTTGCAGTGAGCTGAGATCCGGCTACTGCACTCCAGCCTGGGCGATAGAGCGAGACTCCGTCTCAAAAAAAAAAAAAAAAAAAAAAAAAGAGAGAGAGACAAAGGTCGTTGGAGTTCTAACTTGGTGTTGAATAACGAGATGGAGGAAGAATATACCGACTCGAAGAGCAGAAGTTGAAAATACAGAACTTATGAAAACAGTTTAACTGAGGAACGTTGAGTGAAACAATAGAACTCTCCCCACATCTCCCTCTCTCGGTGGTCTTCTTTCCCACTATCTTCTTCCCCTCGCCCTCTCCCCACAGTATTTTTTTCTTTTGAGATAAATAAAACTCCAGGCTGGAGTACGATGGTACGGTCTCAGCTCACTGCAACCTCCGCCTCCCGGGTTCAAGCGATTCTCCTGCCTCAGCCTCTGGAGTAGCTGGGATTACAGATGGTCGCCATCACGCCCGGCTAATTTTTGTATTTTTAGTAGAGACTGTTTCAGCATGTTGGCCAGGCAGCTCTCGAACTCCTGACCTTGTAATCCGTCCGCCTCAGCCTCCCAAAGTGCTGGGATTACAGGTATGAGCCACCGAGCCCTGCCGTGTCCTCACTGTTTTCTTTCCCACCCTCCTTTCTCCCTCTCCGACTTTCCAAGGTTCTTTCCTACCTTCTCCATACCCTCCTCCCCTTCTCCCCGCAGTCTTCTGGGCCCCACTGACTTCCGGCCGCAGCCAACACTGTTCAGTTCTGAGGTGGCGGCGGCGGCGGCAGCCGCGGTGGCACAGCAGCGACTCTCCGGGGTCTCCAGCTGGCTGCTGGGGCGGAGCTCAGGGGCCCAGCTCAGGGGCTGCCTGGGCGCAGAGACACAACGGGCGCAGGGACACAGGCGCGCGCACGCGTGGAGGGCTTCTAAGTGAAAGGCAGTGGGAGAGCTCGGAGAAGTGAGTGGGCGAGATGATGATAGGGGAGAAGGCGGTGGGGAGAGGAAGCGGGGAGAAGAGGGTGCGGGGAGAGAAAAGCGCGGCAGGAAGTCGCTGCTGCGAGAAGGTGGAGAGATGGAAACGGGAAGAAAATGGTGGGGAGGGGAAAAAAACGGTGGAGAGTAAGAGGCTGGGAAAGAAGACGATGGCGAGAGGGAGAGAAGAGGGTGGGAAGAAGATTGTGACAGACGTTGCTGCGAGACGGTGGGAGGACAAGGGAAGGAAACGGTGTGGGGGAATAAAACAGGTGGGTAGAAAACAGTTGTGGGGAAGGCGCCTGGAGAAGACGGTGAAGGGAGAAGATGGCCTGGGGAGAAGAGAGTGGGGAGAGGAAGAAAGAAGATGGGGTTGAGGGGAGAGAAAAGCGCGGCAGGAAGTCGCTGCTGCGAGAAGAAGGTGGGGAGATGGAGGCCACAAGAAGATGGTGGAGAATAATAGGCTGAGAAAGAAGACGATGGGGAGAGGAGAAGAGGGTGGGAAGAGACTGCGGCAGACAGACGCTGCTGCGAGGAGGTGGGAAGACGGGAAGAAAACGGTGCGGGGTGAGGAAGAAAACGGTTGCGGTAATAGGCCGGGAGAAGACGGTGGAGGGGCGGGGAGAAGAGGGAGCGGCGGGAAGGCGCTGCTGCGGCAATAGGCGGGAAGGTGGAGGGGGA
>NW_016803372.1:30926-34998 GCF_001698545.2 Rhinopithecus bieti
ATTATTATTATTATTATTATTATTATTATTATTTGAGACAAGAGTCTCACTCTGTTGCCCAGGCTGGAGTGTGGTGGCACGATCTTGGCTCACTGCAAGCTCCGCCTTCCAGGTTCATGCCATTCACCTGCCTCAGCCTCCAGAGTAGCTGGGACTACAGGCGCCCACCACCGCGCCCAGCTTATTTTTTTTATTTTTAGTAGAGACAGGGTTTCACCGTGGTCTCGATCTCCCGACCTTGTGATCCACCCGCCTCGGCCTCCCAAAGTGCTGGGATTATAGGTGTG
Source organism: Rhinopithecus bieti (assembly GCF_001698545.2). Classification (NCBI taxonomy): domain Eukaryota; kingdom Metazoa; phylum Chordata; class Mammalia; order Primates; family Cercopithecidae; genus Rhinopithecus; species Rhinopithecus bieti. Next base: position 31,214 of record NW_016803372.1, read on the forward strand.
AGCCTCCGCGCCTGGCCAAAATTATTTTACTTACATTTGTTACCAAATGACTGAGTTCAAAAGTAGAATTGCTGAAGTCACTGGAGTTTGATACTTCAGGATTGATGGTTTTGGTTGAATTATTTAAAAAATCAAATAAAACTATAACTATATGGTATAAACAAACATGTTCATTTGTTTCAATATAAGTTAAATATATGTCCATACAGTATTCTTAGGTCAAATAGTCAGTTGAATGGTTAACAATACTACTTCCCAGTCAATTGCTTTGTCATTGTTAAGATAAATCTTCAAAGAGTTTGAATGTACTTTAAAATAAGATTTGACTTGTAACTTACATAAGTATGAATTTCATAGCTATAATTTGATTTGTCGTAAACAAATCTGAATGATTATAGAAAATTATTTCAGTATGTCAAATTAGTTCCATGACACCCGGTGGTTATGTAACTGTTAGTACCTGTGGGGAGGGGTCCTTTTTTTCTTAATTCTCAAGCCCATAAGCAATCATTGACAATACTCAATTCTGATTCCTTTTCTTGGGGCCACATAAAATTTAACCCCTGTCTCTATTTCTAGAAAAATCTAGAAATCTTCCTATCCTGAGAGAGTCTTTTGCCAGACAATATAATAGTTTTTCAGGGATGCAACTGCTTGGATAGGTATTTTCAGTTTGGAGTTGTAAAATCATGTTCTATCATCTCAACTATTCCATATACCAGTAGTTTTTTGGGACTGTGACATAACAATTTATTTTTCATTTTATTCACTTGGAAAAAAATCAAGTAATAACTATGCTGTTGACTTAGGAATCAGAGGTATTTGCTGTTTGATACAGAGTGGGAACACTGCAATTCAAGAAAATGATGACATTCTTCTAGACTGAAAAATGCATGTGTCCTTGACCAAATAACAACTCTCTTTCTTGTACAGATTGCCCGGACACTCAGAAACTGCCTATTCAGAACATGGCATATCATAGAGATGAGTTTTTAACGATTTTATTTGCCCATGTTTTCTGATTGTTCTATTTCACTGTGAACTCTCAGTACCAACGATTAATAACATAATTTGGAGGCTGGGGTTTACAACTGATTGATGACACTGGTTACAGATTTCTTTATTCCTTCTCCACTCCATTCTATGCTGTGACAAAAAATAAGACATTTATAAATAGAAACATTTTATTTGCAGTATAGCATACATTCAAATTAGGTACTTGCATAGACATTTTGACAAATATTGCCATTTCTCTTTTAACACATAGGTCCTTAGTAAGCACTGCTTTGTAACACCAGTTTAAAATAGTTCTTCTTTTCATCTAACCATTTACAACATAAAAGTTTCAAGAATGGCACAAAGAAAAAATTATTTGTCAAAACAATATTATCAGACATAATCAAGAACATTTTTATAAGATAACTTTGTGAGGTCGACAGCAAAACAGATCACAAGTGAAAGAAAATTTCAAATATCGTCTTTTATGATGAATAAATGTCAGCCTTAGGCTTCTGATAAAGACAGACTAGATACCCTAGAATAATTTAAATTAGTTTTTGTATGTAAAATCACATTTTAAAACACATCAGATCCAGGCACGGTGGCTCACGTCTATAGTCCCAGCACTTTGGGAGGCCGAGGCGGGTAGATCACTGAGGTCAGGAGGTCGAGACCAGCCTGGCTAATATGGCGAAACCCCGTCTCTACTAAAAATACAAAAATTAGTAGTGGCATGCTCCTGCAGTCACAGCTACTTGGGAAGCTGAGGCAGGAGAATCCCTTGATTCTCGGAGGTGGAGGTTGCAGTGAGCCGAGATTGTGCCACTGTACTCCAGCCTGGGTGACAGTGACAGCAAGACTCCATCACAAAAAAATAAAAAATTAAATAAATAAATAAATATCGGAGGTAATAATATAATTTTTTTTAACACTAAATTAGTGCACAGCCAAGAATTGTCAGGCTGAGATTTGGAGAGAGACAGCATCTAGAGAAATAAGAGCTGCTTTGCCCTGGAGCCATTTGTTACTTCAGATGGGATATCTACCAGGTTGTGTTAAACCTCTGCTAGTCTTGCAGAGGCCCCGGGTTTGGTCATGGATATTAAAGGCTGCTGGTGCATTAAAGCTGTGAGAAGGAACTAGAATTCACCCAGTCACCACAGCAGGCTGGCTGCTCTCCACCTGAGTGCCCCGAAAAGGTTCCAACTCCAAATTTTTATGAAAGTAATTCAGGACTTGACTGTCCTTATCCTTCTGGCATGAGCCAATAGCAATCATTTGAGAAAGGAAACATTATCTGGGCCTCTAAAGACGGCCAAAACCAGTTGTTCACCCACTATCTTTTGTACATCTGCTCAAAGATACGAAGGTCAATGAAGAAAAAAGACACTGTGAGAAGGAATAAACAGAAGCCAAGGAGGAAAAAAAAAATGTCTCAAAGCAACTAGAATTACTATATTCAAAGACATGAGGTCAAGCTTGGAAATTTCAAGAAGAAAGTGGAAATTATAAAAGTGACAGATTAGGGTAAAAAAACAAAAAAATTCTAAGACTAAAAAATGTGAGGAAGAAAAAGGTGACTCAATAGATGAGTTTAACAGCAAATGAGACAACTGAGTAAAGAAGCAGTGGATTATAATTGATATCATAAGAAACTAATCAGAAAAATATGCATGTTTATACATACATTCATAAAGATATGGATACAAGAGTTTAAGAGTCACTGAGGATATTTAATAATAAAATCTAATATACACCGAAGAAAAGAGAGGAAAATAAGAATGGGACAGAAAAATATTTAAAGACCCAATTGCTGAGAATTTTCTAAAGTTAATGAAATATAATAACCTGCAATTTCAGAAAGACAAACTCCTGGTAATGAAGCTGCAGAAAACCAAGAAGTAGAAATTACTAGAGCTTCGCTGTGATGTAAGATACTAATCGCTAGTCAAAAAATTCCCTACACAACAAAAGTATCTTTTAAAAACAAAGATAACATTAAAACATGTTCAGATGCGTAAAAACTGACATAATTTTTTTTATCAGCAGAAAGATCCTAAATGAAATTCTAAAGCGTGTTTATTGAGAAGAAAAAGCAAAATGATCACAAATAAATGTTTTCAAGGATTCAGGGATGAACGGAGAGCAGCAGAAGTGGCAGATATCTTGACAATACACAAATGGACTAAAACAGCAACACCTTGGGGATATTAAATACACAGCACAGACCCAATTCACACACAAGTACAAGTACATGTGAGAAGGGTAACAGGGCTGGGCACAGTGGCTCATGCCTGCAATCCCAGCACTTTGGGAGGCTGAGGCGGGTGGATCATGAGGTCAGGAACTCAACACCAGCCTGGCCAACATAGTGAAAGCCCATCTCTACTAAAAATACAAAAATTAGCTGGGCGTGGTGGTGGGCGCCTCTAGTCCCAGCTGCTTGGGAGGAAGCTGAGGCAGGAGAATTACTTGAACCCAGGAGGCAGAGGTTGCAGTGAGCCGAGATCAAGCCACTTGCACTCCAGCCTGGGTGACACAGTGAGACTGTTTTTAAAAAAAAAAAAAAAAAAAAAAAAAAAAAAAAAAAAAGGGATAAGGTCCTTCCTTGCATTTTCCAGAATAATGGTAAAAGTATTAATAACTATTAAATTTTGATAAGTCAAAAAATATATTGTAATTTCTAGTAAATTTGTAACAAGAGAGTAAGAGTGTATAAATTCCAAACCAAAGGGAATAAAATGAATGTTTAAGAAAATCTACATTCATCAAAAGAAGGCAAGAAA
>NW_016803372.1:35406-39328 GCF_001698545.2 Rhinopithecus bieti
ATGAGTAGTACAAGGTGGAATACTATACCTACTAGCAGAAAAAAGAAAATTCTTATTTACATTAAAACAACTAGACATTTCCTTTAAGAACTTAAACCCATAGTTCCCAAGGGACAAATACTGTCTTTCTATCATTTCTTTCTTTAAATTTGTGGATAAACGTGATCCTTGGTAGCCCTTGATGATATAAATAAAATTTGAAAGAGTTGGTAAGGGTCCATCGAACCTCTGAATTTCCAGATTCAGAGGTTAAGGGAAAAAAATACGATCGATAATGTAACGTTCTTCTAGTCAAACATGACACAAATTTTAAAAGAGAGACATACATTTTTATTAACTTAGTAATGGTCTCTGTATTGAGTTGATGGTTAGTTTTCAATCTTTTTTCAACTTGAGTCTTCCTGGAGAGCAAGTATGTAGTCTTGAAAATGGAATAAAATTACAGTACAAAAGAATAAAGACAAATTTTCAAACTTTTGGCATCAGGAACTCCTTAAAATCTTAAAATTATTGGGGACCACAAAGTGATTTAATTTATCTTCATTATATGTGTAGGTATTTACCGTATTAAAATTGAGTCTAATAATGTGGAAGAAGCATATGAGTTGACTCAAAGCAATGATGACAAACTCATTATGTATTAACATAAGCAACACATTTGCATGAGAAATTAAAGAAAATGGATATTCATGTGAAGAGTGATTAGTTTTATTAAGCTCTTTAATATCTGATTTAATAGATTGTAGCTGGATTATCTTATTTAACTCCACATATAATCTGTTAAAATATGTTATTGAGTTTAAACAAGTGTATGGAAAAGTCTGGTCTGACAGAGAAAATAGAAAGGGAGAAGTATTTTAATAACCTTTTCAGGTAATGAGGGACAATCTTCTTTTGATACTACACTGAAAATTTTAAAGGGGTAGTTTCTTAAAAGTTAGCTGTAATGTGGAATCTGGAAACTTAAATATGAAAACTCCTAAAACTCTTAAGATTTTAAAAGATTAATTTTACTCTAAAATCTGTTGTTCTATCTTACACTTATAATTTTTACCCATGCCCAATTTTATAATATCATCCATTAGACATTGTTTCACGGAGTTAAGCAGATCTTTTAACTGTTGGCACATTTCATTATACAATGTAAAACAAACAACAGCTTTGTTAAATCATGGTCACCCTAACCAGAAAGATCTTTAGGTGTTTGGACAGCAGTCTGGCTCAAGTAGTTGATAAAAGTTTTTGAAAATTCTTTTTTTTAATTCAGATTTTAAATTTTATCACTGACATATAGGATATTGTCAGTTTTTCTTGAAGTGAGAAGCTCACTGTTTTTCACTTTTATTCAGTCTTTAACATCCAGTAAATGTCACTTCTATTCTTCCATAAGAAATCTGGAATCCTCTGGGACTGCTTTCTTTCTCTTATACGCCAAACCATTTTATCAGTAGATAGTGTTGTGATTCTTTTAAAACATATTGTGAATACTGCCAGGCGCGGTGGCTCACGCCTGTAATCCCAGTACTTTGTGGGGCCGAGGCGGGCGGATCACGAAGTCAGGAGATCGAGACCATCCTGGCTAACACGGTGAAACCCCGTCCCTACTAAAAATACAAAAAAATTAGACGGGAGCGATGGCGGGCGCCTGTTGTGGCAGCTACTGGGGAGGCTGAGGCAGCAGAATGGCGTGAACCCGGGAGGAGGAGCTTGCAGTGAACCGAGATTGTGCCACTGCTCTCCAGCCTGAGCAGCAGAGGAAACTCTGTCTCAAAACAACAAACAAACAAACAAAAACATATTGTGAATCCAAGCATCTCTTACCGGTCTACTGCTACCACCCCTGCCCATCTGTCATCTCAGGTCTCGATTAGTAGCCTGTCCTTCTAGATGCTTTTTATTCCTTCTATTGTTCCTTTTGTCTTTCCATGAAGCCACCTAGCTGATTTTTCGAAAATATTTAAAATGTCACCCTTTGGCTCTTTGGCTCAAATTCTTTGAACAAGGGCAGAACTCGTCTTTTTTCAAAAAAATTTAACTTTTAAGGTCAGGGTACATACGCAGGTTTGTTACGTAGGTACACTTGTATCATGGGGGTTTGTTGTATAGATTGTTTCATCATCCAGGTATTAAGCCTAGTACCCATTAGTTTTTTTTTCCTGCTCTTCTCCCTCCTCCCACCTCTCCACCCTTCGAAAGGCCCCAGTGTTTGTCATTCCCCTCTATGTGTCCATGTGTTATCATTTAGCTCACACTTATAAGCTTGCCTAAGGATAATGGCCTCCAGTTCCATCCATGTCCCTGCAAAGGACATGATCTCATTCTTTTTTATGTCTGCATAGGACCCCATGATGTATATATACCACATTTTTTTAATCCAGTCTATCATTGATGGGCATTTGGGTTCATTCCATGTCTTTGCTATTGTGACTAGTGCTGGAAAGAACATACACATGCATGTGTCTTCATAATTAAATGATTTATATTCCTTTGGGTATATACCCAGTAATGGGATTGCTTCATTGAATGGTATTTCTGTCTTGGGTCTTTGAGGAATCACCACTGTCTTCCACGATGGCTGAATTAATTTACACTCCCACCAACAGTGCGTAAGTGTTCCTTTTTCCTCCACAACGCTGCCAGCATCTGTTATTTTTTGACTTTTTAGTAATAGCCATTCTGATTAGTGTGAGGTAGCATCTCATTGTGGTTTTGATTTGCATTTCTCTAATGATCAGTGATGTTTTCCAAAAGAAAAGTCATTTTTCTTGCATTGTTGAGCTGATTACCATCAGTTCCAAACCTCCTCCCTTTACCCTGCTTGCTGGCTTTGCCTTGTCTGCGGCACGGTGTGAAACTTCATCTGTAGCATCTGCTAGAGGGACGCTGGAGAAGATTGGGGCTCCTTCTAGTTCTGAGTGTTTCTCTTACCTTTCCCTTGTGGGGGACAGCAGCCAACAGTGGCCAATCACCTCTCTGGGGACAGAGCAGGTCACAGGCAGCACCTAGGGGAGCAGCCTCCCAGTGTTTTGTCAGTGTAGAAACTCAGCAAAATTCTCTGCTGTCAAGCAGGCCACATCCTCACCCTCTCCAAGGAGGTCTAGCACTCAGCTCTGGTGTGTGTGGGTGATTCTTCCAGATTTGTTTCTTCCTGCAGTGCTTGTGGAGAGTGCAGTGGCAGCTCCCTGATTTTGCTGTCCCTATTTTGTGTGTGTGTTTGCTTGGCCTTTCACAAGCTTGTCCAACGCACAACCCAGGGCTGGTTTGAATGAGGCCCAACACAAACTTGTAAACTTTCTTAAAACACTATGAGCTTTTTGGCTGGGTGGCAGTGGTTCACGCCTGTAATCCCAGCACTTTGGGTGGCCGAGGCAGGCAGATCACCTGAGTTCAGGAGTTCAAGACCAGCCTGGCCAACATGGTGAAAACCTGTCTCTCTACTAAAAGTACAAAAATTAGCCAGGTGTGGTGGCACATGCCTGTAATCCCACCTACTCAGGAGGCTGAGGCACAAGAATTGATTGAGTCTGGAGGCAGAGTTGCAGTCAGCAGATTTCATGCCACTACACTCCAGCCTGGGTGACAGAGTAAGACTCTGTCTCAAAAAACAAAACAACAGGCTGGGTACAGTGGCTCATGCCTGTAATCCCAGAACTTTGGAAGGCTGAGCCGGGCAGATCACGAGGTCAAGAGATCAAAACCATCCTGGCCAACATGGTGAAACCTCGTCTTTACTAAAAAGACAAAAATTAACTGGGCGTGTGACTGTAGTTCGAGCTACTCAGGAGGCTGAGGCAGGAGAATTGCTTAAACCCAGGAAGCGGAGGTTGCAGTGAGTTGAGATGATGCCACCGCACTCTAGTCTGGCAACAGGGCAAGACTCCATCTCAAAAAAAAAAAAAAAAAAAAAAAAAAACAAAAAAAA
>NW_016803372.1:39521-61001 GCF_001698545.2 Rhinopithecus bieti
TTTTTTTTTTAGCTTATTAGCCATCATTAGTGTTCGTGTATTTTATGTGTGGCCTGAGACAATTCTTCCAGTGTGGGTGGCCCAGGGAAGCCAAAAGACTGGACACCCCTGCTTTAAGAGATAATTCCCTGAAATAGTTAACAGTTATTTACTTTCAATTTTCCTTATTCAAATTACTGTGCAGTTTCAGTCTCCTGGTTGGACAGTAACTGACCACAATGTCTTCCAAGGCCTTGCATGATTTAGTTCGTGGCATTGCTCTGAAACTGTCGTCTACCATCCTCCCCTTGTGCACTTTGCTCTGGCCTCACTGATGGACACGTTCTTCCTAGAATATCCTCCTTCTTAGATTTGTCTTACTTTTTGCCTAGAATCTTCTTCTTGCTATTCAAATGCCTCATTAGCAGAATTTTCCACATATGGTATAAAATAGTGCTTCCAATACAACACTTCCTCTCTAGCCTGCTTCATTTTTCATAAAAGTTCTTGTCACCACATGACATGTTACAGTCATTTATTTCCTGGCTCTCTGACTCTTCTCACTGGAAAGTTATGTCTTTGACAGCACACACAGTCTGTTTTGTTCCTGGTTAATCCTTGTGCCTGCACCTCCATATAACCTAGCACATAGTAGACAAACGACTGAGAGTTAATGAATAAATGAAGTAGTATACTTCCTAGATGAGAAAACTCAGACTCAAAAGTGATAAGTACCAAATCAGTATAACATAAAAAGTTAGGAAGTTAAGCTCTTTGGGGAGAAATGTGGGTTTAAATGTGAGTTTTGCTATGTCCTACTAGTGTAACTTACATATATTTCTTAAATTCTCTGTGCCTCATTTTCCTTATCTGAAAAATGTGGATTATAATGGTAACCAATTTATACTGTGGCTATATAAATACATTATGTATGTAATATGCCTAGTACAGTGCTTGACACAAATTAACAATTCCACATATTTAGTTATTTGTACAATTATCTGTAGCTGCAAAACTATAAATGCAGGCTTGTCATCTTTCTGGAGAGATAGCAAGAGAAAGGTTAAGTTTATAAAATGCCTAAACAATAAAAACTATATTATTGAAGTAAAATGCCTAAACAAGGGCTGCTTTTAATATCAACTAATTAGTAGCTGCCTGATAGTAAGAACTAACTCTAAAATCAAGTAGACAAGAAAATGGTTGAGAAGGCTGACCGAATCCTACGCTATACTGCGTGTTCAGTAACCGTGTCACAGCAGTGATGCCATATTGCTTTTCTTTAATTGAATCGTGGCATCACAGATGAGAACCAAGGGACTAGATAGATCATAGATAGATAGGTACACACATACATGCAAACATTCGCACATATCTACATATGTAGATAGATACATCCATATATGAATTCATACATGGGTAGAGAGATTTTTTAAAACTGCTGAACCCAAATCCAGTGATCTATGAAAGTGAAGGACAAATACAGTTATATAAAGAGTCTTTCAATGAATTTTCAGTAGATATAGATCTTTTTGTGCTGAAACAGAGGATCACTGTTGCCTTTCTTTTGTAAACACAGGTCTATGACTGGCTAAAGCGATTATATGAAAACTGAGCATTTTCTTTTTTTTTTTTTGAGACGGAGTCTCGCTCTGTCTCCCAGGCTGGAGTGCAGTGGCTGGATCTCAGCTCACTGCAGACTCCGCCTCCCGGGTTCACGCCATTCTCCTGCCTCAGCCTCCCGAGTAGCTGGGACTACAGGCGCCCGCCACCTCGCCCGGCTAGTTTTTTTTTTGTATTTTTTAGTAGAGACGGGGTTTCACCGTGTTAGCCAGGGTGGTCTCGATCTTCTGACCTCGTGATCCACCCGTCTCGGCCTCCCAAAGTGCTGGGATTACAGGCTTGAGCCACCGCGCCCGGCCTGAGCATTTTCATTCTGTATCTAGTTTTAGAAATTGAGGAAAATGTCTATTGCGAAATATTAAAGTTTCTGAACTTAGTTTACTTTTGAAAATAGTGTTGTGTGCCCTTTGAAGGTAACTGGTATTTTATTTTGGTTAAATATTTTCTAGCAGAACCCTGAGTCAAGTTGCTTTGATATTTCCATATCAGCCTCCAGAGTAGCTGGGACCACAGGCATACACCCCCACGCAAGGCTAATTTTGATATTTTTTGTAGGGACAGGGTTTCGTCATGTTGACCAGGCTCATCTCAAACTTCTGACCTCGAGCAATCTGCCCACCTCAGCCTCCATGGATCATGGAGAGAACTTTTCACCATTCTGCATTATTTTGTTTGCTGCCTGGCGTCTCCTCAGGAGCCACCTGGGTTCTGGCCCCAAATGCCCCAGCCCAGCCCAGGGGAATCTGGGAGGTGCTCAATCCATAATGCTGGCTGCTCCCTGGGCAGAAGAGCCCTTGGTGGCTCTGTCAGCCCACCTGGGTGACCCTGGCCTCTGCCCTGGGGAAGCTCCCATCCCTCTGGATTGCCCATCTCCCCTAGGACCCCTGCAGCTCCCAAAATGCCTTGACACTGAATCGTTCTCTAAATACCACGTGCCTTGACTCCATATCGCTCTCTAAACATCATGTGGGGACCTCTTGCCCTTCTTCATGACCTGTAGGGCAGGGCCAAGAGGAGGAAGCAGCCTCAGAACACACAAAAGACTCCCTGCTCCAAACGGCAGTCATCCCACCATCAGCACTTCTGGAAGGAAAGGAGGAAGGTTTCCTTCTGTAGAAAGCTCCTTTTTTGCCTTGTTTCTGAAAGCTGGGAGGGTCAGCAGAGCCCAGTGCACCTGTGGTGCCTGAGTCACTGTCTGTGCCCAGGATATGCGTCTGACCACAGCCCCCACCCCCAACCCGGGCTCAATGTTCCCTCCAGCTGGAGTCCTGGGCTCCTGACATGGCCTGACCTGTTTGTCCTGCCCTGGCCCAGTATGGGAGGGCCTTATCTTGTATCCTCCCGGGTTCTTAGCCTTGACTTCCTCAATGTCTAGAAGGAGTGAGCACGCCCAGTCCCTCACCGGTAGGGGGAATTCCTCTGTAAACCCTGCGAGACAGAAACAGACAAAATGCTTTAGTGAGACAGGACATGGGGCAACTCAGGGAGGATCAGAGCCTGAGGGTTCTGGAAGTCTCCAGCCTTTTTCAGGTCCCAGGGAGAGGCAGACCACTCCCTAACAATTGAAAGTGTGAAGAAGCACTCAGGGTTGTGCACTCTGACCTGGACCTATTCCTTTATTCGGGTCACCAGGACACGTCCCTACCCCTGAGCTAGGGGTGGCCCAGGTCCTGGTATTAGGTTTTCTCATAGAAAGGCGATGCTTGCATGGATGGGCAAAATGCTGGCAACCAGGCCTGGTGTCCTCTGGGTGGGGACAGGGTGCCACCCACCCGCTGAGAGGCAGACGGTGCCAGGTCACGGCCATGGGCGCCTGTCTCCTGGCTCTGTAGAGAGCGGTCATGGGGCCACTCCCTCCCCATGTTACTTTTTGCCGTTCTTATATTTTGGCCAGTCTCCAAGCATCTTCAGCCACTTGTCAATGGTTTTATTTCCTGATCTCTTTGCTATCAAATGAGCCAGGATGGAGTTAGCGGAGGTGTCTGGCCTCTGGCAGCAGCCTATGGATGCTGGGTCCTGGGCTCCAGGAACTGGAAGGAGCCAGGAAAGGGCAAACCCTGGGGGACTGAGACCCTCTGATAGAACGGGCATCAGCTGCCTGGACTCCTGATAGCAGGACTCAGCATCTTCAGACCACAAAAAGCTTGAGTTATGGTTGTTTCCAATCCTTCAGCTGGGGTCCTGGAATAAGAAGGCAGTGACTTCTGAGCAAGACTGTGGTTCTTAGTTTGGGTTTTGATTGAACCACCATGGAGACAGAATCTTGGGTTCAGGTGGAGCAGGAACTGCCATTTCTCCCAGTGACAGTGTCACTCCCAGTCACCACAACTTCGGCCCACAGGCTGCCCCCTAAGCCTTGCCCACCAGCTCTGATTCCCTGTCCCTGGGGCAGCCTCACACGCAGCAGGCACAGGCTCTTATCTTCACCTCCAGGGCACTGACAGGAACCAGCTTCGTCTCACTGTAAGGCAACTCAGACAGAGGTGAGGACATGCCCGGGCCAGGAACCGTCTCCCTCCCTGAGAGGGCCCCAGCCCCTCCCATCCACCCTAAGTCTCAGCCCAGAGGAAGGCACAGGGAAGGAAGGCAAGGCCTCCCTGCGGAGCTGGGCACATGGTCCCCATGAGAACCCTGGAAAAGAAGGAGTGCGAGGCTGGCCTGGTGGGGGCCACTCGGGGCCCGTGAGGGGCCTCAGGCTGCACAATGGGAATGCCCCTCCTGGGCTGGAGGCAGCACCTTCTGTGGGAGCTGAGAAAGTCCAGTCCTGAGACAGGATGGGTGCCACCTAGGGTGGGTGGCTGAGCCCTGACTAACAGCAGTGCCTTGGGAGTGACCACATCACCTACCAGAGTCCAGGGAGCCTGGCCTGAGAGCTGCCCAGTGCTCAGAGGATGCACCTGGAGCCCATCCCACCCGACACTCCCCACAGGCCTTGCAGGGTCTGACCTCCCAGTGTGCACCTGTCTCTCCCTGCAGCCTGGCCGTTGACCCTGGCTGTTGCCCATCTTCCCCCATCCTGCCCAGCCCAGAGACCATGACCCTCTCTCCAGCCACCCTGGCCTTCCTGTGACCCTCTTCCTGTCACCGCCTAGGCATGAGACCCCCAGGTGTCTCACTGGGCTTCCCAGCCTGCTGGGGAGAAGCCTGGGTTGACAAGGGTGACCAAGAGACCTGCCGACAGTGGGGATGGCCCCACCATCCCGCCTCCAGCCAAAGCTGGCTCTCAGGGCAGTCAGCCTTCATCCCTCAGCTTCCTTCCAGCCACTGCAGCAGCCAGGACATGGGGTGCCTGGCTGTCCTACCTGCACTGACTCAGCACCCCCATCTACCCTGCACAGTGCTGACTGAGCCAGCGGAAACTAGAGTCTCTGGAGGGCCACGCAGAGCCTTGGGGACTGACCAAGTCCCCCCACTGAGGGGTCCCAGGTGTGCCACTGTTCCCTGCCCGCCCCATCTGTCATCCTCCCAAGGCTGTCAGCTCCACCCTGGGCTGGCTTGGTTCAGGTGCATCCCGGAAGTGGCAGGTCTCACGGGCTCACCCCACCCCTCTTCCCCCGACTCCTCCCTCTCTCAATCCTGTGAGTCCTGAGGGGCTGACTCCAGGCTGGGCTCCCCTTACCAGGCCCAGATCCCTTCCCAGCACCACTCCCAGGGCCTTCAGCTGCACACTCTGTTGCTCCCTGGCCTCATTGTGAGATGCCAAGGCCAGGCCCTCCCCTTCCTCTTCCCCAGCCTCCCACGGTCACAGCCATTGATGTCCCCATGCCCCTCCCTCCCTACAAGTATGCCTCAGCTGGGTCCCCTGAGCCCTCGGAGACCTGCTACACAATGGCCCTCCAGCCTGGCCAGGGGCCCCCTAGCCTGTGGTCACCACCCCCAGATATCAGGGCAGCCCCAAGGGGACAGGGCCAGACCCACAGGCTGCCCCCTCTTCTCCTGCTGATGTGGAGACCTAAGTGCTGAGAGCTCAGGGGTCAGACCCAGCCCCCTCTCTGTCCCACTGGCTCTGCCGGGCTCCCTAGATGGGCCTCAAGGCTCTGCCCTAACCCTGACCACTGGCTGGACCTGCAGGAGAGGCAGGGAGGAGTTCTGATTCTGGAGAGGAGGTTGGCACGAGCCAGGGAGACATGTCCTGCCTCAGAGAGATCTTTCTAAAAACAAAACCTGTCCCTGAGGTGAGACCGATGTGTCAGGGGACGGAGGACTCACCATACAATTTCAAAGCGATCAGTGAATTTCCAGATGTCAACATGCTCATGCTCCATGTCCACTGTTGACCCAGCTCCGTGTCCCTATGACCCAGAGGGGGCCAGGGAGAGGGGGGCAAGGTGAGGCGCTTGCGGTCCTGAGGGCGTGGACAGCTTGTCCCGGCCCTGTGATCTTAGGGATCCCAGGAGCCTTTGACCAGGCACAGCAAGGGAGGAGAGGCCCCACCTCTCTTGAGGGAGCGGCCCTACCTGTACCTGCTCATACTTTTAAATAATGTCCCCTCACCCATGCACATGCAGGGTATCCATGACCTCATCCATCACCATCCCACAAGACCAAGTCATCCAATGGTTCTGCTGTACCCGAGTGCTCCAGACAACACCCAAACCACTCCTGCCACACCCCTAGACACCCTCCGGCCTGAGGAGCCCCATTCTACCACCTCTTCCAGGTGACAGGGGGCCAGACCCAGTGACCCCACCCCTTCCTCAGTCTCTGGAGTCCTTGCATCCCACCTGGAGTGGGCTCCTTCCTGAGGACTTGAGCACAGGGCAACCTGGAAAGAGAGGCCTATTGTCCACAAGTGCTCTTAGATCGATACACACCTGCCCTGGCAGGGCAAACGGTGTCCACCTGTCGAGTGTCAAGGGCTCACGATGAGCTATTCCAGGCACCTGGAGGCAGATGGGGTCAGGACTGGACATCTGTATAAGATCAATCTCCATGAAGATGCCCAGTTTTCTGTAGGAAGCAAGATAACTGGTGACTGCTCTGTTCTACTCCAGTTCTCACACACTCTGGCCCGGGGAGACACACTCCCCCAGGACCCCATGTGTCCAGTGAGTCCCACAAGGATCATCAGTGACCACACCTGAAGTCTGAGTTGGTGAGACCTCCTCCCAGCTTAAGGCACAGAATTGGACTGAGAACTCCCACCTCCCCACCACCCACAGGGCGTCCATTTTAGTGCTTCTTCCAGGGCCAGGCTCTGCCCCACTGAAGTCTGGAACCCCAGGGAGATTTGGAATCCAGGGCAGGGAGGCCGCAGAGGTCAGGGCTTGAGTCCAGCACTGCACAGGGCAGGGCTGAGAGCACATCCCAGGCTCACGTCTGGGTCCCTGGGCCAGTATCGGCTCCTCTGACCCTAGACAGCTCACTTGTCAAACGGGTGCATTTGGGGACAGCATCCACCCCACAGAGTTGCTGTGAGGATGCAGGAAACAACTGTCTACACAGTCAGTGCAGAATGGGCACCTGGTGAGTGCTCAGGGATGGCCCTCCTCGGCACCTGCCCCAGAGGACAGCACTGTTCACAGGTAGCACTGTCCCAGTGTCAAGCCAGGGAGGGACACAGCAGGTCACATACCTGAGTTGCTTGATCTAGCCTGTGCCTCTCAGAAACCTCTCTACGCGGACCAGAACGCTGTGTGTCTTGTCTTCAAAGGCGCTCCAGGACCAGAGGGGCAGGGCAGGTAGGCGGGAGGGTACGCAGCACCAGTGACATTGCGGTCAGCCATTACAGAGGCCTCTGCCGGGGTCAGCAGGGTCGGAGTTCCAGTATCTTCCCGTCCCTGGAAGTTACAACCTGGTGTGTGCAGCGATGTTTGTGCAGGTGAGTGTGCACATGTATGTGAGTGCACTAATGTGTGGATGGCATGTGTCACTGCTCTGGCCAGGCTGGTTGCCAACTCATGTTGCACCCAGATCTGTCACTGTCACCACCTCCCACCTCCAGGACATAGCTAGCATCAGAAATCTATGTTCTCCCAATCGTCAGCTCCATCTGGGGCAGTCTGGGGATGCAGATGGGGCAATGGGGATGGGTGGCTGATAGTTGGAGTGGCCAGAGGGCCAGAGGGCAGGGCGTGCCACTTCCTTAGCAGGGGACTCAGCTAGGGTGTAACGTGCTAGGTCTGCATGGCAGGGCCAGATTCCATACACCTCGTCACCTCCTCCTCCCAGTAACCCTCTGGGGTGCCATGACTTCTCCCTGCTACGGACAGAGGAAAGTGATTGATCTGCCAGAGACATGAAACTACATGATCCTTCTTTCCACAATAAACTGGAGGGTCAAAACAGGCAAGAGTAGGTCAAGGTCTTTTAAAAGCCATACCTGAAAGGTTTCCAATAACAGTTGATTTGGTGGTAACTCAGTCACACAAACAACCACAACAAAAGACACAACTATCAGAGATTTTCAGGATCGCCTCAAAAACACCGTCTAACATCAGGGAGTTCAAAAAGGCATGAAGTTTCAGAAATTAAACTTTATTTAAACGTCATTTGTATAAAATGGTAATTTAACAGTATGAATAAATCCTAGAGCAGAAGACAGATTGGAGACCCTGGGGCACAACTGCTGAGTTTGGAAAATTTGGTGCTGTACCCTTTGAAGCTCCCTCGCCTGGTCCCTGCGCCCCTTGCCTGCCTGTTAAGAAGAGCCCGTCCCAGGGAGCAAATCAGGGGCAAATAGCCCAGAAGCCCAGTAGTGGAGAGACCATGCCTGGAAGAGGAGTCCACCTCTGGGAGTAGGAGGAGCTGCTGGAACACTTCCTCACAGGCTCCTTTTCCTGCTCTCAAGCACCTCCAGCTTGCAGATAGACAGCACCAGCACCAGCAGAGTGAAAAGGTCCCGATGCAGCAGGGCTGTGGCTCTGGTAAATAAAAGAAGCCTCTCTTTAGTGAGATAGAGGAACTCAGGCTGCACACCCTGGTCTCCGACACCAAGGCTCGCATCATGCCCAGGACTAGGGGCAGCGTGGGAGCTGCTGGCTGGGGCCTTGCTCACAATCTCCTCTCTGCCATGTCTACCTCCAGCTACGCTCTCAGCTCCAGGGCTGAAGCCAGTGGCTACAGCAGGTGGCATGAGGTCTGGCAGCTCCTTGCTTGGCTGGTCCTTGGCTGTACCGGTGCAGGGCCCGGAGGGCTCTGGAGCTACCTCTAGCTGCAGTGCTGCCTCTGGATGGGGCCCTCCCCATGCTGTGGGCTCTGGCTCCATAGCAGGCACTGGAAGTTCCTCTCTCTCTGCACGTGCGGCAAGAACTGAAAAAGGAAAAAGGGTCACTAACCAGCTTTTCTGTATCTGAGTCCCAGAGTTCAATCTCTGCTGACCAGACCCCCACTGACCAGACCCCTGAGCGGTGGTGCTCAGAGTCCCCTAGCAATAGCCCCTCTCAGTCCACAAACTCCTCCCTCCCCTCATCAGCACCCACAGGTGACTGAGAGTCTTCTCAGGGCTGGACCCCAACTCCAGGACACATGGAGGGGCAGTTGGTCCCAGGCTCTGGGTGCCAAGCTTCATGTTTGCACCACAAGGTCCTCTGGACCCATCTCAAAGGAGGCAGTGATATGGCCTGGCACACCTGGACACACTGTGTGGGCCTATCCCTGAGCCACACAGCCAGAGGAACAGGAGGATGTTTGTCAACCCAGGCACCCCACTCTGCTGGGTCTCCCAGGGTCCTTCCCATGGAGGCCAGATCCAGAGACACAGCACAGACACCGCAGGGTGATCGGCCCAGAACCCTTGAGACTAGGCCAGGGATGACACGAGGACTGTCCCCAAACAGCCAGAAGACACTTTGCTAGTTTCTTGGTACTTCATTTCTCACCAGCTACCCTTCCCTCACCAGGAATCCCCCTCATGCAGAGTCAGTGAGGAGAGGAAGATGGTCACAGAATCCGTGGAAAGAAAGAAAGCAAAAGATGGTTGGGGAGAAGAGTGGGGAGTGTAGCGTTGTAACGATCCTACACTATGCGGATTATTTGAGGGTTGGCTGTGATTAATTAAAGGTGTGTCTTGTACACAACCTTTACACACACACACACACAGAGAGTCTTGCTCCATCACTCAGGCTGAAGTGCAGTGGCCCAAACACAGCTCACTACAGGCTTGACTTCCCAGGCTCAAGCGATCCGCCCACCTCAGCCTCCTGAGTAGCTGGCACTGCACGTGTGGGACCCCATGCCTGGCTGCTTTTGAAATGATTTCTTGTAGAGACGGGATCTCACTGTGTTATCTAGGCTTATCTGGACCTCCTGCCCCCAAGCAATCCTCCATCCTCGGCCTCTCAAAGTGTTGGGATTACAGGCATGAGCCACCGCACTCGGCTTACACATGTTTTTAAGAGGCGTAAATACGAAGGTCAGTGTTGCCATGAAGTCAGGCAGGGGTTGGCAAACTATGGCCCACAATCCAGATGCAGCCCCACTCCTGTCGTGGTGAATAAAGGTTTATTGGAGTCACAGTTCCTCCCCTGTGTTCACTTCTTGTCTGTGACTGCTTTGGGGCTGCAGTGGCGGAGCTGAGTAATTGTTGAGTAGGTGCAACAAAGACCACAGGGTCCACGAAGCCCAAGATGCTTACTACCAGGTGCTTTTCAGAAAAATCTTGCTGAACTCTGGGGAGAGGGCCAGGTGGCAGCAGGGAGGCCATTGGGGAGGCTGGTATAGTAATCCAGGTGAAAAATGATGGGAGCTCAGATTAAAGCAGTCATGACAAATGGATGGAATCAGGATATGTTTTGGGGGTAGGACCAACAACACATGGATAAAATGGACAGTATTTAGGTATTTAGAGTTTCAGATTTTCTTTCTGCCAAAGGATCCCTCTCCCCTTTCTAAAAAAAAAAAAGTACAAAAGATCAATTTAAAAATCTGACCAAGAAACACCACCACAAGATTTTTGTGTGATTGGAGCTGGGATTGAGGCCTGGGTACCTTGTGTTTTCACACCCTAACACCCTGGCTGTTCCAGAGCACCCTACAAAGCCCCTTGGGTTCAGACCAGTTCTGAACTGAAAACACAGATTCGGAAGGAATAGAAAATCTGCATCATCTTTCCACAAGCTATTAACATTTCTAAGCCGCATCTTTGCAGCACCACTGACGTGGGGCTACTTCACGCACAGCCAGCAAGTGTCTGTGCCAGTTCCGGGATTTGTGTCACCCTGTTATAGAAGGCAGCTGCTTTGCTGTGAGGCATGGGGTGAGGAGAATAGCCACTTCTCGGTCCTTCATCCTATTGGCTTCTGTGACTGGCTGTTACCATGGGTCAGACGCATGTCTTGGCAGTACTCACCTTTTTGATGTCCACTGCCTGTAGCAAAGATGACGCAAGGTGGCCTCAGGGAGCCTGTGTGATGGGTTGAATTTGTCCCCTGATATTCCTGTGTTGATGGTCCTTAGCCCCAGTGCCTGAGAATTGATCTTATTTGGAGTATAGCACTTTATGAAATAAGTTAAAATGAAAAATGAGGTCTAGTAGGGGGGCCCCTAATCTAATCACTGGTGTCCTTACTATAAGAAAAGGATAATGGTGGATCAGAGGACATACACAGAGGGAAGTTGACGAGGTGAGGAGACACAGGGAAGGCCATCTTACCACACCAGTTGAGAGGAGCTCTTTGGAATTCAGAGCCTCTCTGGACCCCACCTGTGAAATACGACCTTTCCCTGCCGACTCACTTTGATCTCGATTCCTACAGCCTGCAGGACTGTGAGATCAGTGAGATCGTGCTGAAGTGCCTAGTCTGTGGTACTTTAAGGGAGCCCTAGCAAACCAATGCAGCCTGGTAGCCCACAGATGGTGAAAAGATGGAATGAGCGATGGAGACCCAGGCTTCCTGTCTACACCTCCCAAAGTGTGCTACAGGATCCTTTGCTGGGCGTAGGTTTGCAAGATAATTTTGGCGGGGTGCGGGGTGCAGGGTGCATAGTTTCAGTGTACATTATCATGTGTTTATCTTAGTGCGTAAATGCTTGTAAGAAGAGTTAACCAACTTATGGTTTATATGCTATTCAAGATAGAGGTTTAAATGCTAATAAAAATGGATGCGAATGAAAACACCGTCCTGCTGTGGTCCAGAGAATCTCAATCTTTCTTTCAGAGAGACTTGCAGCTTTGAGCAGGAGCTGCCCTCTCCTTGCTGCCTACTGCACGCCCCCACAACACACACACATGCACACACACATACCTTTGCACACAGGTGGACACATGCATACTGTGCTTCATGCCCTCATTAAGGAGGCATGGAAGGGAATGTGTGTCTATTAGGAAATGAAGACGGCTCAAGCCCCTCGTTTCCTGGGTGTTTGCACAGTTGTCCTCTCTGCAGACCATTCTTTGGTCTCTTTCTCCTCTTAGTGAAAGGAGAAGCAGAGCCCCAGCGGGTACCCGGCTACTTTGGGCCCAAGCCAAGGTCACAAGCTTCCTCGGGAGCCTGATGAGACGCAGGCACCACTGGTCCTCCCAAACCGAGAGGGCAGCGTTCAGTGGAGCTGTGAGCCCAGGAAGGTCATAGACGGGACGACTCGGTTCATTAGACACAACCAAAATCCAGTGAGGAAAGGCAGTCACCAAAGCTTTTATTCTTCAGGAGGAGGGGCTCTCGGGGGCTGTGAGTAGCAGGCACAAGGACTTTATTGCCCATGTGGTTAGGTGATGATCACCTACAAGTGCACTGGAAACTGGGACCCAGAGTGCCCCGACCTGCTCTCTCTCTTCCCTCTCTCCCTTTCTCCCTTTCTGCCTCTCTGCCTCTGTGGCTTCTCTGTCTCTCTTGTCATCTCTTGCCCCTTTCCCCATCTCTCTTTCTCTCTCTCTGCTCTCTCCATCCTCCTCTCCCTCCCAGCCTCCTCTGTTTCTCCCCCATCTCTCTCTACCCATCTTTCGCTTTCCATCTCTTTCTTCTCTCTCCCCATCTCTCTTCTCTCTTTCTCTCTCCCTCTTCCTCTCCCTCCTCACCCTCATTCGTGCTCCCTGGCACCCATCCTAGGCTGCTGCTAAGGCAATGCCAAGGTTGCTGTCCTGTCACAGTGTCCCCACCTCCAGCATCTACACATGAGAAGATGTTCAACATCATTAGTCATCAGGGAAATGCAAATCAAAACCACAATGAGATATCATTTTGCACTCATTAGGATGCTATTGTCAAACAAATGGAAAATAGCCACTGTTGGAGATGTGAAGGAACTGGAACCCTCACGCATTGCTCATGGGAATATATAATGCAGTGGCCCATGGAATGTATAATGTATAATGTGGAAAAGTTTGGCAGTTCCTCAAAAAGTCAACATGAAACTACCATATGACCCAGTAATTCCACTCCTAAGTAAACGTCCAAAACTCCTGATGGCAGGATTGCAAACAGGTACTTGAACTCAGGAATGCAAAACCAAACATCATATGTTCTCACTGATATGTGGGAGCTAAGCTATGAGGATGCAAAGGCATAAGAATAATACAATGGACACTGGGGACTTCAGGGGAAGAGTTGGGGGGGGGCAAGGGATAAAAGACAACAAGTATGGTGCAGTGTATACTGCTCTGGTGATGAGTGCACCAAAATCTCAGAAATCACCACTAAAGAACTTACTCATGTAACCAAATACCACCTGTGCTCTAATAACTTATCAAAAAATAAAACACAATTTAAAAAAAAAAGATACTTGTGTCCCAACATTAAGAGCAGCATATTCATAATAGCCAAAAGGTAGAAACAGCCCAATTGTTCATCAACAGATGAATAAATGAGCAACATGTATTATATGTGCACTGGGGGATACTATTCAGTTGTTAAAATGAATGGAATACTTATACATCCTACAAATATGGATGAACTTTGAAGATTTGCAATTCAAATCTAATGAATAAACAGGGTTGAGCATAGTGGCTTATGCCTGTAATGCCAGGAGTTTGGGAGGCTGAGGTAGGAGGATCACTTACTTGAGCCTAGCAGTTTGAGATCAGCCTGGGCAACATAGCAAGACCCCATCTGTACAAAAAAATTGTTTAAATGCCGGGCCTCATGGTGTGGGCCTGTATCTCAGCCACTGGCAGGGCTGTGGAGGGAGTCTTGCTTGCGATCAGGAGGTTGAGGCTGCAGTGAGCTAGGATACCACCACTGCAACTCAACATGGGGAAGACAGCAAGATTCCTCTCTAAACATAAAAATTATAAAAATAACACATAAAATGGCTCAGCACAGTGACTCACTCCTGTAATCCCAGCACTTTGGGAGGCCAAGGCGGGTGGATCACGAGGTCAAGAGATTGAGACCATCCTGGCCAACGTGGTGAAACTCTGTCTCTAGTAAAAAAACAAAAATTAGCTGGGTGTGGTGGCTCATGCCTGTAGTCCTACCTACTCAGGAGGCTCAGGCAGGAGAATCACTTGAACCCAGGAGGCAGAGATTGCAGTGAGCTGAGATCATGCCACTGCACTCCAGCCTGGCAACAGAGCAAGACTTCGTCTCAAAATAATGAAAACAAAAACAAGTAAGTGTGTGTCTGTGCCCATGCCTTTGAGCATGTGCATGTCAGCGTGCATAGCTGTGTGTTGTGTCTGTCTAAGTAGGCACATGTGCATGCATGTGAGTGTTGGATGCTGGAGCAGTCAGGGTTCAAGTCACTCACAGTCAGCACCCGCTCCTTACTTCCTCATGCCTGGTTCCTACAGGTCCCCCCAAGAAGCATGTAGGGCCCAAGCACCCCCTGCCACCTCTGAACCCCAAGCACAGGCATGAGAGGGTGAGTGTGGCCAACTACAGGGCCCAGGCTTGGAGGACCCTGGAGCCAACTCCTGGTGCACGTGCCACAACCGCCAGCCTGCCCTGGCCTGGCTCCTGGAAAACACTTGCCCTTGGCCAGCTGGAGAGCTGTTGACTTGGGACACAGCCCCACAGCAATCACCACTTTATCCCGCCCCCAAATACTTCCTAAGGCCATTTGTTGCTAGGAGACGGGCACAGGCAGCCTGCTCTGATGGCTTCCTAGACACAGTCTCCCAGGACAGGAAGCCCGTCTGGCCCCCTTCCTATGAGGTGGCTGGGGAGGCTGGTGGTGGGCAATGGGGATGAAGGATAGATTGGGGCAGTTTGGGCATGTTGGGGTGATCAGACTCAACACCAGTCTGTGGGGGCTACGAAGTCCGGCAGAATCAAAGAAATGAGAAATGACAAGAGAGAAAGTGGGACCTGGGGGCCAATGCTAGCATGGAGGCTGCGAAGGCCCCAAGCTCTGGGAGCCCACACTATTTACTGGTGCTCAAACAAAGAAACAAGTGGTGAGGATGTGGGGGTTTAAAGGAAGCAATGTATCCAGTGAATGAGCTACAGCTGTGATGTTGTAGCATTTTCTTTGAAACACTGGGCTACCTGAGATAATGGGAGTGCTAGAAGCAAGGAGCCAGCAAGTCTGGCAGACATGCAAGCCCTGCCTCGGCTTCTCTCCCAGCACTCAGCTTTTCTCCCAACAGGGCAGAATAAGCAGCAGAAAGTCTTATAGCCTTAAGACCAGAGGGGCCCCGGTGCCCCTTGGTCAGGATGCTGAGCCCAGAGAGGGCAAGATCCTGACTTGAGGTCACAGAACAGCAATCCCTGGCAGAACTAGCAATCCTTTTGGAGAAATTCAGAATGTATGGTCTCAGGAGTCATTCATTTACTCATGCATTCATTCAGCGATTACGTATTGAGCATCTACTATATGCCAGATCCACTTCTAGCCCAGCATACAGCAGTGAACAAGGCAAACCAATCCCCATCTCAAGGAGCTGATGCTCTGGTCACAGAGACAGACAACAAGTGAAGAAGATCACATCACATGATGCTAAAGGCTAGCAAATAAAATTACACCACATGGAAGGTTGGAGTCACTCTGTCCAAATGGTGGCCACTAGCCCCATGTGGCTATTTGAGTTTCAAGCAATTGGAGTAATTGAAAATGAAGAGTTTAGCAGCTGGGCGCAGTGGCTCATGCCTGTAATCCCAGCACTTTGGGAGGCCGAGGCAGGCGGATCACAAGGTCAGGAGATTGAGACCATCCTGGCTAATATGGTGAAACCCCATCTCTACTGAAAATACAGAAAAATTAGCCAGGCATGGTGGTGAGTGCATGTAATCCCAGTTACTTGGGAGGCCGGGACAAGAGAATGACGTGAACCCGGGAGGTGGAGCTTGCAGTGAGCCGAGATCACGCCACTGCACTCCAGCCTGGGCAACAGAGCGAGACTCTGTCTCAAAAAAAAAAAAAAAAAAAGAGTTTAGCAGAGCTGCAGCTGTGCTTGGAGCTTGCAGGTGCCGTGTCACTGTCACCACTACCTCACTCCCATCCCCGCCGCAGCCAGGGGCAAGCTCAGTCACCCCGGGCAGTGTCCCTGCTGCGGCCCCGTGGCAATGGCCACCAAGATTGACAAACAGGCTTGCCGGGAGGCCTACAACCTGGCGCGAGACAACAGCTTGGCCGTCATCTGGGTGACTTTTAAATATGATGGCTCCGTCATCGTCTCTGTCCAGCAAGGAGCGTAATACCAGCACTTCATCCCACAGTGCACAGACAAGGTCTGGTTGCTTGCCTTCGTGTGCATCACCACAGGGGTTGCCATGAGCAGGAGGTCCAAGTTCACCCTCATCAGGTGGATCAGCGAAAACGTCAAGACCCCGGTGAAGGAGATTGTACAGGATTTCACTAAGGAGTTTGTGATCAGTGATCAGAAGGAGTTGGAGGGAAATTTAATGAAGGGTTAACTGAAGAAGACTGGGGGAGCCAATTACAATGCCCAGATGGAGTAATTCCAGCTTCCCCAATGCCTGTTGCTAAAGTCATCTCTCTGCTCCCCAGGGGAGGGGACCTCCAGCCTCAGCTACCAACCCACCAGTCCACCAGGGAGAAAAGAAGCCATGAGAGGCAGAACCCGCCACCCTGTGTCCACAGCCTCCACCTTCCTGCTTCCCTTAGAACACTGCTGTGTCCTATCTCATGAAGCTCATGGAATCACTTTCTTTGATTTTTTTTCTTTTCTCCTCCTCTCTTTTGTTCTAAAGAAAAATCATTTTGATGCAAGGTCCTGCCTGTTATCAGATCTGAGGTGCCTCCTGGCATTTCCCTTACATGTAATGAGGCTGCTTAGTGGGATCTGTGCAACCTCATGTTGCTTCTGGAGCCTGGATTTGTTTTGCCATCTCAGTTTTCTTGGCCCGCCCGGCCCCCCCCCCCCCCCCCCCCACGCCTATTTACCATTGAGGCAGCTGGGCCAGGAGCGGCACCTGGGTGACTGCAGCTTTCAATGAGCCACACAAGTCCATTCCAGTAGTCAGGCCCAGACCTCCTGCAATCTGCCCCGGGCTCCCTCATCCCACCTTCATCCAGAGTTGCCTAAGTTGCATCCCCGGCAAAGGCAGGATTGCTCAGTGGTGAGAAGGTCAGGTCTAGCTCTGACCAAATAAGAGAGAAAATTTGCCTTAAAACTTACCTGGCAGGGTGGATCACCTGAGGTCAGGGGTTCGAGACCAGCCTGACCAATATGGTGAAACCCCGTCTCTACTAAAAATACAAAAATTAGCCAGACATGGTGACAGATGCCTGTAATCCCAGCTACTCAGGAGGCTGAGGCAGGAGTATCGCTAGAACCCAGAAGGCAGAGGTTGCAGTGAGCCAAGATTGCACCATTGCACTCCAGCCTGGGGGAGAGGGAGAGACTCTGAAAAAAAAAACAAAAACAACAACAACAAAAAAACTTGCCTGGCAGTGGCTTTGCTGCACGGTCTGAAACCACCCGTTCCCACCCTCTTGACTGAAATTTCCTCATGACACAGAGAAGGGCAAAGGTCTGAGTCCAGAGTTGATGGAGGGAGTATTTCAGGGTTCACTTCAGGGGCTCCCAAAGCAATGAAGGTGTTAGGGAGAGAGGCCCAGGGTGGGGACTGGGAATTTAAGGAGAGCTGGGAACTGATCACTTAGCTTCAGGAAGCTTCTGTGCAAGCAGCAAGGATGGCTCGCATCAGAGTGCTACTCTACCTGTGGTGCTGGCTGTGAGCAAAGCCCTGGGTTCACAGCACCGCTAAAGCCCATGGCTTCAATCCTACACCTGCACCACACATTCAAAAGGATCGTATGTTTTTTGTTTGTTTTATTTTTGTTTTTGGCTTTGTTTTTTGAGACGGAGTTTCACTCTTGTTGCCCAGGCTGGAGTTCATTGGTACTATCTCGGCTCACCGCAACCTCCAGCTCCCGGGTTCAAGCCATTCTCCTGCCTCAGCCTTCTGAGTAGCTGGGATTACAGGCATGTGCCACCATGTCCAGCTAATTTTTGCATTTTTAGTAGAGACGGGGTTTCTCCATGTTGGTCAGGCTAGTCTCAAACTCCTGACCTCGTAATCTGCCCACCTCAGCTTCCCAAAGTGCTGAGATTACAGGCGTAAGCCACCACGCCTGGCCTGTTTTGTTTTTAAAGAAAGATGAGATTGTCTTTGTTCATGAGACCATTTTATATAGCTCTTTTTCTTTTATTCCTTGCTCATTTCATTTTGGAAAAGAAATCTGTACTGTATTGGGATTGTGAAGAACATCTCTGCACTCAAACAGTTTACAGAAAGAAATTCTGTTTTTCAAAAAAAAGAAGAAAATTAAGAGTTCAGTTCTTCCATCACAATAGCCACATTTCAGGGGCTCGTTAGCTGCACGGGGTGGCTGCTGTGTTTGATGGCGAACGGAGACCATTTCCATCACAGAAGGAACCACCAAACAGGGCTGGTGTGGGAGTGGACAGAGGGCTGGGGGCTCGATGGCCGAGGACAGCTCCATCTGGGCGGTCCTGCTAAGAAGGGGTGGCCACATGGTGACATACCAGGAGGAGGGAGCAGCAGGTACAATGTCAGCTAGATGGGGATGTGCTTGGTATGTTCAAGGGACAGAAAGGACAGAGGGATCGAGGGGAGAGGAGAGCGAGGTGGGGTTGGGAAGGTCAGCGGGGGCCTCTGGGGCCTGGGTAAGGAGTTTCTGCTTTACGTGGAGGGTGTCAGGAAGCCATGGGGGAGAGGGGTTAAGCAGGGGAGTGGCATGGTTTTAACAATATATGGAGAATGGATTTGTGGGGGTAAGAGTGGAAGGAAGGAGCCCTAGGGAGGAGGCTATTGTGTCACAGAGAGGAAGGTGATTGAGACCTGGGTGATACGAGGGGTGGGGAACAGCCATAGCCCAGGCCTCAGGGTTCTGGATCCAGCTGTGCCTGAAGTTGATCCCCCCTATCCGTCCTTCATCCTTTTGGTTACTGGGCACTGACTTGAACACCCCTCATTACTAGTATCCACCTATCCCCTCCCTTACAAAACCCCCGACTGTGTGTCCTCCTGTCCCTCTGCAGAGCACTCAGAAGGGACCTAGGCTTCCCTCAGTGCCCTGGGTCCAATTTCTTTTGCAGAACTTTTCCCCTCTGACTGCATCCCAGGTCTGCTAAGATAGCCCTGTCTAGTCACCGTGGGGTCCTGGGAAGATACCTTAGGCCACCTGGTGTTTCACTGACTTTCCCCACCAGGATGCTTTCCTGGAGCTGTGAGCAGGAAGCAGGAGGAACCAGCTGGCTCTGGGTCTGGGGGGCAGGGGCAACTAAAAGAGAAGGCTCAGCTTCAGTTGCTAAGTCCCCTGGAGGGACTTTGGTTTGTTTGTAGGAAGAACTTCCCCTCTATAAAAGGGCCGATGTCATCTTCGTGCATTCGTGCATTCGCAGTGGAGGGGATCCCCTAGGGCCCTAAGAATGCGGTGGAAAACCTGCTCCCTGTGACAGATCCTACCTGTGTCCACCCCATCCTGTCTGACTGCTTCGGCTCACTCTGTCTGTCCCCGCCAGTCTGGAGCCACACTGCCTTGCAACTCTGCGTCTTCTTCCAACTGCACGGCCTTCCCTGGGCCACTTCCCCTGCCTAGAAGGTTCTTTGCCCGTTGTTTCCATTTCTTCCAGGTCTTGGTTACATGGTCTTGGTTGGAGGACAGTGTCTCTGACTGACACCCCTGCACATGGGACCCTCTACCTGTGGCCTCCATGCTCAAAATGCATTCTCTCCTGCCTCAGGGTCTTTGCACTTGCCATGCCCCAACACAAGCTAGTCTTTCCAGGCCACCCCCTCCAAGTCACCTCCCCACTTCCCCAAACAGACTCCTCTGTCCTTGGCCTGCAGGGCAATTATAGTTGCCTTTGCATGTGGAGTTGGTTCTCACTACATCACGGCCCTGCCTGTAAGCTGGGGAATCCAGCCATTGAGGCGTGCTTGCCAAAAGAATGAACAAGCACTGTGATTCAGACAGGGTCCTGGGCCCACAGGTGTCCAGTGATTCAGTGATTCAGAAAGGGTCCTGGACCCACATGTGTGCCCCAACACAGTGTGTGATGTGTGCCCCAACACAGTGTGTGACCTGTGCCAGCTCCCCCTCTGCACCGCATCTCCTCTGTCCACTGTGGTGGTTGGTCCCCAAGATCCCCAAGGGCCCTGCTGGCCCTCACCTTTGAAGCTCTGGGACACAATTATCAAGGGATACCCACTGCCTACACTCCCAGAGCTGAGAGCCCAAACAAGCTCTTAAATCAATCAGTGACATCACCTTCCAAGTGAAGAAAGCAGGACCTCTGGCCTAGACACAAGGACAAGGCAGAGGCGGCTGCAAACGCCCTTGAGCGAGCTGGTTAGGAAGGTCACTAGTTGCCTGGACCTGGAAGTTGAGGAACCCACAGAGAAAAGCAGGGAATCTCAGCTGGAAGATGGGGACATCAACCCAGACCCTTCTCTTTGAAACCTCAACCTGGTGAGGGAGAGTGGATACATCAATACTCCTTACACCACCAAAATCAACTCTGGCTAAGTCCAGCCAAGGCAAAGCAATCAAGGAACATGCTGGGAGGTTATAAGTTAGCTCACAGAACCAAAAGAAGAAGCCAAAAACCCCATACTAGAAAGGACTGGTTTGGATATGAAATTTAGATGGCTAAACTAATGCGAAGCCCTTGGATGAATGAATTCCCTCTGCTTCCATCCTCAAGTCACTGTACTCAAGATCCAAATTTCCTTAATATATAGAGAGTTCCTATAGTCAATAAGACAAATGAAACTGCAGCAGAAAAAATGAAATAGAAAAAATGTCCATGAGTGTAGACATGAACAGATAGTTCACAGAGCAGGAAGTAGAAATGGCCCTTGAGCTTATAGACAATGTTTAGCTTTATTTAAACCAGAGAAGTGTAAATGGAAACTATAGTTCAAGACCATTTTTCACTTATCACATTGGCAATTATCCAAAACTGTGATAACACTGTGTTGGCATGGGTGTGGGAGACAAGTTCTCTCATACATTACTGGCAGGAGTATAAACTGGTACAGCCACTATCAACATTTTTTTTAATGCACATGCCTTTTGATCTGAAAACTTACTCCTAGAGATTTACAGGGACACTTGCAAATGTGCTGATGGCCCTAGTACAAGGATATTTATTGTGGTATGTTTTTCTTGTAATAACAAGATGGGAAGCAATCTAAATACCCATCAATAGAGGTTGGTGAGCTCTATAATAATGTAGCTATTCAGTGAACTCTGCAACTGTGAAAAAGAAGAATGACATAGCTTTACATACTGCAGCCTGGAATGATCTTCCAGATAGACTATCCCATGAAAAAGCATGGTGCATACATATTTGTGAAAGCCTCCATTTCTGGTCTCTGAATTCAGAACGCTCACCTTTGTCTTGTGTGGCTACTGTCCACTCTCCACCAGCAAGTCACAGAAATGTGACCCCTCGCACCTTCCCATGTGCCCCTTTCCTGGCCTGAATGGCCTTGGTTTCCAACTGTCCACACCTATGACTCTGCAGCAAGACTGTCATCAGGCTATTGGAGCCCCTTGGGCCNT
>NW_016803372.1:63797-65793 GCF_001698545.2 Rhinopithecus bieti
AAACAAACAAACAAACAAAGAATGAGAGAGAAAATAAATGCGATAAAATGTTAATAATGGGTGAATGTAGGTGAAGAGTATGTGGCAGGGTATTTTTTATTCTTGCAAATTTTGTGTAGGTTTGAAGTTATCTCAGAATAGCAAATGTAAGAATGATTCCTGCAGACACATGAGTGATTTCAGCTGTTCGCAGGGCTCAGGCAAGAAGCAGATCTCTCACCCTCGCTCTAATCCAGGTCACTTAGTCCAGTCCCTGAAAGCAGTGGATGGACAACCATGCCACCCTCTTTCTTCAAATACGCCTTGTTTTGTATCCTGCCCTTTTTGTGTAGCATTAGATCATGAGCATTTTCCTGTGCTATAAATATCCTCTCAAACATGTCGTTTCTTGTGGCTCCCTAGTGTTCTACCCATGATTTCCTCGGTTGCTCTGCCTTGGTGAAATTCAGTGATTCTTCTGCCTTTTCACCATTGTAAGTGATGCTTTGATGAACAGCTTTGTAAGTTCATCTGTGCTGCACCTCTGACCAGTCTCTTCTGAAAGAGTCTAAGGAAGGAGACAGGGACATGGACCACTGGCGTTTGAAGGCATTCCGTGGGTCCTGCCACACCGCCTTCCAGCATTACAAAGGTGGTCCCAGTGAACAACCCACCAGCACGGGGCCCCGCTCCACGGTGCCCCAGCAAGGCCAGTGTCCCTATACAGCAAAACTAAACCATTTGCCAACTCAAGGCACTCCAGATGGATCTCTCTGTTCTCTTTCATGACTGATGTGTCCATTTTGTTTCCTTCAGTGCATGAAGACTGTGCATTTTCCCGGGACTGTCAGGGTGGTTTTCTTACCAATGTGTGGTGGTTGTGAGGGTTCAATTGAGTCGATGCCTGCAAAGTGCTGGCCCAGCGCAGGAAAAGCACCCAATGCTTGCTGGCTGTTTGCCATGCCACTGCCCGGGTCACAGGCTGGGTCTGCTGCTCGCTGTCAGTGCCACTGTAGCCAGGCTGCTCACCTCACTGAACCTCAGTTTCCTTCTCTGTGAAAAGGGAGCACCTTCCTCACAGGGCTGTGGCGGAGTGAAGGCAGGTAAAGCACTTAGGAGGGCGCCCTCCGAAGCTTGGCGCTCTACAAATGCTACTGGGATTTGCATAGGAAGGAAATTGACCCTTTGTCTTATTTATTGCCCATAGTTTCCTTCCGGAATCTGAAAGTGGAGTGTGGTGTGGCTGGCAAAGCAGACTGCCCAAGGGAGCCAGGAGAAGGGGAGGAGGGAAGGGGTGGGGGCGGTCTCCTCCAAGGCTGCTGTAATGCTGACCTAGAGAAGACCTCCAGAGTGGGGCATGTCCCACACTCAGCTGGCCCTTCTCCTGCCACCAGGCCTGGCACACATCGGGTGCTCCCTGAGCCATGTCGGGGAAGGATTGTCTAACTCTTGAAAACAGTCTAGAGCCATAAAGATAGTCCTGGTTGGACCCAGACCAAACCTCAAATTGGTCCCAAGGAAGATTTCACAACTTCCTTTGAGAGATGCCTTTCAGTGTCGCCCAGCGCGAGTCAGGAAGTCCTTCTTGAGAACTAACCTCAATCCTTCCTGCTTGCCCTCCTCATGCTTGGGAGAGGAGGCAGCAAGGAGGGGAGGACAGATGGGCCTCTCACCTCAGAGCCCAGATGAGGTCCCGAGAAGCTGAGGCTGGGCCCTGACTCAGCCTCAGCCCACACTATTTCCATTCCCTTCCTGTGACTCAACAGGGGAGGGGCCCTGGGGCCACTCACCTCTGTCTTCTCAACCTGCAACTCCCCCCACCCCTTCCTGGATTCCTGTGATGCAGGAATCCGTCTGGTCTGTGTGGAGGAACCCAGAGCAACTTGAGCCAGAAGAGGATGTCCAAGACGGCATGAGTCACCCCTCAAAATCAGGACCAGTGACGGCTTGAAGAGGCCACACCGTCTCCGGCAACCTGGCCACTTCTCACTTCTCTGGGAAAGTGGCCTGGAGCTCC
>NW_016803373.1:0-8375 GCF_001698545.2 Rhinopithecus bieti
AAAAAAGTTTTATTTGACACACAGCCACACCCATTTGTCTCTGGTTGCCTCGGCAGAGTTGAGTAGCTGTGATAGAGACAGTGTGTCCTGAAAAGCCTAAATATTTGCTATCTGGCCTTGTACTGAAATAGTTTGCCAACCTCTAAAGTTGGGTAAGCCTTGTTACCGTAAGATAAGGGGATTGTCAGTTTTCGTATCACAGGGATTTTTTTGTTAATATACAAGTAGGCATTCTTGATCATTTACAAATTAAGTAGGAAAGGAGAGTGAAAATCACCTATTGCAAAGGGGCCATGCAGTGTGGCTGGCACATGATATTGTTACCAGACAAGCCAGAAGACCTTGTAGTGTGACCATGGGCAATTCATTTTACCTCACTGAGCCTCGATCTCTTGAACTATAAAATGGAGATAAGGTGACTTGTTTCTCAAAACGTGGTTGCTTGGATCCAATGAAATAAAGCCACGAGGGCATCCTATATATGGTAAGAAGGCTGTATAAATAGAAGGAATTAACCAGTACCCATTTGTACTGTTGCAGCTGCTGCAGATACAGGCCTTGTAAAATTACCCTATTATTTAGAGACTGAGAAATATTTGGATGGTGGTAATGTGCTGCTCTGAGAAAAGCAGTCGCCAGTGGGATTTTTATCACATAATTAGAGGGTTTGTTAAATGTGCTAGTGAAAAGAAGCTGTTTGCCGCTGCCTTGTTCCAGGGATCCTGAGCCTTTTTCCTGAGGAGGTTCTATACCAGCATCCTTGCTCCAGTCTCTTGTGGTGCTGGCTTCTGGCCAGCAGAAATTCTGGGACATTCTTGACATAGTGCCAGAGCCACAGTGGCCTTAGAAACCCTTGTAAAATCACCATCTACCCACGCAACACCTCCACTTTAGACAGCTAGGTGCTGGTAGCCGTTGTGTGTGTAAGAGCCCTGAGGGGTGGGTCAAGCTGGAACCCAGGGAACAGAAGGCGTCAGAAGGAGCCCAGGTTAGTGTGGGAACAGCAGAGCTGTTCGAGCTGGTTCTTTGCTAACTCATTGGTTTATTTATTCATTCAGCCAGTCAGTTTCCTCATTTTAGAAGTGGTAATAACAGGTACTTTACAGGGTTGTGGTCAAGGATTGAATGAGATAATGCAAGTAAAGTTGTTAAGCAAACGATCTGGCAGGGAGCAAATACTCATTAAATAGTAGTTCCTGGCTGATGTAGTGTATTCTTGGTTATCAAAATACTCATATAACTTTGGGATTTTGAATTGGTAAATATTAATGATGTGTGAAAAATCTTGATACATACTGTACGATCCCAGTCCCGTAAAATTGGATGTTGTGCCTACACACACACACGATCTAGAAGAACATGTCAAACTGTAAACTGCTTGTGATTGTGAATGACTTTGTTCTTTGCTGCTTGTGTTTTTTGGTTTCCTATATGCACATATTAACTTTTTAAAAATAAAGGTTATTTTAAAAGCCTGAAAAAAAATAAATAGTAGTTCCTGATTTAATTTTATTGTCTTTTTCTAATTATTTCATATTCATGAAGTGCACACCCTGTGCTAGGCACTGGGGAATATATGTAGGTAGGAAATGAATGTGTGTAGACTGTGGTCAGGCTTGGCTTCTGCCAGCTGGCTGTGATGCGGGAGGACCAGCAGTGAGTGTGCTTCATGGGTTTCTCATGGTGAGTCTGTGGATGCTACCGGAGCCCCTCAGCTCAGCTCTTTCACCTGGCACGGGCCTCCCGGCCTGCCTATTCCAATCTTACCTGCCCTCCAAGACGAAGCTCGGGACCCATCTGTTTTCTGATTAATGCTGGCCTACAGTTGCTACACTTTTCTCAGAATCTTGAAGCACTTATACACCCAATTTAACTCTGGATCACATCCCACCTTGTCTTTTTGTAATTGTTTCATGTAGCCTTGAGAGAAGAGACATGTCATGTTCGTCTTTAATTCTTAAGTGCCTACAAAGTTCCTGACACATGCATATCCTCAATAAATATTGAATTGGATGAATTCTAATTGATTTTAGCCACCATGTATCTACTACTGGATCTACTAGTGACTCACCTACTTTAGGGTTTCTTAACTTCATCACCACCACCATTTTGGACCAGATAATTGTTTGTTGTAAGGAGCTGTCCTGTGTACTGTGGGATGTTTATCAGTGTCCCTAACCTCTATCCATTATATGGATATATGAAATGCCAGTTGTGACATTCAGAAATGACCCCAGACATTGCCAGATGTTCCCTGAAGGGCAAGATCATCCCAGGTTGAGAATCATTGATTACTTGTGTTCTAGACACTGCATGTATCCTGTCTTCTGAGTCAGGCTATAAATACTTTAGGGGAAATTTTGTTTTCTCCACAATGCCTCTATACCGACCATAAAGTAGATGTCTAATAAATGTTTACTCCATCTGCTCAGCTCATTTTCCTGGTTGCATCACCTTCATGTGAGGTTGGGGAGAACAGAAAATTTGAGGCCATATTCGTCATCTTCTATTAGCTCGTATTAAATAAACGCTCAGAATTTTGTAGTTTTCATTTTGCTTTCCTTGCTGACTCACAGACCTGCAGTCCCTTACTTTCAGAATGCCAGCACTGCAGGGGAATGAGCAAATTCTGCATCCCTTTTTCAGATTACTCTCAAACAATTGATTAATAGAATAAGTTTATGAGTAAGGTTTTTCCTCTTCTGGAATCCCATTTATGGCCTTTAAACCCCATGGGGACTCTGTATTTGCAATTTTTGCACAAGATGGTTTCCAATTTGCTGAGGAATGGCTTCCAGAAATATCTCTGGTGCCCCCCTTCAGGGATGGGCAACAGTGTAGGGCCCAGGTGTCTCAGGGACTGTCTTACTTGTAAGGTCGTACCAGGCAACCAAAAGCCAAACATCCAAGCCTTTAAGTTGGAAACAGTCTGGACCTGAAGTGTGCGTGTAAATGCATGTAGGTAGTAGGGTGATAGAATAGCACAGCTCTGCTTGGGAAAAATTAGGAGAAGTGGTATTTTGGGAGACCCCAGTACGAAGCTCTGGATGTGAGGAGAGCTCAAATATAACCTTGGGTGTTCTGCTAAGTGTCTATGAGGACTTGAACAAGTCAGTTTCCTCTCTTTGGGCCTGGGTTTCACCTGTGAAGGAAGAAGAATAAATGATCTTTATGATACCTTCTACCACTGAACATTCTGTGACTTGAAAACTTTATTCTAAAGAACACTTTTTAAATACTCATGGAAGATAAATTGATTAGAGAGTTGGGCCAGAGCCCTCCCAACACTTTGGGAAGATCCATCTCTTGCTAGCCATCTTCAAGTTTTGGAAAGACTCTTGTGAAGCTGACAGCTGGGGTCGGGGGGCGAGGGCAGGGGGACTCTTGTACTCAGCAGAACCAGCAATTGAGAAGTGGATTCTGGCTCAATATAACAAGAATTTTCTAGTCATCAGTGTTGTTGGAAGATGAAGAAAGCTTAGGAGGGAAGGAATTCTTCATCACTGGGGCCATTTTTGCCAAGGCTGATGCAGAGTGGGCAGAGATTGAGATACCAGATGAGTGACCAGACTAGATGGCTCTAAGTTCTTTCCAACCTGGGAGTTTTAAAAAAGTATATAGTTTTGTTAATTTTTTCCTTATTATTTTGATCCTTGAGGAAGGAGAAGGAAGAGAGATGGGCATACTGCTGTCTGAAAGACTGATTATGTGGGAGGGCTCTGAGCGGGAGAGAGTATCACTTTAGCTACATTTCTTTAGCAACAACTTTGCAGTGTGGAGTAGACTGAGGTGCAAGGCTTAGAGACACATTGAGTGGGTTCCTTGGACCTCCTTGCTGTGGGGCCCAGCTTGACCTTCAAGAGCACAGTGACTGCCCCCATGCCAAACCCACAGCTCTGCTTGCCTCTCTCACTGTGGGCAGCCCTGATTCACTCAATAGCAAGCAAAAGCTACACTGTTTTCCCTGCCACCTTCTGTCTATCTCCCCATGGCTCTGAATCAGCTCTCATGGGAGTTGGCTGTGACTGAGAACCAGAATTAATCCACTTTCTCTGGAAATTATTTCTCTCAGGCCCACAACTGTCATATCACTGAGCTCTCTGAGGCCAGCATCTTTCTGTGAAGTCCTTGCTTTCCATGACAGCATTTTATAGGCTCTGTGTGGAGTTGCTGTTCCACTTGTAACTGGGTATATTGGTGCCACTTGTAATTACCTCTAGATACTCGCCTGCTTCAAGACCATGGTGGTGACTCCTCCTCCTGGGTTACCTTCATCACCAGGCTTCCTTGCCTGTGGAATGGGAGGTCAGTTTGCTCTGGATGGCAGGACATGAGTGACATGTTCAAATAGTTCCATGGCACTGGACTTCCTGTATCCACTGACTGCCTTTATTTCTTCATCTCTGCTATTGCACACAACCAGTATGGCCCAGCAACTGAACTGGCTGTCACTGTCAGGCCCCTGAGCTCACGGAGTCCGCAGCTGCTCTGATGTTGGAGGGGCTGCACTGCTGCCCACAAGCCTGGGGGCTCTGGAGTCCTACCGTGTGAAGGAAGTTGGTCTCTTGCTACTCTCGTCTCATCCCACTTCCAACCATTGTGTTCTTGCTGTTTCCACCCAGGCAAATCTTCACATGGAGACAATGAATCTGAGACAGGCTCATCTTGGGAATGAGGGTGAGTGGTATTTGAGACTGGAGAGAGCCAGCAGGCTTCTTGGGTCTCTTATTGTCTTAGCTCAGCTTCCATAGCAAAATATACAGCCTTAGGTGGCTTGAACAAGAGAAATTTATTTTTCACAGTTCTGGAGGCTGGGAAGTCCAAGACCAAGGTGCCAGCAGGGCCAGTGTCTGGTGAGGGCTGTCTCTTTGGGTTGCAGACACTTCTTGCTACGTCCTCACATAGGCATTCCTTAGTGCATGCATGAGAAAGACATCTCTCTCTCCCTCCCCTCCTCTTACTGTAAGGATGCCAATCCTATGGAATTAGGACTCTACCTTTGTAACCTCATTTAACTTTCAT
The DNA here is from genome assembly GCF_001698545.2 of Rhinopithecus bieti. Taxonomy (NCBI): domain Eukaryota; kingdom Metazoa; phylum Chordata; class Mammalia; order Primates; family Cercopithecidae; genus Rhinopithecus; species Rhinopithecus bieti. The sequence goes on from NW_016803373.1 coordinate 5,023, forward strand.
TACCTCCTAAAAGTCCCTTCTCTAACTGCAGTCACATTGGGGGTTAGGGCTTCAATGTAGAATGTTGGTGGGGGGAGGGACGATACAATCTATAGCACTTAATTATTGATGTTTCTTTTTCAACTTCAGAAGCAATAACTCACATTTAAAAACCCAGTGAGGCAATGGGTTGTTTGGCTACCTTCCTGTCAGAACTCTTTCTTTCCTTGTTTCCCAGTGTTTTTTTCTTGACTGTTTGAGACCATGGGGGAGCCACTTTCCTTCCTGTCTCTGTAGTCTGATTGTTTACACTTAGCTGACCATGTCCTGGTTAAAGAAACTGACAAGGGTCGAGGGTCTCTAGGTGTCCTGCCGTCAGAGGGGCTGGCTGAATTAGTAGCACCTGGCCCTGAATCATCCTTGGGAATGTTATGTATTTCAGTACTTGTAGCTTTTCCCCCACAAAAGAAGATCATTTTACAGAAAACAGAACCAAGACCCCAAAAATTTAGATTGTTGGTATGAAGTCATAAGACTATTTAGTGGCAGACTCAGGAGTGTAAACCTAGCTCATAGTCTCTAGTCAATGCTATAGCTGGGGAAGGAACTGGCCGGCCGGCTGAATGAGGAGATGCCTTGCTTGTGTTGCTGAGTTTTCCTCCCTTGGGTTGCCCTCTTGGAGGCTCCTCTTGTTTTTATACTTGACGGGGCAGGGACAGGGAAAAGGTGAGACAGTCCATCATGTGGTCCCTTCTGCAAGGCTGGGAAGGTGTTGTTTGACATATAGAGAACCAGGGGCTGCATGACCATTAGTCTGAGCAGTGGTCTGGTCTTCTATAGTCCCACCTCTTCTACTTAATGACCAGTTAACTCTTAATTCAGGTGACAGTAAACATTTAGCACCTGTGCTGGGTGCTGGGCTATAGTGGTGAGCAAAGTGGGCTTGTCCTGTCCTCATGGAACACTGTCTAGGTTTTATGTACCATTTACTCTCCCCATCACAAATCCGCATTGACACTCAAGGATGGGGAACCTCTAAGTGACTGGGGTTTGGAATGGGAAATATGTAAACTCTGCCCCCCCACCACCCTGCTGCCCACCCCAATCTGGTAATAGGTGTGTATGTTGGTGGTGGTAGTAGGAGAGTGGTAAGGGATATAGGACAAGAACAGGGGTAACTGTAAAAGCTTGGGGATTTTAGTGAAGCCACACACTTTCCTGTGCCACGGTCAGTTTAGGGGTCTAGCTGTGAATGCAGGGCCAGAGAGTAGCAGTGGAGGATAGCCATGACGTGGCTGTGGAGATTGTCCTACCTCTCCTTCTTCCTGCTGGGATGTTGCTTCTGCCCTCGACACACCCTGGAACTTTGGCTGCTGCCATGTAGCTTCTGAACTCTGTGGGGAGTGAGTGCCCCGGCACACGGCGGACCATGTCAACAAGTTCAGCTGTATGAGCCTGGAGACTGTTCCTCGAAAGTCTGTCACACAGCTGCCTTGAGCCCAAGTGACAAGCTGTGGATCTTGCCCAGGGTAACCATTTCTGACTCTCCTGAATAACATGGGGTGGATCTGGGGCATTGAATCTAGGATCTAGGTGGATCTAGGAAAAGCAGGTGGAGGATGTCTCTAGGGGATCAGGTCAGGCTGGCTGCCCACCTTCCCACCCTCAAGGAATCTAGGTACAGTTAGGGAGTCCCAGGTAACCTGAACACCCTGGTACATTTCCTTAGGAAGGAAATGAATGTATGAGCATGACCCCTTTTGCTTTATTTCAATACATATTTAAATACCCTGGCAACTCTCATCCACAACATTAGCTACGATAACCAACTGCATTTCCTGTCTGAGACCCTTTCCTTCTCTAGTAATTAGCCTTGTCTGCCCCTTTAATCCAGTGGCGGTTATACTGGAAGCTGCCTGGTCAGGAATTTTTGCATTGAGGGAGGAGACTCTCCCACTGATCCTGTGCAGGCATTTTTGCTGACAGATTGTTATGGCTGAAGTTGCCAAATACAAGAAGTAGAGAACTTTCACCTTAACCTGAGCTGTGTGCTTTAGAGAAAGAAGGATGTGCCCACCTCTTATTTTCTGTCCTCACTCTTGAATTCCGGTTGATATTCAGTTGCCCAATCTGCAGTCCTATCCAACTAATTGGATTGTTTTTAAGTTCTCCTCTGGATGAATTATGAGCTTTCTTGACTTTGGTCAGGCTGCCTGGAGTCATTCCCAGCCCGGGCAGGTGCTGTGCCAACTTCCCTGGCATGTGCCTGTGCCTGGGGATTTTACTATTGACCCCTAGCTCTCCCTTGGAAATACCAAGCTTGGAACTCTGGAGAAGGCGCTGCTGCTCGTGTAGTTCTGAAAGGCTCTCTTTGTCCTGAGGAATGCCTGTTGCAATGAAGCTTGGTAAATAGCCAGCTCGTTTCTCCTATAAATTAAAATGAAGGAACCTTGTCCACTAGAAGTAACTTTACTTTTCTCATCTCATCTTCTTGATTCAAGCCTATTTAATGAATATTTTTTAAGACCTAAAATCCAGCACTGTGCCAGGCACTGTAATGGGGGACATAGAAGTAGAAGTTTGTGGTCCCTGCCTTCAAGGGCTTAAGGCTTCTTAGTGTGGACAGGCCATGTGCACATGAAACTATCAAAGAATATATAAAATGGAATTCAATTAAATGCCAAGTGGAGGAGTTTTTTTTTTTTTTTTCTTTTATTATACTTTAAGTTCTAGGGTACATGTGCACAACATGCAGGTTTGTTACATATGTATACATGTGCCATGTTGGTGTGCTACACCCATTAATTCATCATTTATATTAGGTATATCTCCTAATACTATCCCTCCCCTGTAACCCCTCCCCACAATAGGACCCAGTGGGTGATGCTCCCCTTCCTGTGTCCAAGTGATCTCATTGTTCAATTCCCACCTATGAGTGAGAACGTGCGGTATTTGGTTTTCTGTTCTTGTGATAGTTTGCTGAGAATGATGGTTTCCAGCTGCATCCATGTCCCTACAAAGGACACGAACTCATCCTTTTTTATGGCTGCATAGTATTCCATGGTGTATATGTCCCACATTTTCTTAATCCAGTCTGTCACTGATGGACATTTGGGTTGGTTCCAAGTCTCTGCTATTGTGAATAGTGCCTCAATAAACATACATGTGCAAGTGTCTTTATAGCAGCATGACTTATAATCCTTTGGGTATATCCCCAGTAATGGGATGGCTGGGTCAAATGGTATTTCTAGTTCTAGATCCTTGAGGAATTGCCACACTGTTTTCCACAATGGTTGAACTAGTTTACAGTCCCACCAACAGTGTAAAAGTGTTCCTATTTCTCCACATCCTCTCCAGCACCTGTTGTTTCCTGA
>NW_016803373.1:11779-61261 GCF_001698545.2 Rhinopithecus bieti
CAGCTTTTCTGCACTGCTTTTTCCCCATCTTTGTGGTTTTATCTGCCTTTGGTCTTTGATGATGGTGACGTACTGATGGGGTTTTGGTGTGGGTGTCCTTTCTGTTTGTTAGTTTTCCTTCTAACAGTCAGGACCCTCAGCTGTAGGTCTGTTGGAGTTTGCTTGAGGTCCACTCCAGACCCTGTTTGCCTGGGTATCAGCAGCGGAGGCTGCAGAAGATAGAATATTGCTGAACAGCGAGTGTTGCTGTCTGATTTTTGCTCTGGAAGCTTCGTCTCGGGTGTACCCCACCATGTGAGGTGTGAGGTGTTGGTCTGCACCTAGTGGGTGATGTCTCCCAGTTAGGCTACTCAGGGGTCAGGGACCCACTGAGCTGTCCATTCTCAGATCTCAACCTCCGTGCTGGGAGATCCACTGCTCTCTTCAAAGCTATCAGACAGGGGCATTTACCTCTGCTGAGGTTTCTGCTGCTTTTTGATTAGCCATGCCCTGTCCCCAGAGGAGGAGTCTACAGAGGCAGGCCAGCTTCCTTGAGCTGTGGTGGGCTCCACCCAATTCGAGCTTCCTGGTGGCTTTGTTTACCCACTTAAGCCTCAGCAATGGTGGGCACCCCTCCTCCAGCCTCGCTGCTGCCTTGCAGTTAGATCTCAGACTGCTGTGCTAGCAATGAGGGAGGCTCCGTGGGCATGGGACCCTCCAGGCCAGGTGTGGGATATAATCTCCTGGTGTGTCCTTTGCTAAGACCCTTGGTAAAGCACAGTATTAGGGTGGGAGTTACCCGATTTTCCAGGTGTTGTGTGTCTCAGTTTCCCTTGGCTAGGAAAAGGAATTCCTTTCCCCCTTGCACTTCCCAGGTGAGGCAGTGCCTCGCCCTGCTTCAGCTCTCGCTGGTCGGGCTGCACCAGCTGACCAGCACCGATTGTCCCGGCACTCCCCAGTGAGGTGAACCCGGTACCTCAGTTGAAAATGCAGAAATCACCCGTCTTCTGTGTCACTCATGCTGGGTGCTGGAGGCTGGAGCTGTTCCTATTCGGCCATCTTGGGCACGCCTCCTATTTATTTTATTTTTATTTTTTGAGATGGAGTCTTGCTCTGTCACCCAGGCTGGAGTGCAGTCAAGTGGAGGAGTTTTCTTCTTTGGTGTGGGACCAGAGTTCCTTTTCCTGTGTCTTTCAGAGATATCCATTTATTTCAGCCTCTTTAATGTTTGTTCCTTTGTTAATCTGTTTGCTTGTTCCTTCATTCATTCATTCATGCAATAAAAGCCAATATCTTGTTTACTCTTTGCCCAGCACTATGCTATGTGCCCTGTCCCCAGACAGAGAGGTGATATCAGCATGGCCCTCAGCAGGCTCACAGTCTGATTGGAGGGAGAAGGAAAGGGGGAAGTGAGTATGCACAGTGGTAAAGGCTGTACACCTGGGAGGAATAGAGTGCCATGGAGACTGGAGGGAAGAGCTGCTTAGTTTCTGGGTTTTGATTTTCCCTTGATATATTTTTTTTCTGTTCAAAATAATTCTCAGTATTTTTCTTACCTTTCCATCATTCAAATGGTTGATTATCCCTCCTTTAATTTTGTGAAATAGTTTTTTCCTTTTTAATTTTGTGCCATAGTTTTTTCTTCATTAGATACTGTGTATTCGTTTGTCTTTTATCTTATATTGTATATTTGTTATTGTTTATTGTGTTCTTGAAATACTTCACAGAGCTACTATTTGGCCTAATTTTCTGTCTGGAAATAACTACTATTTTCTTCCATGAAGAATGGCTGACAGCATGTGGGAGTTCTGTCTCTACGCTAACATTTGTTTGTTAGTCATATTTCTCTCTTTTTTGCCTCTAATAGTTGTTTGGAGTTACTAATTTACTATTGTTATTAATGAATTCTTAAACCTTTTTTGAAATGTCACCTTTCTCCCCGCCAGGCTACATCAGTGAGTGAAGCACCAAAAACAGAACACCTTCAATAACAGAAAACAATATTCCTCTGGCTCCACCCCAACCCACCATGATAGGACTTTTATGCTGCATTCTCCTTGAAGCTTCTCCAATATTTCTTGAGCATGCCTGGGAGGGACCTCATGGGTCCTCAAGGCCACAGTGCTCTGGACCATGAGATGCCTAGGATTCCCTGTCCCCTGTGTGTGGTGATGCCTGCCCTGAGCACCCCTAGCCTTGGGGCCCGTAAGTCTCAGGAAGTGCCTTGCCAAGGCCCTGGAGCCGAGTCTTTCTGAGGCTTGCCAGTGTTGAGCCACAGCACCTGACTGCGGTCATGCCACTCCCCTTCTTTTAGAAACTGGCTTGCTGGGTGGGCCACACTGGCGATGCACTGGACCTTGCAGGTGGCAGCACTGTGTTGTGCCCCCTACTGAAGTGGTGAAACCTTAACTTGCAGTGCAGGGCTAGACTCATGAGCCCTGGGTCATTGCTGTCTGCTGCTCTCTGTCCTGCTCTTTGACCTGTTCCTAAGATGCAAACAAGAGTACATGGATGCTGGGCCAGGAGACAGTCTGAGTGGCAGGCATTGTATTATGCTTAGAACCGACCTGCTCCCTGGCCTGAGCCCTGTCACTGGCTCAAGCTTGAGGACCCAGCTCTGTTCTCAAAACAGACTCTCTTCCAGCAGGCCCTTTAGTGTGTCATCCAGATGATCTCTAGCAGAATGGCCACTTGGCTCCTCCACTCATGCCCAGGCAGGCTTGACACCTCGGGCAGATGCACCTTAGGCTCAAGCCAAGACTGTTATGATGATTGTAAACTTCTATAATCTTTCAGATTTAAAGATTATAAATCTTTCAGAACATTTAAAAAACAGAGGAAAGGAACAATGATAACCCATGATCTTACCATGCTTCTCTTGTTAGCATTTTGGAGAATCTCCATCAGACCTTTCTCATGCACATATCCTTCATATTATTATAACTCACTGTTCTCTGGCCATGCCGTGGTCTGTCTGTTCAGCTTCCGTGTGTGTTCACTGTTTGTGGGATGGCAAGTGGAGACCAGGTAGAGCGCCTCATGTGCACTTTTATTTCCTGCTCCAAATGCAAACTGCTTCCTTGTCCTCCTCCCCCATCTCCTCCCTGTCATCAGTCTTCTGAGTCCATTGACATTGGTTTGCATTCATTTGCTTTCTCAGGCTGCTTTCTCATTGGTTGCTCTACCCTGAGCCACTTGTACCCCATTCCTACTCTCACCTCTGCCGGGGGCCTCCTCTCGCTGGTGTGTGCTAGGCCCACTAACCATAAGAAAAACCCTCCTTCACACAAAGATGTCACGAAAGGAAGGTATCTAGGCTGGGACTGGAGGTTGTATTAATATCCATGCCCATGTAACTCTGCCCTGGCCAAAGCAGTGCTACTGTTGTGGGGATATTAATGACACCTTTGAAAGTGGTTTTATCAGTGCCTAGACAATCATTGGACCATTTCCTTCTAGAGTGGGCTTTACATCTTATAGTTGGACTCTTGGTGACTTGCATTTTTGTCTCAGCTTTGCCTCTGAGTCCTGCTATGTACTTTAGGCAAGTCGCCGAACCTCTATGCTTTGGTTTATTCATCTGCCAAATAGGTTCATTTGTCCTGTCAGCATCACACACGTATTTGCAGCTAGCATGACAAACCTGCTGTAATCCTGGTAGTACCATAAAATGTAAAAGAAAATAATTATATTTGAAAAGAGAAGTATAAACCTTGTGATAAGAATGTTATAAGAACACTGACTGTGGAACCAGGCAGCCTGGGTTCAATTCTTGGCATGGCTATTACTGACTGTGTGACCTTGGTCAACTTTCTTAACTTCTCTGTGCTTTGGTTTCTTCTATCCCATGAATACGACAGCGTAGCAGTACTTACAAGTTTGTGGTTTTGGTGGGATAAGATAAGTTAACACATATAGCAAATTTAAAGGTGGGCTCAGCACATTTGCAAGTATTGTTATTGTGGGTGCTGTTACCGTTTATAGAGGATCCATCATCTTTTCCTGCTGTGAAGGGAAGGAGCTTTATGTGTCTGACTTGGAGAGGAGCAAGGGCATTCATGTATATTTGGTGCCAGTTGTATGATGCATACAGCTAGGTATTTCTATGTTTCTGCTCTTTTACATGGGGGAAGCTTAGGCTCAGGGAAACAAGCCTACAAGACTCAAAGTCTTTTGTCTGGTTCCAAATTGGTACTCTTTTCACTATACCATACCACTTTCCATTTGGGTCCTGAAACATCTATTATTAGTTGTTTTTTGTTTTTTTGAGATGAAGTCTCGCTCTTTTGCCCAGGCTGGAGTGCAATGGCATGATCTCGGCTCACTGCCGCCTCTGCCTCCTGGGTTCAAGTGAATCTCCTGTCTTTCAGCCTCCTGAGTAGCTGGGATTACAGGCATGCGCCACCATGCCCAGCTGATTTTTTTGTACTTTTATGGAGATGGAGTTTCACCATGTTGGCCAGGCTGGTCTCGAACTCCTGACCTAAAGTGATCCACCCACCTCAGCCTCCCAAAGTGCTGGGATTACAGGCGTGAGCCACCGAGCCTGGCCTTGTTGTTGGCTTCTTGTTCAAGCACTGGTGTGCTCTAATGAGTATAGTTGTCCCAATTATCACGGGTGCCAGCAAGGCAGAGTGAGAGTGTGGCTGACCCCCTGATGCCAGAGTGAAGGACACAACCTCCACTTCAACCTTGTGACTATAATTAAACCCACATGTACACCTTTCTCTTTATCCTATCCTCTTTTCTGTGCATTTCTCAGCAACTTGGTCAGCGTGCCAGTTCCTGAAATTAACCTGCTGCCTGGTTTATGACCGAGACTGGAGATGGCCTCATGCTAATTGCTGGATGGTTTCAGCTTCCTTCCCACTCACAGATACAGTGGTAGGAATAATAATTATGTCTGCCATATACTGAGCATATGGGAACTTTACATCATCTAGTTTCCATCTCATAAACAATCAAGAGGTAGGCAGTGCTGTTCTTCTTGTTATAGATCAAGAAACTGAATCTTAGAGAGATTGACTAACCTCCTCAAAGTATCACTAGTAAGTGACTGAGTTAGGACTCAAACCTGGGGCCTTTCTCTTCCTGGAGGCCCCACCTCTGAGTCCATCAGAGAAGTTCTATTTTGGCGAGAAAATTCTATCTGAAGCGGTTCTGGGACTTAAAAATTTGAAAAACACTGCTCTAGGAGAAAGAATCCTTGGCTGGGAGCCTGATGACTTGAGACCTCGCTCTGGGTTTATGCAAAGTCGCTTGTCCTTACTGAGCCTCAGTCTCTCCATATGTGAAAGTGGACCTATACTATCAGCCTCAAAAATGTCAGGCTAATAAATCACTATCATAATGGCAGTGCTTTGAGCTCTCTTACCTATTTGAAACCAAGCCTCTTTGGTTATGCCTTCAGCAATCACAGTTAGGATTTTATAATAATGGTAATAGGCATGACTGCGATTCTACTGTTGCTCCCACTCCTGCCATCACCCTGCATAGGTCCTGCAGTTGTCATTTGTTGTGAGAATGTCTTCAGAGCTGATTAGAGGCTTCATGGTCTCTGAGGGAGATAATCACACATGTGGTTTACTGGTCAGCCGTAGAACTATCCAAGACCAATTTCTTTTGCTAAGTGGCCCCCAGAGTCCAGGTTTCTGCTGTTGCTGAAATCCAGCCTATTAGAGTGAAGTAGGGTTTCAGGAGCATCCCAGGCACCCTGTCCCTTCCAGCCCCATCCACTGCTTGCCTGGAGTTGCTTTCAGGCACTCCTTTGCCAGAGGACAGATGCAGCTCTTGGTACTACGGCTTCCAACCTGCTTTTGAAAGTCACTTTCAGATTTGTCTTATCTGTGCCACCAGGTTTGATATCACCAGAACATTTGTTGATAGCTTGGCCTAAAACAGTTTTTCACATGCAGTTTTTGAACCATCTTAGGACATTCACCACCGGGCCTAGGTGGAGGCCTCAGGTGCAGCAGCAGCAGAATGTGCAAGTGAGGTATTATCTATCTCCTAGTAGTTAACAGCTTCGGCATGACATTCCATCTGGGTTAGAATCTTCACTCTTTTATTTACCAGCTCTCTCTTGCTGAGCAAGCTCTTAACCTTTCCAGCCCTACCTCTTTGTTTATAAAATGGGAATGAGTACACCCACTTCATTGGGTCGTTGTGATCGATGACATAAAATATGTGAAGAGCTTTGAACAGTGACTGGCTCATAACAAGTGCTTAGCAATAGTAGCTGTTAGTAGCAGTCGTCTCTAAGGACAGGGGAAGCTAGACTTAAATCCCAGAATATGTTTTTAGGTCTCAGATAGGCTCCTGTTTCCATCTTCCTTTCATCTCCAAGCCCCACGAATCTAGTCCTTCTGCCTCTTTCTTTTTTAAACAGCTATCATGTATTACATGTTCCTCTACTGAGCTGGGGCCCTGGCTTTTTGTGTATCTTTTCATCTGTCTCCCCTTGCCTTCCCTGACCCTCTGCCCCACAAAAGTCTCTTTTCTTTTAGAGGGTTACTGTTGCTGGCATCATCAGGGAAACAGATGGGGCACAATAATTATTCTTTCACAATAACTGCTGGAGACAATGTTAATCTTCGAAGTGGCTGTTGCCCCTGGTGGGATGGACTGAGTTCTAGGTAGAACAACCCTGAAAACCTTCATCCTTCTAGGAAACGTCCTCTTTTAGGATTAATTATGCTTTAGGTTTTAGGCTTTATTCTGCAATTCTCTTGACTTAGTCTGACAGCACTGCTGCTTTGAGAGATTGATGGCGTGGAAAAATGTTGCCTGTAAGTTTACCTTTCCGGAAGCAGCTTTTATCTACTTGTATCCCCTGGGAGAGAGTAAACATTGACATATTAAATGCAATAATTTCTTTTTTTTATGTTGTGTGTATGGTTTTTATTTTTGAGACAGGGTCTCACTCTGTCACTCAGGCTGGAGTGCAGTGGCATGGTCATAACTCAGTGCAACCTCAAACTCCAGGGTTGAAGGGATCCCCCTGACCTCAGCCTCCTGGGTAGGTAGTACTATAGATGAACACCATCATACCCGACTAATTTTAAAAGTTTTAGTAGAGGTAGAGTCCCACTATGTTACCCAGGCTGGCCTCGAGCTCCTGGCCTCAAGCAATCCTCTCCACTAGTTGGGCTTATAGGTGTGAGCCCCCATGCTCAGCCTAACTTCTTCCCGCATGAGTGGGAGTGAGAAATGCTGCAGGAACTGGGAAGCTTCTTCCTTCTGTGTAACTACCTCTCTCATTTTAGTTCAGCTAGAATCTGGGTGTCTGCTGTGTGCTATGCATGGGTCTTGGTTTCTGCCACAGAGAGTAAACATTTCAGTGGGAGAGGGAGGCAGATGAACAGTGTCCGGGGAGCACAAGTGTCCAGAGTGCATGTTGGACCCATGCCTCCACATGGCCCAGCCAGACTCATGGAAGTGCTGCTGCTAAAAATGAATTTTCTCATTTATAAATTTTCTCCTTTATAAAATGCCCAAATTGCAATCTGGACTTGGAGTCTCCCATTGGGATTTGCAGCATTTCTAGGCCTGCTATTTGTTTGATCCCTGGGTTTTGTCAGATGGATGCTTTACTAGGTCTTCCAGTGTTGCTGTGGCTGTTGCTTTCCACTCTGGCTTTAAATTCTCATACTTTGCTACCCTCATCAAGCAAACCTATACTGTCTCCATGGCCTCATCCCAAGGGCTGCCTGACGTTTCACACATGAGCTTTTGTTTTTGTTTTTGCATATGCTCTTGGAATCTTTGGGCCAAATGGGAAAAAGAAGTTGATATGATCCACCATATAAATATGTTCGTTAGATGATGAGTTTTACTATCCAGAATTTGTTGACTAGTGATTGGAGCTGTATTCTGAAAAAAAATAAAAAAATCCTTTACACATTATTTTTATTTTTATTTTTTGGAGACAGAGTCTCACTCTATCGCCAGCCTGGAGTGCAGTGGAGTGATCTTGGCTCACTGCAACCTCCACCTCCCGGGTACAAGTGATTCTCCTGCCTCAGCCTCTTTAGTAGCTGGGACTACGGGCATGCACCACCAAGCCCACTAATTTTTATATTTTTAGTAGAGACAGGGGGTTTTCACCATGTTGGCCAGGATGGCCTTGATCTCTTGACCTCCTGATCCACCTGCCTCAGCCTCCCAAAGTGCTGGGATTACAGGTGTCAGCCACCGCACCTGGCCCACACACTATTTTTAAACACATTTTTGAGTTGCTGGTTAAGCTGACTGCATGGTGTTAACCTACTCAGGAATTCGCATTGAAGACTTGCTGATTTTCTTTCTACCTTTCTATCTGCCTATCTTACTGTCTTTCTCCTTTTTAAATTACAACTAGAATCTTTTGCTAGAATAGAAAAATCCAAATTCTTTAGAAGCAGTTACAGTCATTCTCCCTTTCTACAGAGTTTTTCACCATTAGCACTTTGGGTAATCTCTCATTTCTTTTTTTAATGTGTCACACACACACACACACGGGTTCTCGCAGTTTCTTTTTTTAATGCAACACACACACACACACACACACACACACACACACACACACACACACACGAGGGTTAAGACCATGGTGTCTGGGTTCAAAGCCTGGCTCTCTAACTCACTAGCTTTTTGACTAAGGCAAATTACTAAACTTCTCTAAGCTTCACTTTCCCTAATTTTCGAATGGAGGATATTAAATAACTCATAGGACTGCTGGTAAATACTAAATGTAAAAACCTTTCTCAACATTTAACACAGTATTTGGAATGTAAGCGTTCAGTAAATGTCAGCTACTTTTTAAAACAAAAAATTGGGATCATACTATATACATTTCTATGGCTTGCTTGCTTTTTACTTAATGATAAATCAAAGATGTCCTTTCAGGTCAATATATGCAGACACCTGTACTCCATTTCTTTTTAATGGCCTCATAATGTTTTGTTATATAGCTTTAAATTAATCATTCTCCCATTGAATATTATTATCCTATTTGCCATTATAAAAAAATGTTGAGGTGAATAAAAAATGTTGCAGTATTGCAATGAATTTCACTTCTATTTCTCTCCTTGCTCTCTCTGGATTTTTACAGGTCTTGTTCCTAGCTGTGGAATAGTGGAATTGGAGGTTGTGCCAATTTCGTTAGGTAATATCAAATTACTCTTCAAAAAGTTTCACCAAGCCTTACTTCCTGCAGCAATACGTGACAGCTTGAATGCACATGGTTAATGTTCAACTTAAGCCACGTTATTGAGCATGACAGTATACAAGGAGCACAGCAGTGTTGTATACAATGCAGTATATAATGTCTAATCATGGCTAGTATCATAAATTTCTTCCTTGAGCACAGGCAGATGTTTCAGAGAGCTTTCACTTGACTGATGCTAATTAAAGAGCTCATTATGGACTTGGGTACCCCTGCATTGTCAGGATCCTTTGCAGTGTGAGGACTGTTAAGTGGTATTGACACCTCTGAGGTTATCTTCATTTGTGTACAGAAGATGCATACTGGTGCATCTTTTATTTATTTTTATTTATTTATTTATTTTTATTTTTTTATTTTTTTTGAGACGGAGTCTTGCTCTGTTGCCCAGGGCTGGAGTGCAGTGGCCGGATCTCAGCTCACTGCTGGTGCATCTTTTATAAGCAGAGTTTTTTTGTTTGTTTGTTTTGCTTTTTTACTTTGATAATATTTAATGCAAATTATTTGATGCTAAATCTGCCTCAACTGTGATTACTATTCAGTTTAGTTCATAACCCATACAGGCACATGCCCACACACAGGCGGCCTGTTACATTTGCTTTTATTGGTTGGTTATGAAGTTGTACTATGTTTTACCTTTTTGGGGACTTACGTTTTATATTGGCCATGATGAGAGCATTTTTTGCATGATTCTGAAAAGGCATAAAACTGCTGAAATGAAAATGAAAAGAGAAGCATTACATCCACTTTTAAGCATGGATATTTGCGTTCCTTGGGGGGTGAGGTTAAGATCACATGTGCTGATTATGTCGAGAGAATGGAAGAAAATGGGTGTGATAGTTATGAGTATTTACATACAGATCACACTATTCTTTTACCATGTTGTCATTGGAGAGCCATGAATAAACCCACCTGTTGTCACTTTAGCTTATTTATTGGTCGTAATGCAGCCTTAGCTTTTTGTTCAAAGACTTTGTAACATTTTATTCAGGATGTTGAGTGTAAAGTATATGTAATCTTTAAGAAAATGTTTCTGAAATTATATCCAAGATAGTTGAGATTATTACTATTACATGTAAGAGTTAAGTGAAAAAATACCTTCTTTAGAATGGAGAGAATCTAGTTACAGAATTTTCTCCTCTTAGAGGTGCAGTTTATAGACCTCCCTCCCTCCCCAAGCTTTTGTGGGTTTGTTTGTTTTGTTTTGTTTTGTTTGTTTGTTTTTTGGTCTTGTGTTGAAAAAGCAGAGAAACTCAGTTGAGGACAAGAAAACAACTAAGAACATTCCTGAGACTATTTGAAAGCGGCTATAGAATAGATTGTATATTGCTAAAAATTGTGTAGGGGTGGGGTGGGGGAGCTCTGTGATAATTAAGGACAGGCTGGCAGAAAGGCTTCTGAGGTCAAGCTGAGCTTAATGCTTGGAGGAATGTCTGAAATTGGTTGGGGCTCCAAGGTCAAGATGTAGAAAAAGCTTTAAGAAATCTGAGGTTAAGATCAGGGGTTAATTAAACTATTTGTGAGAAAAAAGTTTAATTTGGCTTATCATTGTTTACATAAAATATTTTCTCTCTGAATTATCTGCTGTTCAGTTCACCTGTTTTAATAGCTGTGGTTTTGTAGGTAGAGATTATAGGAAATTATTAAAAATTCAAAGTCTGCGCCTTGCAGTTCAGAATACCTGCTACCCATAATGGCAGTTTAGTCTATTTGAAGGAAAAAGCCAAAAGGAAGCCTAAGATGACAAAGTCAAGATAAGTATTTCAGTACTATACATGATAATACATGTATGCATATATAAAATTTAGTTTTGAATCAAAATGGCACCTTTCACTTGTGCCTGGATACCGCGCGTGGATCGTGGATAACACATTTGCTGCCAGAGTCACTCTGCTAAGGGCACTCTCCAGTTCACTTTGGGAAGTTTATGTAAATACTGATTTTAATTTGTACTGGGTGGCACTTTGCATTCACAGGTTTAAAGGCTGTAGAGTCATTAACTTGTAATTAACAAATTTTGCAGTCCTAACACTTTTCATTCCAGATCTCAGAGGGTTGTGTGGAGCGAAAAAAAAAAAAAAAAAAAAAAAAAAAAACACAGAACTTTTGTACAGGTCAGGGATCCACTCAGGAAACAAGGAGAGAAATGAGTTTTTGAGACCGTTCATTCATTCAGCACATATTTATTGCCTGCTTCTTTATTCAAGGCACTTATTTTTTTCCAGGATTGAAATATATTCTGGCAGTTTCTCACTGCTTCTGACATTCATAATTCTCTATTTGGTAATGAACCTTCATTACTTCATTACCTTGGTTAGAACAATAAACTTTTTTGGCAGAGGAAACCAAAAGTTGGCAATGGAAACTTAGGACATTATTTGATGTTCGAGGCGGTTGAGCTTTATAGGTGCAGAGGCTTAGAATTGGAACCCTGGGGGTCAGGAGAAAGGTCACATAGAAAGACAAGTGCCAGGTTGGATGCAGGTAGCTATGGCACTAAGAGTAACATGTCTTCTGATGGAAAGCTTTACTTTAAAAAATTAAACATGAAATAAAACTGAAAAACTGTACTGAACAAGAAGACAGAGGAAATGCTACAGACTCATCCCCTGAGCCTAATTTTATCCAGAGTAACTTAGGGCAGGAGAGGAGAGAAGTTAGAGAGGACATGTATTGCCCGTCTTTGTTCCCAGGAGAATTGACCAGTATCTTCCCCATTGATTTTGGCTAGCACTGATGTTGTTTCCAGGATGAGACCCCACGTCCTGAGGGTTGCTGCCTTATCAGAGATGGGCTGGGGGCTCATGGATCAGTGAGCAACTCAGCCAGTAAAAGCAGGGCCCCTGGGAAGTCTTAAACAAACAAAGAAGTGAGCATTCAAAAAGAAGCATCTCAGTAAAAATAAGGTTCTAATGAGCTTTCTCCTTGGCAGCTATTCTCTTTCCAGTGACGTGTCTGAGTCTCAGAAGTCCTGAAGGTGATCTTTGCCACTTTTCACCACCCCACCTACTTCTCCTTGAAGTCAAACCATTTAATTTGGGACCTATCATGAGCCTGCAGTGATGTGTCAGCACAAACTTTCGTCATCTCTGAGCAGAGCCCTCCTAGGGTAGGGTTATGAGGTCACTCTCCTTATGACTTATTCATGAGTTTGGGGTAGCTCTCACCTTTCCTGAAGGCCTGGACCATTGTCACCACACAAACCATGGCTAGTTGTGGGGCAGTGTGCCTTCTGTCTACACTGCCTCTTCCCATACTCCCTTCAATGCTCCTACTCCCTAGACCAGGACACCTTCCACCACAGAAGATTGCCCCAGCCCTGCTGTGTCTCTAAGAGCATCACTCACCTTCCTGAGCCTCAGTTTCCTGCCTGTAAGATGGGTACAGTAGTATCCACAGTGCACAGTGCCTCACTCTTCAGGTAGGTTGTGTAAAGGACGATAAAGTGAGTATTTGTGGGAGTGTTTTTTGAATGTTATGAATCATGCTTTCCGTCTTCCAAAGAGGGTTAAAGTGCCTCCAGGGGTCTCAATGTTGTCCCACGATCCATTTCCTTGAAGTTTCTCTCTGTCACAGATGCAGCTAATCCAGGTAAGGCTGTCAGTTTGCTAACCTCTGCTGTTGTGTTCACTTAAATGGATGGGAAGTTTTGGGATCAAGTCTCAGAGAGGCTTGTGAAGTCCTCCCATGTTCTCTGCCTTCACCACTGGCACAATCCTTAGATTACTGATGGTGTCACTAGGATAGAATAGGCCTTATAGTCGCCTCTACTTTAGCTACAGAATACTAATAGCTCTAATTATTTTTCAAACCATGAAATTATTTTAACAAATTAAATTTATTTTATGTTTAGAAACAAGGAATGTTATAGAGAAACGAAAGCAAGATAAAAATATTTTGCTGTATTCAGCATTCAAGGAATGTTTATTGGCCAGGCATGGTGGCTCATGCCTGTAATCCCAGCACTTTGGGAGGCTGAGGTGGGCGGACCACCTGAGGTCAGGAGTTCAAGACCAGCCTGACCAACATGGAGAAACCCTGTCTCTACTAAAAATACAAAATTAGCTGGGCATGGTGGTGCATGCCTGTAATCCCAGCTACTTGGGAGGCTGAGACAGGAGAATCACTTGAACCTGGGAGGTGGAGGTGGCAGTGAGCTGAGATCACACCATTGCACTCTAGCCTCCATCTCAAAAAAAAGAAAAAAAAAGAAAAGAAATGTTTATTGATTACCTGCTATGGTGCTAGGCCCTGGGGATTTAGCCTTGAGCAAAACGACACATTCCTTGGGCTGGTATTGTGGGGCAGCTCTAAATACTAAACCTAACATCTAAATACTTAATATTTACTTACTTAGTATTTATTTAGTAATACTTAATATTAGCGTCTAAATACTAAACATTACAACAATAACTGTGAACTTGCAAATTGAGAGAAGTGCAATGAAGCATTAGTAAGGATTGTAATGGAACCCTAACAGAGTAACCTGATTTAATTTGGGGGCATCGGGAAGGCTTTTCTGTGGATGTTCTATTGAAGCCTTTACTAACTTTTAATCATTAGTTTTTCTGAATATTTACTTTCACCTGTATGTAGGCCAGTTCAGCTCACTTTCCCTCCTTAGACTGTGTTTCTTCCTAAGCTGTGCTGCTAGTTAGAGAACAAGTGGTAAATATCCCCATTAGCACATTGTGTCTTTCTAAGCTAGCTTTGCCTTCAGGGAGCTCTGAAATTCTTCCCTCTTTAATATCTCTTTGATGACAGGCTTTGGACTCTGTTCTTAACTCTTCTTTCTTCAGTATACTAGTGACTTTTTTTTTTTTTAATCCCCGGAAGGCCAGTTTGTCTAAGGGGACAGGGAAGAATATACATGCCATCATACTACCTGAAATGAAATTGGACCATTCATTCTCCTTTGAGCTGTGAGTTTTAAGAAAGAAAAGTATCCTGGATAATGATTAATACATGATTATAGAAAATGTGTTCAAAATATTCAGGCTAAAAAAATTATCACCCTTAATTCCAACATTACAGAGTTATCTCTATTAACATTCATAGAGTAGATTCTTCCAGTCTTTCCCCGCTGTGCATTACATCTATTTCTATATATAAAATGTAATCATAAATTTTCACATGTATGAGCATTTTAGTATTTAAGAGGGCCATATTAACATTTCCTAGTGGACTTGTGAATAAAGTACAGTAAGCACATTCAAAATTTTTTCTTGTGTTCCAAACACATAAGAACAATTTAAAAAATATTATAACTGAATTAAAAAACAAGAAGGAAATCTTAGAAACCAAGAATGGGTATTGATGGCCCAGACTTTAAGATCTCCCTTCAGTGCACTTAGCACATGACAGGAGATCAGAACCACCCTCCTGTGTGGACTCGGGTTGGGACCACACTCCTTGCAAGTTGAGTGGATCCTGATCGCTCATGGTTGTAGTTTGTGGCGGGTAGCTCTCCCATGACCCAGGAAGGAAGCAGAGGTAGGTGTAAGGATGGGACCCACAACTGTGCAGCACATGGGTATTTTATGTTTTGTTGTCCATTCTAGAGAAAATCCTAAAAGCTTCCTTTGGAACCTTGTTGAGAGTTGTATATCCTATTGGTCAAGGCTCAATCATTATTTCACGGGCTATGAGGGGCAAATAAGGAGAAGAAAACCCTCCTATGCAAGAACAGTTTGCAAACAAGTTTCTGCATTCATGGAAAACCACCACTATGAGAGACAGGTGGAAGACCTGTCAAACAATGTAATCTAAACCCTAAAAAAGAGAAACCAAGGAGCAGTCTGAAGTTTGAAAAGTGTATATATTTAGAGTATCAGAGAAAGACAGGAGCATTTCTTAAATGAAAATAGAAGGTTGTTAAATAATAGGCCAATATGAAAAAGATCCAATTGGAAATCTCTGAAATGAAAAATATAGGACTGAGGCAGGGAGCAAGTAATGAAGTCAACAGTAGAAGAGATCCACATAGCTGAAGAGGTCGTGAATTGAAGAGCGGAAGTGAGGAAGCATGGAGAGATAAAGGGCTGGAAAGTGTGAAGGAGAAAAAGCATAGAGGTTAGATTGAGAAGCTTGGATATACCGTCAGTAATTTTTTTCTTGAGTTTCTTCTGATTTTGTCAGACTAGTTTGTATTATGCTAATCCTTCCACTGTGAATACCAGAAAAGCATATATGTTTACTGTGTGTGTAAATAGAAATAATATAAACTCTGCTTGGAGAATACCATGGTGTTGATGCCTAGAAAGGCCACAATGGTGGAGATGAGGGAAATGAAGAGAAGTGCGCTATCAGATGCCACTTTTCCCTCCAGGTATTTGCCAGTTTGTAAGTGGTAGCAAAGAAGCTAAATTAGGTGCCAGAGTTTTCAACAGTCTCTCAGAACTGAGGAGAGAGAATAGGAGTTCAAGACTTGCTAAGAAGAAGGGGCCTGGTGAACACCCCAAGCTTTCAGTTTGGACCCCCAGAAGATTTCTCTTGGGAGTAAGGGCAAACTGGCAATAGACCAGCACCCAGCAAGGCTGACACTTACCTTCTAACTTGCTCAAATGGATCAAGGTTCCTTTTCTCTACCCCAGCTGCCTGCCAAAAGCAAATATAAATACTCTCTGGAAGAAGATAACATCGTTCAGACCCTCAAATTAATTCTATCATTTTTCAAATACAATGTCTAGCAGTCAATAAAACATTACCAAATGCTTAAGATGGTAAAACCAAATGACTGTAAAACAAGAGAAAAACTAACAGGAGAATTAGAATCGCATAGGACCTTCTTAACTTGCAGTTATATTAGACATAGACTTTTAAATAACTATGATTAATACATTGAAAGAAATGGATAATAAGATGGAGAAATTTGCCAGAAAAGTAGAGTCTCTTAAAACCAACTAAATGGAAATTCTGGAACTAAAATTTCCATGGGAGCAGGCAATATCCTAATCCTGTGTTCATTGTGGAAGCTGGGATGAAGTTGGAGTCTGGGACCGTGATCCTAACAGGTGAAATAGAGCTGACTGGCTGTTTAGGATTGTCCTAGTAACGTGCTGCTTGGCTGTGGCTCAGGAAGGAAGCAGAAACAAGCATGAGAATAGGAACCAGGCCTGTGCAGCATGCAGATACAACATCTAGGATTGCTTCTGGGAACACAACTCTTGCTTAGTAAGATACTGGTTAGATGTCTGCAGGGGAGAGAGGAAAAGAAACCCTGCAGTAAGGAAAAGCCCTGAGGAGGACAGAATGTTGCAAAAACTTCTTTTGTTTTCTTTACATGTTTTTCTATGGCCAATTAGGGTACTCAGAATGGTATATCTGCCTCTTTTATTTTTAATTAACTATTTGCTTATTTTATATTCTTAAATATTACATTATAGTGAATTGTATCATCCTTTATTTCTATTTGCTAGGTTGTTAGGTGCTTGAAGCCTGAGTCTCTGTTTCACCTGTTCCTGTTTCTTTTCTCTGTGTGACTTTTCTATTTCAAATTCTCAACCACCCTCTGTCCCACACCCAGTATATTGCCCTCACCTGATAGGAGCTAAGTACATAAATGTTTGTTAAATGAATGGTAGAAGACATAGCTCTTGATTGACTTACTAATTTCAGTTCTTAATGTGCTCCCTGAATGATAATCCCAGGGTGGTAGTAACACAATGAAAAACATACATTTCTGCTTTTAGGGAATTGAAAATAGGGGAGGAGGGGAGATAGAACCTGAGAAGAACAGTGGGAAATGGAAGATGTGTCTCAACTGCTCAAAGCCTTGAGACACTTTTTCAGCAACTTTTTTCATTACTAATAGTATCCAATAGGATCCAGTCAGGAGACAGAAATCACACCTGTAATTTGAATGGAAAATTTAGTGTGAAGAATTATTAACTAGTAAATAAAAACTACTAAGATGGGTAAAAAGAACTTTAAAGAATAAAAGAGAAGCAGCCTATGTCCCTAGGGCTGAGTGAGAGTGTCCAAGGAAAAATAAACTAGGAAGGGGTCCCCCAAAGCTGAGACTCAGATCTCCTTGCAGAGTTAGTGGCTGGGACCCACTGGATGGTAGAGAAGTCACTGGAGCACCACAGGACAGGACTGGTAAGCAGGAAGCTGTCCACTGGGGCGCCAGCAAAACCGGACGGCCAGGAAGTTGCCTGCTGTGCCATAGAAGTAAGAACAAAAGCACTAGAACCAGAAAGAGAAGCTTTTCCTTTCAGCACCCTCTACTGACAGGACCCAATGTTGTGCCAGCTGGCAATGGGGAAATGTTCAGAGCAGCTCAGTCCAATGGAAATATAATGTAAGCCACATATGTAATTTCAGAATTTCTAGTAGTCACATTAAAAGCTAAAATAACTAGGTGATACTAATTTTAAATTTGAGTAAGATATAAAATTTACCATCTTAACCATTTTTCAATGTACAGTTCAGTAGTTGTGCAAACCAAACTTCAGAACTTTTTCATCTTGCAGATCTGAAACTCTATACCCGTTAAACAACAACTTCCTTTTTTTCTTTCCCTGTAACACCAGATAACCACCATTATCATTATTTCAATGAATTTGATTATCTGGGTATCTCATATAAGTGGAATTATACAGTATTTTTTTTTCGTAATGGGCTTATTTCACTTAGCGTAATGTCCTCAAGGTTCATTTTTGTCATAGCAGGTGTCAGAATTTCCTCCTTTTAAAGGCTAATATTTCACTGTCTGTAGATAGCATATTTTGTGTATGCATTCATATGTCAATGGATTGGCTGGTTGCTTCTGCCTTTTGGCTATTGTGAATAATGCTGCTGTGAACATAGGTGTACAAGTATTTCTTTAAGACCCTGCTTTCAGTTATTCGGGTTATATACCCAGAAGTAGAATTGCTGGATCATAGAGTAATTCTATTTTCAATTTTTTGAGAAACCACCATAC
Organism: Rhinopithecus bieti; assembly: GCF_001698545.2. Taxonomy (NCBI): domain Eukaryota; kingdom Metazoa; phylum Chordata; class Mammalia; order Primates; family Cercopithecidae; genus Rhinopithecus; species Rhinopithecus bieti. The sequence continues at coordinate 29,887 of NW_016803373.1, forward strand.
TGTTTTCCATAGCAAATGCATCATTTTACATTTCCACTAACAGTGCACACGAGTTCCAATTTCTCCACATCCTTGCCAGCACTTGGTCTTTTCTGATTTTTAATAGTGGCCATCCTAATGGATGTAAAGTGGCATCTCATTATAGTTTTGATTTGTATTTCCCTAATGATGGTGATGTTGAGCATCTTTTCATATGCCTCCTGTCCATTTGAATATCTTCTTTGCAGAAATGTCTACGCAAGTCTTTTGCCCATTTTAAAATTGGTTTATTTGGCTTTTTTGTTGTTGAGCTGTAGTTCTTATATAGTCTGGATATTAACCCTTTATCAGATACATGATTTAGAAACATTCTTTTCTGTTTCATGTGATATCTTTTTACTCTGTTGTGTCTTTTGCACACGTTTTACATTTTAATGCAGTCCAACTTATGTATGTTTTTGTTGCCTTAATTTTAATAATATATTTTATTTAGCCCAATATATTTAAAATATTCAATATGTAATCAACATACAATTATTGATATTTTATGTTTTTGCACTAATATACAGTTAGTACAAACTGTACATTTGTACTTCAGAGTCTGGTGTGCATTTTATACTTACACATCTCAAGTCATACTGGCCACATTTCAAGTGCTCAATAGCTATATAAGACCAGTGACTACAGGGTTCCTCCCCAGTATCAGAAAGCAGGGCAAAGCAGGAGAGACTTGGAGCTGAGAGATGATAAATTGATAACTGCCACATGATTACAGTAATTATGTGCCCACATAATGGAGCATTACATATCATTAAAAGTGATGTTCTAAAAAGTTATGGGAATTTTAGGAAAAGGCTTATGTGAAGTTCCAACAGAAACCACCTATGTATTGAAAAAGAAAGGAAATACACCGAAATGTTAACAATGGTTATCTTTGGGAATTAGTATTGGGCTGTTTTGGTTTCTTCTTCCTACATTTATGTATTTTCAAAGTTGGTTTAATGAGCACACGCAGTTAATCCACATAAAGTTTATGCTCTTATAGCACAGAGGTGTCCTTTGCAACTCCAGGCAGTGGAGCTTCTTAGAAGTCTAGGCCCCTAAGCTTGAAAAGCTTCAATTTAGTCACAATTTGAGAGAGAAATAGGTACCTTGGAAAATGGGATTGACTCCAGTTAATTGTGCAAACCTGGGTTTGTAAAGTGCAAAGATCTTGCCATTCTAAGTTTGAAAGGTCATGACTAGGAGTCCTCAAGGTGGCAGAAAACCTAATCCCTCTGAATTTATGGGACAAGAGAAGGTGGTTTATCCAGTTTCTGTTAAAAGCTGCTTGTTAATGGCTGTGATTGGAATACTTGACGTTGTTCACTTCCTTTTTTCCTCTCGGGGATCAGAGGATTAAAAGGCTGTTATTGGAATTGATTTATTTTGCCACTTTAATGTAGAACATTTTATCCTCCCTGCTCTGTCATACAAAGTAGAAGTTCTTTCTTTTCCTCAGGGAAGCTGAAGAGTGTTGTGGTCTTCTTTTGTGCTTAGAGTATGTGTGTGTGTGTGTGTGTGTGTGTGTGTGTGTTGCAGAGGCAGTCTGCTGACACAGCTACAAGACAGCTTGCCCATTTTGTGGGATTCTCTCTTGTGCTTTGATTCTGCTAACCTGCCTCAACTTTATGCTGGTTTGGCCTACCAAGGGTGAAAGTACATGAGACCAACCCCAAATCTGAATATTAAAAAAATTCTAAAGCAAATATTTATTGACTTTATTACATACCTATTATGTACCTTTATCATACACTCTATTATGTAATGGACACTGATTTAAGTCCTTGTCATAAATTAACTCATCTAATCCTCATAATAACCCTATGATACATAGGTGTAGTTGTTTCTCCCATTTCATATACAGGAAGCTAACACACAGAGGTTTGGTAATTTGCTGAAGGACACATAGCAAGAAAGAAGACGAGGCAGAATTCAAATTTACAGTCTGGCTCCATAGTCTGTGCCCTTAAGAATTAAACTGTGTGGTGGTTCTCAAACTTCAGTGTGTTTTAGAATCTACTGGAGGGCTTATTAAAACACAGATTGCTGGGCCCCACCTCCAGAGTTTCTGCTTCAGTAAGTCTGAGGTAGGGCCCAAGTACTGGCATTTCTAAGTTCGCAGGTTCTACTGATACTGCTGGTCCAGGGATTACACTTTGAGAAGCATTGAGCTATATATGGAACCCCTGGTGCTGCTCATCCTCATGGCCGAAGCAAACAGAGCTTGCTAAGTAGCTCCTCCCCACCCCAATGCCTGCGGCTTTTGCATGGTGGTGGCTGGCGGGGTAGTTGTACTGCTGTGGCTCTGACTCTCCTAGGAGGGTCAGACTACCCTACACTCTAACCTGGTTGTTTTCCAAGTGTCCTCCTTTACTTGAGGTATGTCTTTAAAAATAACATCTTTATTGAGACAAAATCAATACTGTACAGTTTACCCATTTAAAATGTAATATTCAGTGATTTTTTTTGGTAGATCCAGTTGTGTTACCATCACCACAATTTAAGAATGTTTTCATTATCCCAAGAAGAAACCCTGTAACCAATGGCAGTCACTCCAATTTTCCCCCAATAACCATCAGCCTTAGAAACACTTCATGAACTTTTATCATTTATTTTAAGTACTTTATCGTCCAATCCCAAAGGTTGATACGACTTTCTGGGACTTTATTTGCAAGGCAGGTTTTGAACTCAAGCCTCTAAAAGCTTTGCTTTGTGGCCAGGACTTGTGAGGATTTTCTTGGCCTGCTAAGTGGTTCCTCTTCTTCCAAGGAACTCATATGAGACGTTTAACCACTTCTCCATGCTCCTGAATACTTTGGTATTTGAGATCTGACGCTGGAACCTTGGAATGGTTCATGATTTTCTTTTTTCCTTTAAAATTCAACAGTTGGGGAAGCATTACACATGTGATAGTAACCTACTTTGAGAAAGCCATCTTGTCTGCTATTGGAAATATTTGAAGATGAATAAGACATGGTTTTAACACCCAAGGAATTTAAAATCTAGTAGGAAAGACCAACTTGCACAGAAAGGACTGCAAACACAGGCAGAATGCAGTTGGGCCCAGGAGATGTGCAGAGTGCTGAGGAAGCACACTTTGCTCATGGACAAGGGGGCATGTGATCTGGACCTCGAGAAATGGGTATCATTCCAGTACATGAAGATGAGGAAAAGCTATAGGCAGTGAAAACAATATCCAAAAGTCAGGAGAGGCAGAGCTAGTATCCTAGCAATGAGTTGGAAAGGAGCGAGGGTAGGAAGTCACGTTGGGCTTATATCATAGAGTGCATTGAGGACCACCATGCTGAGGAGTATTCCTATTCCACAGATGGTAGGAAAGTCAGGAGTTTTGGATCAGGGAATGGCAGAGCTGTGCTCTTGGATGTCTCTTTTATAGAAATTTTTGTCTTGTGAAGTTGGCAAGATCATTGTGGCAGCTCTTCTTCCCAAGTTGCCCAGGGCCTCTAACTTCTAAATTCCTCCCACATGGAGCCTATGTGTCTCTTCCTTTCTATGTGTCCTGTGCCATTTTATGTCCCCATCCTTCCCAACTCACTCCCTCCTTAAAATTATTGCTGTCCTTTTCTCCATGATGTTTCTAATCTAAGGTTTCTATCACAGGAGGAATGAGTGCTGCCACAACTCCTGAGTCCATTCCAGAAACCACAGATGGGTTTTCACAGTGCTCTATTGCAGGACCACAGCTCCACACCCGCCCTCACTCCCACTCCCATGTGCAGTGCCCTTTGTGTTTAATCAAATGGAGTGGGGAATTGTGGTCACATAGAAGAGGCTGTTGCTTCTGGAGTTCTGCAAACTATGTCCTGCAATCGGCTGTTGAGGCAGAACCCTGCTCTGATTCCAACCCTTCGTTGATTGTTTTATGCCCTGTCCTGATAGTGCCCTGGGCTGAGTTTGCTCATCACATTCTCAACCTGTTTATTTAGATTTGGGCTACCTCCTTTTATTGTTTTAAACCTGAGCGTTCCTTCAGTTAGTCCTGAATGTGTGAAGAAGAAATGTAGACAGAGAGAGAGAAATTTTTTCCTATTAAACATTTTAAAACTTTTTTTTTTTTTAACTTGCCAACTGTTATGAGGTTTAGATCCTGGGGACCCAATTCTGAAAGCTTTCCCCCCGTAGAAGGGTTCACTCAGCTAACCTGAATTTGAACTTAATCTTACTCATCTCCCCACAACAAATCATTTTCCTCTCTGTCATGATTTTATTGCACTATGTGGCAACCGGCATGACCCTTACTGGGAAGCTCTTACGTAAGAGCTTGCCTAAGTGAAGAAGCCTTCCCTGGTATTGGTTCTTGGTAGCATGAGCCTTTGTTACCTTTTTCCATTGCCCTCTCCCTGATCTCTGCACCTTGTAGGTCCTCACTGTTATGCATACCTGGAAAGGGGCCATGGGGAGCCTCGTCAAGGCTGAATTGTCAAAGGCTCTTGCTGGTTTGTGTTTCGTGCTCTTGGAGCATGGTCAACAGTGCGGAAACATGCCGCATGGGGAGATCAAAGCTTCAGTGGCCAGAATGATGCAGTCCCTACTCTGCTTAATTAAAACCAGGCCTGTGTGTGTGGTTTTAATTAAGTAGAGTAGTGACTGCATCACTGGAGGCAAAGGGGCAGTTACAGTAAAGGCGATGGTGAATTCCTGGCATTCCGTCTCTTGGTCCACGTGGGACCTGTGTTCAAAGAGCAGTTGTCTGACTCACTCATGACACGAGCATGTTTCCCTGTTCATATACATGTATCCATGTGTTTAGATCATTTGTTGATACTTGTCGCATCAGTTGGATGAATCAAAGAAATATAGAATCTGAGTTCTAGAAGACACATAGACATCATCTGGTTTCATTCACTGGAGATGAGAAGCTGAGGCCAGAGGGATCCTTCAAGAGTTCGTTAGGAGCACAGTCTACATGTTAAGTGATATTTCATGTCACTTCCCCAGTCCCAGTTTAGAGTCGTGTTGTAAATGACAAATATAGGTTAGTTAAATTCTCATTGATTCGTTCCACAGATGTTAACTGATCACCAGATTCTGTGTATCAGGGTCTTTGATTTCATTACTGATTTCCCGTTCCTCTGGCTTCTTTCCACCTCAACTACATAGTACAGTTCAGCTTTCCATTCCTGTGCTAGTAACTTTCCAACTTTCTAATACCAAACAGCAATTTTGAATATGTACAACAATGCTGACATTTTCCTTGGTCACTAATAACAGAAACTACCATGGTATTGAGCCTCTACGAATGCCTGAATCTGTTAGATGCTTTACAGATACGATCTCACTTAATCCCCAGGAAAATATTTTTAGCTGACTTATCCTTCACAACATACCATTCATATTTTCACAGCTGAAGGACTGCAAGCTTGAGCAGTATGTCCAGGGATACCCAGGGAGTAACTAGTGGACATGTCTTTCTACTCCTGTCCATCAGTCTGCCATTAAAGCCCACCCTTTGCCCATATGTTACCCCTGTTAAGCCGTGAGGAGGCAGGGCAAGTCATCCTACTAGTCCTCTCTCTCCTCTTTCCATTTTTTGCTTTCTTGAAAAGAATACTCCAGCCCCCCCTTTCCCTCTTTTTCTTTGGTGGGGGTAGGTGTATTCCTCAAATTTCCTTCCTTTCTGTTTCCCTTGGTTAGAAATGTTGTCTGTATAAATCGAAACCCATAGTTCACAGGCCAGTCCTTGTACTACAGAAGAGTCTGGCTGGTTTCAGGCTTCCTGGTCTGCATGAGGGCTGTGCTTCCTCACTGACCCGTCTTCACCCTCCTTCTTAGGCCTCAGAGGAGCCTCTCCTAGCTAAATTGCTAGTTACTTGAGAAGGAAAAGGTTTCATCTTGATGGTAGCATGTTATTCAGAGCTCTGGTTAACCCCCAGCACTCCTGGAAACAAAATACGTGTATGTTAGATGGAATTTATCTTGATGATTGGTGAGAGGGTGGTGATTTAAACCAGCTCATTTCCCATTTACCACTGAGGCCAGCTCACTTTTGTTGGAGAGGGTTCTTGACTCTTTCTTTGTAGCAGGAACTCCTAAGTTAATCAAGTCTTTTCAAGATCTTCAGACGGTAAGTCAAGATCCCTCAGGTTAGACCCAATGTTGACATTTTAACTGGGCAAATTCTCATTAGAGACAAAGGGCTAAATGGAATCTAATGTCTTTTAATGTTGCTCGTGGAATCTAATGTCTTTTAATGTTGACTTCAATCCAATAAAGCCCTTGCTAAGCCATTTAACTGTAAAATAGGGCCTTGGGAAGGCAGTGCACCCTCTGAAATTAGAGGTCAGGAGATTTGGATTTGATTTCCAGCCCTCTGCCAGTCAGTCAGCCACTCACTCAAGCCTTAGGCTAGTCACTTTCTGTCTGTTTCTCGATTTTGCACAGGGATTTATGTGGGCATTAAGGCCCACTGGGAAACGATCCCTTTTTCAGCGCAATGCCTGGTTTGTTGAGGATACTGGTCAATCTGGACTTTAATACACCTATGATTTTGGATTAACTCTATTACCTCTGCCAAAATTAACACAGAAAATTGACAGTTGATTGACAAGAATGAGAATCAGTTCTAAAGAATTAAAATATAACCAAGTCCTTTATTACTAAAAGAATGTTCAACTCAAGTGGACACAGACCACCCATTCTAACTCAGCTATAGCACTTAAAGGGAGGCTTTGCGGGGACAGTGTTAGCTATGTACTTTGAAAAAGTTGTGTGCTCTACAAATAAAAAGCAAATTTTGTTGTTACTTTTGGTCCCCAGTAGAAATTTTCAGAAAGCATGGCAGACGCATGAGTCCTTTACAGTCAGTCCTCTTGTCTGCCTCTGAGGGTGATATGAGAGGGGTGTGGCCAGGCACACAGCTAGGCTCTATGCAGAGCTGCTGTCCTGGTGGTGTGGCCCCAGTCATCATGAGCCACATCTGAAAGCATTAATCACATTTCATATGCAAGTATGCTCTCTGCTTGACTGTGCTGTGGTTTTTAATGAGAGCATCATTTACAGTATGGTGCAGTGCTTTAACCTGATAGCCCTGCCCAATTGTGTTCTATGTAACAATGTGTGGACTTGAATAGGAGGCAAGGTTGGGGGAGCAGGAGGGAGAATAGAGGTATGCATTAGGGAAAGGTGTCTCTTCCTTTGGAACATAGATGGGTTCCAGTCCCCACTCACCCCCTCAGCTGGGTATCTTTGTGCAGGTCGCAGCCTGTGCTACATTAAGCATCAGCCCTGGTTGGGGATACAGTCTACAGGGGAAGAGTTAGGGCTTCATCAAAGAAGCAACTCTCTTAAGTGACCTCCACTTAACTTACCTGCTAGTCTCCATTCCTTTTGCAAAACATACTACTGGCAACTGCTGCTACATGTTTTTGTTATTGTTGTCTTATGTGCCACCATAATTTTGTTCCCTCCATTAGGGCTGAATGCATACCAAGAGCCAATTGTGCAAATTCCTAAACTTGTTTGCACCAGTTAAATGTGTTGTTGTAATTGAGTAATTATTACATAAATGAAATATGAGTGAGAAAAAATAGATGGCTAACATTCACTGAGTACTTACTGTGTGTTAGGTACTCTTCTAAGTATCTGACATCTCATCTCTTATCATTGCTGTGTATATAAAAGTAGAATGTTTTGAAAAAAATTGATAACAGTGAATTGTTACAGAAGGTGCCAATGGATTAGTTTTGAAGAAGATAGCATAACTAAGTTAGAGGGAAAGTAAAAATCTTAGAAGGATCCTGCACCCATGTTACCCAGCAAATGTCTCTAAGTTCTTAATCCACTTGGAAGAAAGCAAAATTAGAAATCAAGGTCAATATATTGTATTATTTATGTAAGTAAGAGATTGGTAAATTAATCTGTGGACCTATTCCTAGAGGAAAGATCTCCAATCTACATTACAATATTAGTGAATAAACATATATTTATATGTCTTATATTAAAATAAAATGTTTAAGGTATGCCCATACTGTTTTCTATGGTTCTTTGCTTTAACATCTGTTTTGAGTAATAGACCAACTTTTCCTGGTTATGATTGTGTGGATAAGAAGTCTTTTACTGTAAGAAGATTAGTGAAGGCAAATCAGATATGGGCCCCACATGGCCCCAGCTGGTGTGGGCAGGTGCCTCTAGGAGAGCCAAGGAAGCTCATCTAAGAAATGTGTCTGTGAAGTAGCCATTGTGATCTACAGATCATATTCTCGTATTGCAAATTCCTATTTTACCAGTTATTGGGTGAATTCCTAAAATTCAGTGGACTGCATCATCCAAGGTTTTGGAGCCCTATTTTGAGTATAATGCAATTTGACATACTATAATGACACTGCCCTTTGGTGCCTGTCACCAAAAGGATTCCTTTGTTGTTCCAATGGTCAGATCCTGTGAAGGCTTAGAGTGAATATGTATGTGTTTGCACATGTACACAGATCAACGCACGTGCTTATATTGAATTAAGCAAATATTCAGCGAGCCTGCTGTATGCCAAGTGCTATGCTGTGAGTCATAAGACCCCAAGAAATTGCCTGATATGATCATTGCCCCTAAGTAACCTGGGGATGTACCTGGAGGCATCATATATCACCAGCTAAGACAGATGAGCTAACAGAGGCCACTGTGAAGGACAAGAGGAGTGAGAGAGAACCCCAGTAGGCAAAGCAGCATAAACAAGTAGGGTGATGTTGCAAAGGGATTGTACAACTCAATGAGTATAATAACTTCAAGAATAATTTACTTGCGGATTGCTTTTACTTATGCTTGTCTGATTTTATGCTCAAAACAATTCCAGGAAGTAAAAAGGCCTCTATATTGCCAACCAATACTTGGGGACACAGATATAGAGGGAAGGTGACTTGCTGCAGTAATGTGGCATCAGAGCTCCCTCCAGGCTTTCCAGTGCCTGGATTGGTGCTCCTGCCACCAGATGGCAGCTTCCTGGCACATTCACCCACCTGCCACCCTGGAGACACTAATTGAAACCCATACCTTAACTGCTCAGGTGAGACTACCTTATTGCCTTATGGTCTGTCCTTCTCAGTAAGCCACAACTACTGCCAACTGGCTGAACAGAGCGGCCTCACTGACTTCCATGATCGGCTCAAGTCCCATTCCTGCTGCACTGTGTGGCTAGTGTGTGTGTGTGTTGAGGCATGCCTGCCCTCATCTGGCACGTGGCTTGGGATTCCTGCCTTCTGGCCTTATGGGCAGTACCTTGGAACAGCCTCCTCATTCAGTGCCTTCTGAACAGTTCAGGGAAAAATTTTTGGCTTATACATTCTGCCCAAGCCCAGGCAAGCTCAGCTGGGCCCCAGAATGGAACTTTGTCTTTTACTGGAGAAGGTTGCATTTGCAGAGGTACCATTAACCACCTGGATAAGGGCTCTTACAGCAGAGCGTGCTTTCCAGCAGGAGCCTGAATTATGCTGTCTATATGAATTGAAGTCTCGCTCACTGTTCTCCCGACTCAAAACAAAAACTACAAATGTGTGAGTAAAGATAAAACATCAGCGTGTTACTTGGTGGTTTTGTGTTTGCACAGGTACACTGTGGAATATATAAAGAACCCCAAGGGAAAGATACAAGGCACATAGTCATTTCTTCATGGTACATTCATGTAGTCAACAAATATTTACTGAGCACCTATTAGGCACTGGGTGATATAGTAAGTATTGGGGATTTCACTTGGAACAATTATGGCCCTGCCCTTGCAGAGTTCACAGTCTGACAGAGGGATACAGACGAGTGTCAAGGGATGGTCACAGTGGAGTAGGATAAATGCCATGAATGCACACTGGAAGCAGGGCAGTGTGCAGTTATGTGGGTTGTGGCTGTTTAAAGGCTCTTGGCTGAAAGGATGAGTAGAGGCTGAAATCCATCCTATCCTCTACTTCTCAAGACATATGCTGCCTAGAGGCGGGAGCCTTTTTATAACTCACAGAAAGGCTCACAGGGAGCAGCAGTGACCCTGATTGGAAAGGCACCTACCCTGAATTTAGCATGGGAGGGAAAGCTTCTTGGAAGGAAACATTTCAATTGAGACTTGAAAGATAACCAAGAATTAGCCAGACAAGGGAAGAAGAGGAGAGGTGGGAAAGAGCGTTCTAGGCAAAACCATAATCACCAAAACTGAAGATAATGCTTAGCATGTGCCAGGCACAGAGCTGAGTGCTTTAAAAGATTAATCCTTTTAAGAGGAAGTTTCACATGGAACAGCATGGAAGGGCAAGAAAACCTGGCACTTCTGGGAAACTGAAGTGAGTTCATTTTGGGAAGAGCATGGAGTTCAGAGGAGAGAGAGATCGTGAAGACTGGAGTGATGATAACAGCTCGTTAAAATTACTTCACACTTGCTCTATGCTGGGCAACCTTCTGAGTGCTCAGTACATATTGACTCATTTAATCCTCATGACTGTATGAAGTAGATACTATTATTATCCTCATTCTACAGATGAAAATGAGGCTGGGAAGGATTAAGTAACTTGACCCGGGATACACTGCACAATGTGGGTGAGAGAGTTTGCACTCCCCCTGACTGCAGAGTCCAGGCTCTTAATCCCCACACTGCCTCTCTGGGAAGAACTCAAGATGAAAATAGGTCTCTAAGGATTGACTCAGCAGAGGAGAAAAAGGAAGGCATTCCAGATGAGGTGACAGATGTCAATATCAACAAAGCGGATTCACACTGAAGCTCTGTGAACAAGGAGAAGCTGGCTGCATGGTGCCATCTCTAGTCTTGCTTTTTTTTTTTTTCCAGCAACCCTGGGAAAATGAAAATCCTTCCTCATAAATCATCTCATTCAGCTCTAACCACAGTCTCACGAAGGTTGAATGTCGTATCTCCACTGTAACAATGAAAGAAAACAAAGCTCAGTGACAGTAAATGACTTTTCTCTCAAAAAATAGATCTAGAAGTTTCCTTACTCAAGAAGTTCATTTGTTCGTGTTTACCTTCCTTCCTTTATTCATCATCTATTTATCGAGCATCTACAATGTGTCAGACACTCAACTAGGCTTGAGAGAGTAGGGGACAGGGTATATTGCCTGACCGCAAGTGAATAGGGGTTTTAAGTGATGGCAGGTCAGTGTGAGTTTTTAAAACATGTCTGCATATTCTTTGAGACTCACCTCATTGAAAGATGAAGTTTGTGACTACTCTTGAATCTTGGTTTACCTTCATAATTTGCATGTAGCCAACAGAATGCAGTGGAAGTATGCAGCTTCTGAGGCTGGGTTCAAAAAATGGCCAGTCAGCTATTCCTCACTATGACTAACACTAGCTGCCAAGAAAGAAGTCCACTAGCCTGACATAGCCATGCTGGAGGGGCCATGTGTAGGCACTCTGGTGACAGCTCCAGCTGAGCTCCCAGTTGATGGCCAGCGTCATCTGTTAGCTGTGGATTGAGCCATCTTGGACGTCCAGCCCCGTCAAAATTTCAGATGCAGCCCTAGCCAACATCTTACTGTAACTGCATGCAAACCCCCAAGCAAGAACTGCCCAGCTGAGCCTCTCCCACATTCCTGACCCACAAGAGTGAGAGTAAAATACAATGGTGGTTGTATTACAGATGTAATTTGTTATATAGAAATGTTAGCTCTGATCATCAGCCTCCAAGAATTGAAGAAAGCAGCAACTCAGGGGACCCACTAGAGATAGGGCTCAAATCACTAGAGAAGAAATTGCTAAAATCTTCTGGTTCAGCAGTGAGCATAAAACCTTCCGCTATCTCCTAGCTTTTATTGCAGATTGGTCTTTGGGAAGGAGGGGCACGGGCAAAAGTAGAAGAGAAAAAGTGAAGTGAGCATTCTTTAATAGAGGAATTTATTTTGCATGTTGCTTTGGGTTTGTGCTCCTCCCCTATGTATGCATACCCACATGTACATACACCCACACACAGCAGGCAGCGCAGGAGCCTGATTAAACGAGAAGTTGTGATTGTCCCTAAGGGAGCCTACTGTTCTCAGTCTTTAAGCTGGTAATGAGTAGTGCTATCTGCTTCTGCTTTAGGAGTGATATCCTGATAAGTTCAACTGTTTACAAAAGTCTGTGGTGACTTAAATTCAGGTGTGTCTGTTGAGAGGTTATTGTAGCCGAGAGGGGACAAGGGTGTTAGATGTGTAATGGCAGCAGCTGGAAGAGGAAAGCATGCTTCTCAGCGTCCCATCAAGCACTGGCTAGGTGAGAGAGAAGCAGGTGAGGAAGGTAATGATGAGGTGCAACGGGCATGGGCTCCTGCATAAAGAGCAGTTCCTCTCAGAGACCAGGGTATTTATATTTACTTCCTACATTCTGTGTCCTCACTTTCCCTCTTTCCTGTGAATATGCATGGAAGAAAAAAACAAGGAAGAGAGATAATGGTGATTTGTGATGAGTTTCAACTATGGCCCTGACCTCATCAGAAAAGGGACAGAGAAGAGTGTAAAGTCTTTCAAATCAGTCTGTCTCTTTGAAGAGCAAATCTCTTCTCAGTCTCCAAGGGCTGGCCTTGCTTTCTTCTTAACCCATCACCTGTGGTGGAAGTCATATGGTTTCACCAGAAGTATCTACAGGCAGCTCTTGGGGTTAACTCTGAGAGGCGAGGGTGTTCCAGGTAAATATTCTTCCTTAATTAATGTTTCTAATTTTTAGTCAGTTTGAAATTAAAGAACTTTACCCATGGGCCATCTGAGATGTTGGCTGTCTGTTCATTCTTGCAGGTACCCACAGGACCATTTTTCAGCCTCATTTAACCTGCAAAACAGCTGTTGTAAGAATTGTTGGAGGACCTTCTTCCCCTCAAAGGGGATATGAGTGGCAGGAACTTAATTAGGATTCAGTGTTGGTATTGTCTGAGGCCTGTTGTTTGAGGGAGTGAGTCCCAGGTTCCCACTAGGAGGTGACTTACCTCCTATCAGAGTTCCATCTGGATTTTCAATGACACCATATCATTGGCACAGGCTCACTTACAAGTTGGAGACTGGCTCAATGAGGTGTATCGGGCCTTGAAGTGTTTTCACTTGCTCTGCTGTGAAACTCAAATTTTATATGTTTATATCCCTGAAGTTGAGTGAGTAAGGGTGGGATGGAGGAGAGAAGCATCCAGACTGGTGGGGCAGGATCTATTTATGGAGTACCTAGATCCCAAGATTTTGCTTGACAGGTACTGGGAACCTGTCTCCCCTCTCAGTTGAGGCAAGGTTCCTGCTGGGGTCAGCAGTTGATTTTCATCCTTTTTGAGACACATTCTCAGGGACTGTTCTCTTAAACCAACCTTTGTTACCATCTTGTTGAATTTAAGCATGGAACCTAAGGACATTTTCAGGACTACTCCAAGTTCTCTGTGGTTTTGAATAAATAGCTATGTTTATTTGCTACTAGAGGAGACCTTAAAGATAATTTAGGTTAGCTTCTGCATTTTGCAGATGAAGAATTTAATGCTTTGAGAGCTTAAGTGTTTTGCCTGAGGTTATACAACTAGTTAGTGACAGAGCTAGGAATAGAACCCAGGTCTCCTGGCTCTCAAATCTGTATTATTTCTGTTATACTATATGCTTTATCTAAAGGAGTACCTGTAAATTGATTTAAAGCAGACTTTCCAAATGATTCTTTGTTGTTGGGGATATTGTATGACGTTTAGTAGCATCTCTGGCCTCGACCCACTGGATGCCAGTAGCAACCATTTCTACTGTCCAGTTGTGACAAACAAAATTTTTTCCAGATATGGCCAACTATTGTATGGGGATAAAATCGCTCCCAGTTGAGAACTAATGATTTAAAGTTAGTGCATCTTTAGAGAAGAAATGGGCTTATGTTAACTCCTCCTGGGCATGTGTGAGTATACATGCATTTGAGTAACAAGGATATGAGAAGATGACTATGGCTATATAGGGTAATGGGAGCTTGAGGGAAGACCGAAGCTGCCTCCTCTTTTTTTTAAATGCTGAGAGTGTGTGCTACCATGTAGAGGAGGAGGAGACAAGGATGGGACAAGGAAAGGGAGGAAACTAGTAGGATATTTTGTTTTTAATTTGGGGGAGACAATTGCTATGAACATTCCTGTCTAAAGGACTTGTATTCAGAAGATAAAGAACTGTTAAAAAGTTTAATAAGAAAACAACCCAATTTTAAAAACTGAGCAAAAGCTTTGAACAGATACTTCACCAAAGAAGATATGAAGATGGCAGATATGCATATGAACAGATGCTGAGCATCATTAGTCTTAAGGAAAATGTAAATTAAAACCATAAGGAGAAACCTCTGCATAACTAAGAATGATGAAAAATTTAAAAGACTGACCATATCAAGTGTTGATGAGGATGTCAGGGAACTGGAACTCTCACATGATGCTGGTGGAAATGCAAAATGGTACAGCCAGTTGGAAGGCAGTTTGGTAATGTCTTAAAATGTTAAACATACACCTACCATATGATCCAACCATTCTACTTCTAAGTATTTGCCCAAGAGAAATGAAAGCATATGTCTGTGAAAGCAAATGCAAATACTTGTACATGAACGTTCATAGCAGCTTTAGCTGTAGTAGGCAAAACTGGAAACAACCCAGATGTCCATCAGCAATTGCTTTTAGACATTATTTTGTGAATGAGACATTTTACAATCCTGTCAGCTAATCAAGTTTGGTAGAGAAAAGGATCAGACTGAGAACATCTGTTTACGCCGGAATACTGGCTTGATTTCTGGGTGTGTCAGAATGTCTTTAAGTATTCTCTTTTGGCAACTGGATTTGACAATGGAGTTGGTAATCTTCTGTAAGTCCCAGGTGGGCTATTTTAATGGTGATAGCTTATGATGGATTAACGTTTATGTTTTTCCTTAAAAGAACATACCTGGCTCTAACTGCTAGCTCCTTTAAAGCATTTTATTAATACCAACATTAAAACATTTGAGGGGTCAAGGTGTCATTGGTTACTATTACCTCTCTCCTGAAGATGGCAGGCCACGTGCCCTTAGGGTTGCAATTCTATCCAAAGAGTAAAAAATGGGAACCAAGAAAAGAAAATGTTTCAAGGGGGGGTAGAGTGATCAACTCCTGCCCCAGGGGTAACTGAGACTTCTGTGATGTATGTGGGTTGGTTGAGACTTGTAAAATCCATTTTTTATTTAATGCTTTATTTTTTTTAGCTCCTAGTATGTGTTGAATATTGAGATACACACAGGAAATAAGATATGGCCCAGTCCTGTCTTTAAACATAGTCCAGTGAAGAAAAAGACAAATGTGCAGGGACAGTGCAGAGTGATGAACAGCATGGTAGATGTGGCCACTGGATGCTGCCAGCAGAGCATGCAGGCTAGATCCTTAATGAAGAGTGAAGTAGGAGTTGGTCAGGAATCACTTGAGTGTTCCTCCTAAATATCTTAGCTTGGTGCTAGCTGTTATGGTGTGAGTACTTAAAATTACTAGGAAAACATATAATTCTTGCTCTCCAGGAAATTTTAATCTAGTTAAGGGATGAGATTAATACACATAGGATTAAGATGACCATGAGTTGATAGTGGTATAATATAGTAGAAATAATACTGCACAGAAATAATACGTAAATAATAATTCTGGCTTGGGATCTGCTCGTACTTGACTCTGTAACCCTGGGAAGGTCATTTACTGGGTCTCTTGGCCTCAGTTTTTTAAACTCTAAAATGAGAAGCCTAGATAACAGTATATGATATATGGGGTCCCTTCTAGCTCCCCCTTCTGTGCTGTGGGGGTTCCCATCAACAGATGGGAGACCTGGACAGGAATGGGCATGGCCAGTTTGTCCTCACTAGAGAGATTTGCCTCAAGGAAGCAGAGAAGTTGTTGTTGAGAAGAAATAAAATCCATTATAAAGTTGGGTAAAACTGTAGAAATCAGGGATTTTTAAACGTTGGAAGTCATTTTGTGGGAATCATATTTAAAGCTAAAACTGAGTATAAATCTCACCTTCCTGGGAGCGAGGATGTTAGGCCACTGGCTGCTTTTCATCACTAATCCCTTTTGATTGTCTGGCTTTGAATTGGTACTGGGTTTCTGATGGTTATTAATAGAAACCTATATATAAGAGTGAGAACTCATAGCATGTTTTTTGTTGTCTTGGTTCCTTCCCTCTTGGAATGCAGAATTAGCCAGTGTCACCAATCCCATGATTGGAAAGGCATTTTCTCCCCATGCCTCTTTCTCTCGTAATTCCTCCTATCTGATCCCTCAAGAAAGATGCTGTGATCTAAGACTAGCCCAACAATGCACAGCAGTGTTATTTGAAAGAAAAACATAAATAAGGAACTTTGGCAGAACCAGAGGGAAGGAACTGCATTCTCTTTTCTCTGCCACATCCAGTAGCACCTGGATGCCTCCTTCGATTCCCAGAGTGCCCAGGGTTGAGTAACCTTTCCTGGAGCACTGTAGGCCCCACCTGGCAGCTTTGTGAGTGCTTATTTTGCAAGATGGAGTTCAAAGTTTATGTTTTCTTTATAAAGGGTCTGAAAGATATGGAAGAGACTTTTTGGACTGGGGTAATAGCAATATAATTTCTACACTTGTTTCCGTTTCCAGACTCCAGAGCTTTCAGAACTCCCATTTCTACATGTACCAGGGTTGAAAACTTACCTACAAATATAATTTTTGTTCCATCCCCGCCACATTGTCCTCTTTCCATACCTACTGTGCCAGAGAGCCTTTCCTACAGCTTCAGTATCTTATTCCTTATTGAAATGTAACTTGCCAACACTACTTTGGGAAGACAGGTCTAATTGTCAGACCTGATGTCTGCACATGATCTGATGGCCTCAATAAGAAAGAAGGCCGTGAGGACACATATCCTATGTTATCCACAATTTCAACGTCACAGTAACTGGTTGGATGCGAACTTTTCAAACAAAGCTGGATGACACAAAATGATTTACTGTGGTTCTGCCTGGAATAACTAAAATCAAAAGCTGGTTGTGTGTAGTGGCTCACACTTACAATCCCAGTACCTTGGGAGGTGAGTTGGGAGGATCGCTTGAGGCCGGATGTTCAAGACCAGCCTGGACAACACCATGAGATCCCATCTCTAATTTATATATATATATGTGTATATAGGTGTGTGTGTGTATATGTATATATGTATATGTATGTGTATGTATATATACACACACATACACATGTATATATATATCTAAAAATCAAAAGACCTTTGTTGATATGGGTGTGGCGTTTTAGGTAACTAACAAACCCCATGGTGTTTGACAAGTGATAACATAATTTCTTGATAAGAGTTTATCCCATATTAAGTACACTGGCAGTTGCAATCCCCATGAAATAGAAGAGATAATTGAGACTCAGGCAGGTGAAGTGCCCAAGGTCTTGTAAATAACAATTGATGATATTGACCTTCAAATTCTGATCTTCTGACTTGATGCTAAGTCTAGTATGTCTTCCATTACCCATATACTTTTCTATGTGTTATTTATGGAACTTTTAAAATTTACCATAATCATCTCTCATTAGATTAAAAAAATCAACTCTTTAATGGCAGTGGCTATTATGAAGTAGTAAAAAAAAATCAGAAGGACTTCTAATATGCTCCTCTTTTACCTGAAAAAAGTGTTCGGCAGAGGAGAGGGGCAGACAGCTTACATCAATTTCCTTATGACCCTTTAGCCTCAGGGGTTATGGCCTGGACCATACTGATGAGCCTCATAACTGAATGTTTCTCTAGAGATCCTAGTTAACAGGGCCCTCCAACAGATGAATGTGGGTCGTTCTGTATGCCACTTTGTTCACCCCAACTCCACCAACACAAATAACAACAAACCATAAACACTCATGTCCCTAATACATTTCCTTTGGAGTTTAGAGGTTTTGTTATATACACCATTAAAGTCTTCAGGGACCTATCTCAATACGTTTTTTTCATCTTGACTTAAATCCAACTCTTCTTGTTTCCTTCTCCATCAAACCACAGCATCCCCCCTCTTCCTTTTGTCAAGGAGTGATGGACAATAGATGATAGCAACAGTTTCTATGGTAACAGCATCTGAGTCATCTCCTTGGAAACCCACATAAAGGCCTTCCATCTCCAGACCAGCTCAGTGCAACTTTGAAGGCCTTTGTTCGCTTGAATGGATCAGCATGGGGGAGCAAGCTCTCCCGGGGTTTGGCCACTGCAGTTTCCTTTGGTTCCTGATGTCCATAACGCTTTGGATATAGAGTTGGATTCAACCAAAGGTGGGGGATGGTGGGACCTGGAGTGCTTTTCTCAACCTAGCCCTTGGCCAGAAAGCATTGTCCCTAGTCCAGCACCAGATACCCTGCAGATTTAGCCAAGAGGTGTCTCGCTTTTTAAAATGTCCATATGACTCAGCCAGGCTCCCACAGTGACCATCTATGGATCAAAATAAAGCAATGTCTCATGTGAACACAGATGAGCTGGGTATTTTAGTACGGTCACGAAGAGAATCCTGAAAGAGGGCACCATGGGGCAGCTTGTAAAAGTCCCTTTCCTTATGGTGTCTTTCAAATGCAGCAGTTTTGTTACTTCAATGAAAGCAGAATGGTTTCCAGCAGCTAAGAGGATTAATTCTCTTGTCATCATCCACACCAAATAAGAATCACAAACGTTTCCATTGTGCTGCATATTTTGGAGATCATTTTCACATACATGAGCTCAATTAATCATCTATTCAATGGTTGAATATGTGTTAATTTGAAACCTACTATGTGCTGCACAGGGTATTGAAATTTGGGATACAATCATGAGAAAAATAGACATGGTTCCTGCTCTAATGAAGTTTACTTATGGATAAGAAAAACAAATGCTAATCAGATAATTATGCATGAGTGTAAACATTCAACCACGATCTACTCTGAAGGAGAGAGTCCACTGTATCAGTGGGCACAAGAGGGGGATTTGACCACTGGGGACAACTTCCCTGAAGAAGTGATGGATGAGTAGCAGTGAATGGGCCTTTTGCAGATGGGGAAGTAAAGACTTTGTAGGTTGAAGAGACATCCCTATGGTCACACAAACTGCTAAATGACCAGTCCAGCCCTGGAATGTGAACCCAAGAATGGAGCAGTCAAATCCTATGCCATGTCTGTTCCCTTGTTCTGACTCTCAGAGCACTGCCTGGAGTCAATCCTAGACCAGGTAGCCAAGGAGTGCTCTCCCATTTTCCCCTGTCAGGGCTTATGTTGTCTTCAGAGAGGTTCTTCCCAGCTTCTAGGACCAAACCAAATGCCCATTTGGCTGAGGGAACAATTCTAGGAATTTTCTGTTTAGACAGACATCCTCCTCCAAGGTGTTACCTGATCATTGAAGTTAGCCTTCCTAGGGATGTTGACCTTTAAATACAGCACTGTAAGAGGCTAAAAGTTTTGAAGTACCTCTTCCCTCTAAAAAAGGATGGAGATAGGTTAAAAAAGAATATCCACTGGTAGAACATAGGCTTTAGGAGAGAGATTGTTTTAGCCAACATTTGGAAGCAAAGTAGCAGCAGAAGCAGGAGGATCCATTTCATTCATACTCTGGGCCCATCTGGTTCCCTGTGGTTACATCTCCATTTAAGGGGCAAAGAAAACTGTTTGTCTCCTCCTCAGAGGAGTGGGAAAGCCCTCCCTCCACGGTCATTGGGAATGAGTGAGTCAGGCAGGGGAAGTGGGGTGGGGTAAAATGGGACCACCCCCGTGTGGCAGCTGAGGGAGCTGCTGTGTTTACAGCCCTATGGTGATGCAGTGGATGTCCATATTTAGGCATTTGCCTACTTGTTACATTTTTTTAAACAAGAATTTAAAGGTGGCAGATTCCCCCTGGCATGCAAAGAGTGTGTGAGACTACCTTTCCACCTATAGCTTGAGATCTTCCTCACTCTTATGCCTTTGTGGATACCATTATCAGCCAGACACCTTTTTCTTGAGCTTTTGTAACCCAAAAGCTAACCCTCCTGCCTCCTGCCTTGACTTCCCAAACATATTGGAACTTTGACTGCCCCCTTCCTCTCTGGACCACTTGCTGTAAAGCCACACCCTATCATACTTCCAGGGGAGGAGACTTGGTATTACCTGCTGTGCCCTCTGTCCTGAGCTTTCTTTTTTTTTTTTTTTTTTTGATAGTGTCATGAGACCACTACCACAAAAATTACCTGTTTATCTATAAATTCCTTAGTATGAACTCAGCTAATGCCTGTGGCCTATGAGCTGTGTGAATGGAGGTAGTCTGAGTACAGCAATATGGTGTCATGCCATCTTTGGCCTAGACAATCCTGCTCTCCCACTAGGCCCTCTCAGCTCATGTCCTGTTGTCTCTGTCACATCTTCCCTGAGTTCTTCAAATTCCCATGGCACCTGCTCCCCATGCCATTCACTTGCCATCTTTTTCCCACTACCTTGTCCTTATGAGTCAACGTTTTATGTGTCCTTGTCCTATTTCTCCAGAGAGAATGTGAAGATCATCTATTACTGAGCAAAAGGGGCTCATTTCCCAGTGTACTAGAAGCCAACACTATGACACTGGGTTTTTAAGAAAATAAAAGCTTTATATTGAAAGTTGACTCCCAAGGAGACAGGAGTCAAGCTCCAATCTGTCTCTTCAGTCTGGGTGGTTTATTTTAAAAAAAAAAAAAATAACTTATATATAGTATATATATATATATATATATGTGTGTGTATATATACATATATATGTATATATATATATTTGAGACAGGGTCTCACTCACTCTGTCACCCAGGCTGGAGTGCAGTGGTACGATCATGGCTCACTGTAGCCTCGAACTCCTGGCCTCAAGTGATCTTCCCAGCTCAACCTCCCAAGTAGCTGAGCTGGGACTACAGGCATGCACCACAACACCCAGCTAGTTTTTTTTTTTTTTTTTTTTTTTTTTTTTAGAGAAAAAGTCCCACTATATTGCCCAGGCTGAACTCTTGACCTCAAGTGTTCCTCTCTCCTTGGTCTCCCAAAATGTTGAGATTATAGGTGTGAGCCACCACAACTGGCCCAAGGCAGTATTTTTATTAGAAAAGGTTCAGGGGGTGAATTCTTTTGTTTTTTTTTTTATTTTTTATTTTTTTTATTTTTTTATTTTTTATTTTTTGGGACAGGGACTCACTCTGTTGCCCAAGCTTGAATACAGAGGTGCAATCTTGGCTCACTGCAGCCTCAGCCCTCAACCTCCCAGGTCCAAATGATCTTCCCAACTCAGCCTCTTGAGTAGCCGAGACTACAGGTGTGTGCCACCATGTCCAGCTAATTTTTGTATTTTTTATAGAAAGGAGGTTTCACCATATTTCCCAGGCTGGTCCCAAACTCCTGAGCTCAAGCAATCTGGCCACCTCCTCCCCCCAACATGCTGGCTGGGATTATAGGCGTGAACCGCTGCATCTGGCCCAAGGGGTGGATTCTGAGATTAATGGATGATTGGTGGAAGGAAAGGGGAGGTCTGGAAATTCCTTGGGCATGCACAGTTATCTCTGCATGTTGCCTCATGGATCACATGTGCAAATTCAGGGGGAGTTAGCAAGAAGCATGCAGTACAAATTCAGGCTGTGAGGTCAACAAGCCCATTCTGTGCACTCTAATTGGCCATCTCGGTTCCAACAGATTTCAGCTAGTTATTTTATCCCGTAAGTGGACAGAGCTTCAGCAAGTTGTTTCTTTAATTACCTGCCATCTTGTAAACTCAAGAATTTCTATTAGTCCCTGGTTTATTTAACTCTTTGGGGCACAGTTTCACATATGTGCATGGACCATGCTTTCTCATATATCATTGTCCCCTATAGCTGTGTATTCAATATAATAGCCACTAGCTAAGTGTGGCAATTTAAGTTTCAATTCATTAAAATAAAATTAAATTTAAAATAAAATTCAGTTTTTTGGTGGCACTTGACACATTTCAAGTGCCCAGCAACTGTATGTTCAGCAGCTATTGTATTGGATAGTGCAGGTATAGAATATTTCTATTATTACAGAAAGTTCTGTTGGGCAGTACTCTTCTATAGCACTTGGTACATGCTGGTACATGCCTGGTGCCTAACTGGTCTCTGCTATGGTTTGAATGTTTGTCCCTAACAAAACTCATGTTTACATTTAATTGTCACTGTAACAATATTAAGAGGTGAGATGTTTAAGAGGTGATTAGGCCAAAAGGGCTTTGCCCTGTTAAGTGGATTAATGTCATTATGGAGGGAGTGGGTTTGTTGTAAAAGGGTGAGTTTGGCCTCCTCTTGTTCTCTTTCTCTCTTGCCCACTCCACCCTTCTTCCTTCTGCCATGGGATTATGCAGCAAGAAGGTCCTTGTCAGATGCCAGCACCTTGGTATTGGACTCCCAGCCACTAGAACTGTGAGAAATTTCTGTTCATTATAAATTCTCAGTCTCTGATATCCTGTTATAGGCACAAAGTGAACTAATTCCTCAACAAATATTTACTGCTTGAGCCTTCAAATTAAGTCTGTTTCTCATGGGTGAAGCCACGGGTAGTTACAGATATAGAAGAAAACTTATACTTTGCCCAATTCAGTTATGAATTGTCAGAGAGAAAACATTAGAAAAAGGAGGAAAAAAACCCTCACTTTTCATCCTTAGAAGATCAAAATAAGCAAGATTAACCCTGTCTAGTTCTGGCCAACCACATAAGTAGATGTTTAAGCATTCCCCGTAATCCTAGATTTTCTAGCTATAACAGTTTTATCTTTGACTTCTGTGATGCTGAGATCTAAGGAAATGTCACTGCCGTTGTGAATATAATGATCTTTTGAAAAAAATGCAGTTTTTTCAACATAAGCAGACTTATCTTCTGGGTTTTTTTTCTTTTAAACATCTCTTGATTTTTGTATTTCAAGCCACTTTTTTTCCTTTTGTAAATGTTTTTGCTGACGCAGATGAGCAGTTTAGCTGAAGATTTATCTTTTTTAATGCACGAATCCAGAAAGTAAGAAGTAGACATATCCTATGACAAGGAAATGATGATTACTACCTTGGGGAGATAATGTTCCCTCCTACAGAGGCTACTTAATGGTTGAAGAGGGAAGGGGAAGATAGGACTCCTGCATTCTGGAGTGGTGTGGTTTTTGATGACTTGGCTTTTCCATCTGTAAAATGTACATAAAGAATCATTTTCTTATTTTTTGAGTAATTGTTTTTGATGAAGGATGATGAAACATTTGTATCTTTGTCTCTAAATGCTTTTCAAAGTCAGTGTCCCATTTCAGCATCTTGCCCTGGGTCTTGCCTATAGTAGAGTCTTGGTCAATGCCTATAGATTGTTTAAGGCCTCGTTAAATCTGCATTAGGTAACTGCAAAGCCTTCTTCTTGTATCAGGGGCTATAGTTGATAGAACACAGGCAAAGGGCTAGGATTTCTGGTGACCAGGAACAGTTTAAGAGGATGCTGTTGGATGGGATTGACATGAACCATTGTGTGTGAATGTGCAAACACTAGTGTTACCACTGTCCCATGTGACTAACCTTCCCCAGCAGGGGCCAGTGGTTTTAAAGGGCAAAGCCGTGGGCCTGCTAGATGATGACGGAGCACGAGAGACTTGGAACTCAGAGCTAAAGCTGGCAAGTTGGCTCCTCCACTGCTTTGCTGGCAAACATGTTGGCCATTTTAGGGTAAGGAGTGGGAGGCCTTGAGAATCTCATGGACATGTTTTCTACAGTAGCTAGCATGTCACGAGAGGATGGGACTGGTGAATGTGTACAAAGGAGAAGGGAAGTGAGGAAAGTGTGCTCTAAATTATGAACTACTACAATACTTTATAGTATGCCATAGTTTATAGTATATTACAAATTATACTCTAACTGTAGACCACTATAAACTGGGAACAAGGCAATGCATTTTACCAGTACAATCTGTGGTGTGGGTGGTGTTATCCTCATATTGCAGATAAGAAAGATTGAAACTTAGATGTTTAAGTGACTTCTTGGCACTCACACAGCTGGTAGATCCCTTATCTGGGATTTAGATTTAGATCTTTCTCCAACTCCATATTCTTTCTACTATTCCTTCTTCCTCTCTAAAGAGGCTCTTTGTGGTCCATTTCAGTTTGGACATTCTATGATGCTCCCAAATGTTATCTTCAAAAGGTCTTTCAAGAAGCGGTTAGAGCTCCAGGAATAGTACAGCTTGAATGTGCTCATCAGTTAAACACATTCACATCTCCCTTGGGGCTGCAGAGTCAGGAGGGTTAATTAGCATCTATCAGGCAGTTCTGAAGTACTTACAAGGGCTCAAAGATGACCTTGAGGAACATTTTATTTTGAGGTGGCTCCTAGAGTTTGTGTTATAGATTGGTCACTTTCCACCCCCCTCACCCTAAACTGGGAGCTTTTACTTACAACAGGTCTTTCTCTGGAAGCTGCATCTTTGTTGCAATTTCCTGTTCCAGCTGGCCCTGGCCAAACTGAATTCAGTGTCCTAGACTCTTCCCCAAACCGCATTCTCCTCTCTTGTGGCTCCTTTTGCTGTTTCAGGCCAGGAGACCCGGATAGTTGGCCCAAGGTAGGGATTTCAGATATGTAGGTTATTTGCTGCTGGTGATTTTTTTTTTTTTGGTAAGATAGGTAATGCATTGCTCTGAGCTATCCACATTCTCCGATTTCCTCTGGACTTTCCACTGCTATGTGTAAGGTGCTGATCAGGGCAGGCAACTCAGCCAAAATGAGAGCTGTAATCAATGGCCATGGAACCAACGAAGTCAAATGGATCCTTTAAAGAAAGACCTCGGTAGCATTGTGAACTCACCGGCAAAATCTAGTCTCACAAACAAGAGAAACATTGGTGGGGTCGGGGGTGGAAAGAAAACTATGCCAGTGATTATTTTCTGCTTAAGCACTAACCCAGTCTTTATGGGTAGGAACAAGGGAAATAAAAATTGGGTAAATTGATGCTGGGTGTGGTGGCTCATGCCTGTAATCCCAGCACTTTGGGAGGCTGAGGTAGCAGATCACCTGAGGTCAGGAGTTTGAGACCAGCCTGGCTAACATGGTGAAACCCCATCTCTACTAAAAATACAAAAATTAGCCAGGCATGGTGGCAGGTGTTTGTAATCCCAGCTACCTGCCAGAGGTAGAGACTGAGGGAGACTGAGGCAGCAGAATTGCTTGAATCCACAAGACGGAGGTTGCATTGAGCCAAGATCGCACCACTGCACTCCAGCTTGGGCAACAGAGTGAGACTCTGTCTCAAAAAGAAAACCAAAACAAAACAAAACAAAACAAAAAGGGCTAACTCTTTGGGGCACAGTTTCACATATGTGACAGACAGCGTCCTCAGCTCTCCCCATAGTCCAGCCCATGAGAATACATCTGGCATTATTACAGAGTGTCTAAATGATTATTTTGCTCTTCTGTCATCTGATGTGTTGGAAAACACTCCTGCAATTGTTTTCCTTATGTTGGCTTCTGGGCTGAACTTAATCTTCTAATGGATTTTACTCCCTTTCCAAAAGGTCTTTATAGCATTCTAACTCCTTGTGAGTCCTTGGGATTTTCCCTTGTTGGCCAAACCCTGCACTGATTGTGGACGCTGTTTAATTTACTGTCTCCTTTCAGACTTGCCTGTGAAGATTAACTGTCCTTGAACAACAGCATCACTTATTGTACTTGACCACATTTGCTTCACCTTTCTCAACTGCACTGTTTTCCTTCCTCGTCTCTTAGGCACACACATATAACAATGCATGTAATTTGTTAATTCCTCCTCTCATAGATACACACACACAAATGCGTGTATGCACATTAACACTCAAATGTGTAGCATATATGAAGTAACAGGGTCTCCTATCTCTTAAGAGCAGAGTAGTTGATGTTGCAAATGTCATTTCTCATGAAGTCTTAGGATCTGAGTCTTGAAAAGCCAGCGACACCTTTTTTGTTTGTTTGTTTCTGGTCATCTTGAACCAGATCCCAGAGTTGCTTGTGAATGTGTCCCTCATTAGGAAATCACTTCTTTGAGATGATCTCTTAGTGATTCCAGACCCTTTAATCATTTAACAGTTCTAAGTGCCAGCCACATACAGGGCATTCTCTTCTCCAAGTTATTCCTAAGTGAAACTGACTTTTGTTCAGGCCTTGCCCAAGAATTGGTCAGAGGGCTAAGGTATTAGGGGTGAGAGGGCTACACTGGAGGGGAGATAAAAGAATAGAAAGGGCAGATGGGTGTCCAAGATAATAAAAAAATTAGCTCATTACAAAGCCAGCCACATTCAGACTTACATCATGGCAAGTGCAGCAGAACTTTCTGGCTAGGGGAATATTTAGAATGGGAGCGTTGCCCAGAGATTGTCAAATGCTGGGGAGTTGGTACCTTGGGAGGGCAGTGGAAGCCAGTGGGCTTCTCTGTTCACATCTGTATGTGATTTTTCTAGGAAGTGCTGCGGGAGGTAGCTAATGAAGAGAAAGAAAGCCAGGCCCAGACCAGGCACGGTGGCTCATGCCTGTAATTCCGGCACTTTGGGAGGCCGAGGCAGGTGGATCACCTGAGTTTGGGAGTTTGAGACCAGCCTGGGCAACATGATGAAACCTTGTCTCTACTAAAAGTACAAAAATCAGCTAGGCGTGGTGGCAGGCATGTGTAATCCCAGCTACTTAGGAGGTTGAGGCAGGAGAATTGCTTAAATCCAGGAGGCAGAGGTTGCAGTGAGCCGAGATCATGCCACTGCCTTCCAGCCTGGGTGATAGAGCCAGACTTCTATCTAAGAAAGAAAGAAAGAGAGAAAGAGAGAGACAGAGAAAGAGAGAGAGAGAGAGAGAGAGAGACAGAGAGAGAGAGAGAGACAGAGAGAGAGAGAGACAGAGAGAGAGAGAGAGGAAAGAAAAGAAAGAAAGCCAGGCCCAAATCTGGTACACATGTAAACACTGTCAAAGGCACTGTCATCTGTAGTAGTAGTCAGGGGAAGAGGAGAGGTGGCCATCAGCTGCATGTGCAGTGTCTTGGGGCCTCTGTGGCAATCTGAATACTATGGGCCACAGTGAGTGTAACCCAAAGTTCCTGGACTTGATTTAGCCTTCATCTCTTCAGATTTTCTCTACTAGCTCTAGACGCTTCTCTTTGCTATCCATATTTCAGAGAGGACATTTCTGCCTTTGAGCAACTCCATTAATCAAGTGGACAGATTATTACTTTGCTTTTTTTTTTTTTTTAATGCCATAAATTTTCTCTTGGCTAAATTTTGAGCCTTATTTCTGATCATTCTCCAGTGCTCATTTCCTCCAAATGCATAGGCCTGTTTGCCTTTCCCTAACACTGTGGGTACATAGAGCTTTCTGCACAAGTGCTCGCTGCTCAGTCTCCCTCAGCCCTCACATTCCCCTCCTACCTAGTCTGCCTCGCAAACCCTAGTCAACCTTTCATTTTATCACATAGTGTTTATAATATGGAATCATAATTATTGGACATCCATCTTTTCTCACTTGTCTGTGAGCACCATTAGAGCAGGAACCATGTGTTAATTATTTGGATGTCCTGCTTGGTAAACAGCGACTCCTTATCCCTGTATCTCACACAAGGAATATGAGTGGGATGTAGGCAGGTGATGGTTGGGGGAAGAATTATTGTAAGAACATTCCAAATGAGTGGGAGACATAGGTGCATCTTATCTGGAATTTTTTCCTCCCACGGATTCCACTACTACTACTCCCAGCTCTCCTCTCCTCACTTGGTTTCTCATGTTGACACGTAATGGTCCTCTGTGGTTTCATGTGTCTTATCTCCCCTGGCTTAACTCCCAGCTCCAGATGTCTCTCTTCCCATGGACTGATCCCTTAAAATGTACAGTGGAAATTGCCTGACAGTAATGCCTATCTGAGCTGTTGCAGGCTTGTGTGATGTTCTGACAGCCATTGGCAGTCATTAGGTGTCATCTTTATTTCTTTACACTGCTTCCTATATGTGAGCTCTGAAAGAGGATAAGAGTGCCAACAAACCAGTCTACCACTGGGATAAGTACATGGGTCTTTCTAGGATTTATCATCATTAAATATTGAGATTTAAGTGGACTTGATACAGAGTCCATAACAAACACATAATCTTGGGGTTGGCAGGGTATGTTATGGGAGTTCATAGTGTAGATGGGATGATGTCTGGTTGGTTCCATTAGAACCTCTGATGGTTAATTTTATGTGTAAACTTGAGAGCCCTTTCCCTCACCTTGTAAACCTCATTATATGATTCAGTATCGCCAGCCTCACCATTGCTGAGGGAGACTAAAAAAGACAACCTGCAGCCTCCAATAAGGTTGTTGGGTTATGATTCTCATCATCATCTGGGACAGAGAGCTCCCTGTTCATATGCAGATAGCTTCTCTGCCACCATACCCCTGTTGTACTTTCATTTTTTGTGAGTTAGATTTTTTTGGTTGACTGATTTGAACAACAGTTTCAATCTTTTGAAAGACTATCCCACATCCAGAAAGGCATTCCTAAGATGTTCCTGGAGTTGTAAATCAGACTAGTCATTGCAAACCCTTGAGAGAATGTGCTGGTTTCTCTCTGTAAGCACAGCAGCCTTAACAATACAAATATAGTTTCATATTTATATAAATAATATTAGTATGCTTGCTAGTGTCTGATTTTCATGAGTCTTTCATTTTTTGTGATTGCTTTTGAAAATGTTTTGTTCAAATTTTATACAATAGTTTGACTTTGCCATTCTATAATACGTGTGGAATTTCATAAATATAGTTCTATCATTTAGTATTTATATGATTATGACATGGTTTTTATGTTTTGCTATGGAATTTAATTGCATATGTGATTATTTTTCTTAAACTGCTAAAAAATTATTAAAATGTGCTTTCAATTATGTTCATAGTGTGTAAACCCACACAGTTACAAAGCCACAAAGCAGTAGAGAGTTTTAAATGTTTTTAAAAGCATTAAAACATTAATGTGCATTGTAGAGTTGCAGATCTTATTTTTAAGAAAAGTTAAATTTCTTAATTTTAATCTGGCTTACACAAGGTAGAGCGGATTGCATTATAGAAAGAAATTTGGCAGTTGTGTTTCCTAGTTGCATTTATTCCCCATGTGTTTGTAATTGTAAAAATCTGTACTCTGTTTTCTCCTAAGAAACTAAGATACTCTTAAAAAGCATATTATCTAACAGCTTACTTATTCCAATCAATTGTTTGGGTTTTGTCTTCTTTTAGAATCCCTTCTAGTTTCTCCCCCTTTGAAAATACAGTGATGTTGTTTCTATGGAAACAATGATGTCATGGGGTATGAATGACCACCAAGAGTGCCATATATCAAGGCAATGGTAGACCCCAGCTTTACCTATGAAGTTGCTAATGAGGGTCCGTTGTCAGAAACTTGAAATATATATGACCGAGAGGGAAGTAGATTTATGTAGCAATTCTGGACGGCCCATATGGAGTGAGTGTGTGTTTGTGAAGCCATGTGTATGTGATTGTGAAATACATCCCTGCTTCACATTTTGACTTTAAATCATCCGGATTCCCAGATCTGTAGGGTGGGAACTTGAAACCTATGAAACCAAGTCCTCAGTATCTATGGAAGGAATGAGGGAGAAATATTTGTCCCCAGGGCTTGGTATTCAGAACCATCAAGCTTGTAACATCAGCGTTAATACGAATAGGAGCTTTGTAACGCATGTAATATATATACATTACTATAGAGTAGATATATCTAATTTAACTTGCCTGTATTTAGATGGTATCTAAATATAGATGGCATTTGATGACTAACACGTACAAGTTGCGACTAATTGATCAGAACCAGAGACATATTTAGCAGTGTACCTTAACTTATATATCCAAAGAATGTGGTCCTGCCCAAAGAGGAAAGAGGTTGTCTGGAAAGGCTAAACTCTTAGTGATCATACCCACTTTTTTTGCTGTTCCTTTTTTAAAACTGCATCTAGATCTTGCAACTCACTCTTTTGACTATTATCAAGGTAGATTATATATATATGTATGTTTTTTTTAATGGCTAAAGTCATTTGGAACTGAGTATAATGATTGACTATCTTGATAAGCTCGCCCCAACTTTTTTGCTATTCCAGTTAAAAAATGAGGTGTGGTTACAAGGTAATGAAGCTGATAATTATGTTTATATATTGGTTTTAAATATCTTCTGAAGAGATGATTTCCTCAAAGTTTCAAGCAATAGTTACTTCATTAGAATTTGTTATATTCCCAAGGTGACTAATATATTCCCAAAGTGCCTTGAAAGTTAATGTTTATTTGGAGATATATATGTTCAGGTATACTTAGCAGAAACAACAGTAAATCTCATTGGTCTGGCATCAGAGAATGAGGTTCTCCATATAAGTAAAATTTCCAGGTAACTCAAGCTTTCGCCTCTAAGCATCAGTTGTATCTTTCAAAATTAATAAGATTTAATTACAATATTTTATAACCTTTCATGTCCCCTTTTTCTTAAACAATATCCTGATGTTACCTTCTATGGCAGCAGGGAGTTTGCAGATTCTTAATGTACAAACTTTTAAGAATCTTGAGATGGGAGAGTACCCTGCGTTATCCAGGTGGGCTCAATCTAATCACAAGAGTCCTTATAAAAGAGAGGCAGTAGGCGGTTGGGGCGGGGGGAGAGAGAGAGAAGGCAATGAAATGATTGGAACAGAGAAAAAGGTGTTAAGATGCTATGCTGCTGGCTTTGATGATAAGAAAGGGGCCAGAAGCCAAGGAATGCAAGCAGCCTCCAGAAGCTGGAGAAGTCAAGGAAATGGATTCCCTCCTATAGCCTCCAGAAGGAACACATCCCTGCAGACTCATCTTAGACTTCTGACCTCCAGAACTTTCAGAGAATAAGTTTGTGTTATGTTTAGGCCACTAATTTTGTGTCCCCAGATCTCACCTTTGTGATGGACATAGTTCATTTGGGAGATTGAGCTGGGAAAAGATAGGTAAACAGATGATTGCAATCCAATGTATTAGGTACTGAAATTGAATTATGAACAAAAGAGTGGTGGGAATTCAGAGGAAAGACAACTCTTATTTTGGGGGATCAGAATGGGATTCATATTGATATAGGACTTACAGAAGGAATGCATGTCTGTGTTTGGGTTCATGGTAGGGCATTGAGGGAGGCTTGACTATAGAGAAAGTGGTAGATGAGCAAAGAGCATTCCAGGTAAAGCAAAAAGTGTAAATTTCTCTGGGTTGATTTTTGTTTGACGGAAGTAGATGAAGGCCCATGATGGGGAGTGTGACATCCGTTTTGGTTTCCTGCAACCTTTGCTTTCTGTATTCCATGTTGGCTGGGTATTTTGTCCTTTAAACTAAAATTTCACCTGTGGATAAGAGAAGCATCACTTACTATAAATATAAGCTAGAGAGATACCAAATTAGTGGCCAACGTATTTTCGGTGTGATTCCAGAAGCCCTCATTCTTTTTTTTTTTTTTTTTTTT
>NW_016803373.1:63032-68874 GCF_001698545.2 Rhinopithecus bieti
GTTGAGATAATCATGTGGTTCTTGTCTTTGGTTCTGTTTATATGCTGGATTACGTTTATTGATTTGCGAATGTTGAACCAGCCTTGCATCCCAGGGATGAAGCCCACTTGATCATGGTGGATAAGCTTTTGGTGTGTGCAGCCACTTTTAATAGCAAATTATGTAGAATGACTTAGCACCTCTTTGTTTCTCCCTAATGGTTAATCATCTTGTCTAATATATTTAGTGAGTACCAACTAAGCGCAAAGCATTTGCTAAAAGAGCTGTGGGAGATTTGAAGCTGCTAGTAATGTGAAAAACAACATTTAACCAGACTCATTTATTGAGCCCTTGAAGTCAGGCACTATTCTAATCTCTTTAAGTATATTCTCTTTATGATTTTCAAAAAAATTGCTTACTTGCTGCCCGTATTCCATTCTCTCACTTTTCTCATCTTAAATTGACTTCTAACCCCACCTTTCTGCCTGAATAATAATTCTTAAAGTAACTAGTGACCACTGTCTCCAAACCCATTGGAGGTTTCATCCTCTGTGAGTACTCAAGAACATTTGTCACAACTGGTTATCATCTCTTAATTTTTTGATTTTCACTATATATCACACTCTTCTGACTTTACTGTTTCCTACCATTCCTTCTGTTGGATTGAGCCATATAGAAATTTCAGGTTGTGTTAGTTTATTTTGTGCTGCTATAACAGAATACTATAGACTGGGCAATTTATAAAGATGAGAAATTTATTTTCTCACAGTTCTAGAAGCTGGAAAGTTCAAGATCAAGGTACTGGCATCTGGCAAAGCCGTTTTTGCTGTCTTTACATGGAGGAAGATGGAAGGGCAAGAGAGAGGGGGAAAAGTGAACTCACTCCTGTGAGCCCTTTTTATAACGGCATCATTCCATTAATTAATGAGACCTAAACACCTCCCATGAGGCCCCACCTACTAACACTTTTGCACTGGGGATTAAGTTTCTAACACATAAATTTCTGAGAGACACGTTGCAATCATAGTACAAGTAGCTATTTTGGTCTGTATAATGGCATTTTCCTAGAGGTGGATTCTCTTTTGTTTATAAATATTGGCATTCTCTCTTCCCTCTTTTTATTCTCACCCTAGGCAATCTCATGCACATTCCCAACTGTACACAGACCACCCAGAATTTCTGTTTCTGGCTTAGACTTCTTCTGACCAAATTCTAATTATATGCCCACTGCCTACTTGACATCTCTTTTTGGATTTCTCAAAGGCACCTCAAAATCAGTGTGTCCCAAATCAAACTCTTTACTTTACTCCATAAATCTGGTTCTGTTCTAGTTCTGATCCAGTGACTGGGACCACCTTGTATGCAATTTCACAAACCTCAGAAACTTCCCCATTGACTTTTTATTCTTCCTCCTGTCCCACATCCAATCTAACACCAGGTCCTGTTGCTTTTACTTCTAAACTAGGTCTTGAATCCAACTGCTGCTCTCTCTGTCTCCAGCCAACTGGACTATTACAGTAGCCTCCGAATGGTTTCCCTACATCTACATCAGATTTGCCTTTACCCCGAAACTGTTTTTCATATTGTGACCAAGATGAGCTTTTGGAATCAGAATCTCCAGCCATGTTTCCCTTCATCCTTCCAACCTAAACGTGTCTATTGGTTTCTTTCTCTCTTAAGGTAAAGGCCAGACTTCTTCACATGGACTGTAAGGCCTGCATGTCCCTATTTTCTTCTTCAGCCTCTTCTCCCTTCACTGATGTCCTCATTGTCTTTCCTGGGGTCATGCTATTTTTTCAGTTCCTTGTAGCCTCTGTAATCCCTCCAGCCCAAGGCCTTTGGCCATGCAGTGACCTTTGCCTAGAATGTTTCTCGTCCCTCTTTGCCCTCTCTCCTCTCCTCTCCTCTCCTTTTTCCTTTCCTTTCTTCTCTTTTTTTTTTTTTTTTTTTTTTTTTTTTTGAGACAGAGTCTCACTCTGGTCGCCCAGGCTGGAGTGCAGTGGCGTGATCTTGGCTTACTGCAACCTCCATCTCCTATGTTCAAGTGATTCTCGTGCCTCAGCCTCCTGAGTAGCTGGGATCACAAGCATGCGCCACCACACCTGGCTAATTTTTGAATTTTTAGTAGAGACGGGGTTTTGCCATGTTGATTAGGCTGGTTTTGAACTCCTGACCTCAGGTGATCCACCTGCCTCAGCCTCTGAAAGTGCTGCGATTACAGGCGTGAGCCACCACGCCTGACTTTTTTTTTTTTTTTCCAAGACAGGGTCTCACTCTGTCACCCAGGCTGGAGTACAGTGGCACAATCTTGGCTTACTGTAACCTCTGCCTCCCAGGCTCAAGCGATTCTCTTGCCTCAGCCTCCCGAGTAGCTGGGATTACAGGCGTGCACCACTGCCACCCGGTTACTTTTTGTATTTTTAGTAGAGATGGGGTTTCACCATATTGGCCAGGCTGGCCTTGAACTCCTGACCTCAAATGATCCACCCACCTCCGCTTCCCAAAGTGCTGGGATTACAGGCATGAGCCACTGCACCCGGCCCTCTTTGCCTACTTTCTATCTGTATTTTAAATTCTATGTGTCACTTCCTCAGGGAAGGCTTCTCTCTCTTTCCTGACTAGGTTACCTCTCCCTATTAAAGGGTCATTTTCTTTATAAGAATATTCAGTTACAATTTTATGTGGATTTGTGGGGTTCTTTGCTGTGTGTATCTCATAAATCTGAATTAGGTAACATTGATCCCATTTTATAGATGAGAAAACTGGGGCAGGTGATTTGTTTGAGATCATTCAGCTAGAAAGTGACTGAGCTATGAGTTGAACCCAAATCTGTGCGACTATATTACTGTTAGGCTCAGCTGTGAGGAACAACAAAACCTTAAAATAACATAAGCTTACACAAGATAGAAGTTTCTCTTTCTCATGTAAATCCTGTCCCAGAGTGGTGTAGTAGTCGCCCATGGTATCAGAGATCTTGACTCCTTATGTAGTGCTGCTCTGCCTAGTATGACCCTGACCTTGTAGTCCAACATGGCTTTATCTGAGGCCAGGCAGTAGGATGGATGAGGGGACTAAGGAGAGATGACAAAGACAAAGACGCATGGGGTAGTCTCTTCAGGTGTTTAGAAGCTGCCACAGGTCATTTCTGTTTGTGTCCCGTAGGCTAGAATTCAGTCTCATGGCTGCAAGAGAGGCTGTGAAATGAAGTTATTATTCTGGGTGGTTATGTGCTTGCTAAAAATGTGGGTTTCTGTGACTGCAGGAGAAGAAGCAGTGTGTATTGGGAGATTACAAGCAGTCTACATTGATTCTGAAATCCATGTTCTCAGGGCTCTAAGTCCCTGGCCTCAAGGATCTCCATCTCATTGAGAAAATAAAATATAAACAAGTGAAAAGTTAATGGTAAAAGAGAAATAGCAAACTGCAGAACAGAATGTTACCAAGTGTGTGGGAAGGATACAGGAACGTGAGATGAATTTTGATGGTATTCAGGAAGATTTAGGTGTTAGATGGATGTGGCAGTCCATAGCCACGAATCGCCTGGTAAGAAAATTCTTCCCTTCTTAAATACCTTTCAATCTTTTGGATTATATCAACACATGATATAAGCTGGTCTGTACTACCAATCTAACACTGGTTGTAAGAGGATTACTTTTTAATTTTGCATTCTGGTTCATGGTTTTTCCTTGCTCCTGAGTCTTAAACATGGTTCCTTTTGATGTTATTGTTGAAAGCTTTGCCCAAAGGGTTTTTCTGCCTTCATATGCTAGAATAGTTCTGAATTGCCTTCTGCTGAATGCTGGCTTACTGTTATAATTAATCCTCAGAGAAGAATCTATCAAGTATTTAAAATATATACCAAGATGCTTATAATTCTGATCTTTTGTGCTTTTCTCCGAAGGGGATACCTTTTCTAGTCCATAGAAATGACTTCTTGTCTGTGGTTGCTAGGTTGAGGGTAAAGTGGCTTCTTAGCAAGGCATATGGAAGACTCAAACCCTTTGTACAGTTTCTGAAGATAGTGTCATCATTATGTTATGGTACTAGATCCTCTCTTTCTTCTGTAACATTAATATAATGGAGGTGGTCCATTTGGATCTTGTCTGACCTATCTGCCTGTGGTAAATGGTCAAACAAATATAAAGAGATCACAATGACATAGAGTGAGTAACTGTTTGATTTTTGACACTGCCTAAGAAAGAGAACCATGTATGCTAGACCTGGTGTAAGTGGAAAACTAGCAGATAGATCAAAGAGCTGTATCTGCCCCCATTAAGGTAATTATCTATCTCCAAACTAATGTTTGGAGTAAAAAAAGTCTGCTTCCGTCAGAGTTTTGGCATCACTAAAATTGGTATGGAGAATTATACTAGAGTTTTCCCCGAGGGCCCCACCAGTGTTAGGGAATGGTTGTTAAACCTGGTGGATCCGTGATGTACATTTATCTCCTTTTCTCTTATGAAGCCCCATTGGAATAACCTCTTTAACAAGGAGAACAGGAGAAGAAACAGTCAATAAAGAGATTTCATAGTAACTTTTTACAGGACAGAAAGGCTGGGCACGGTGGCTCACGCCTGTAATCCCAACATTTGGAAAGCCAAGGTGAGAGGATCACTTGAGGCCAGGAGTTCAAGAACAGGCTGGGCAACATAGAGAGACCCTGTCTCTACAAAAAAAAAAAAAAAAATTGTTTTAAATTAGCTGGGCACCTAAGTCCCAACTACTCAGGAGACAGGCAGGAGGATCACTTGAGCCCAGGAATTTGAGGCTGCAATGAGCTATGAGTACACTACTGCACTCTGGCCTGGACAACAGAGCAAGACATTGCCTCTAGAAAATAAATAACAGGGCGGAGCAAGATGGCCGAATAGGAACAGCTCCAGCCTCCAGCTCCCACTGTGAGCGACACAGAAGACAGGTGATTTCTGCATTTTCAACTGAGGTACTGGGTTCATCTCACAAGGGAGTGCTGGACAATCGGTGCTGGTCAGCTGCTGCAGTCCCACCAGCGAGAGCTGAAGCAGGGCAAGGCATCACCTCACCTGGGAAGCACAAGGGGGAAGGGAATCCCGTTTCCTTGCCAGGGGAACTGAGACACACAACACCTGGAAAATCGGGTAACTCCCACCCCAATATTGCGCTGTACCAAGGGTCTTAGCAAATGGGCACACCAGGAGATTATATCCCACACCTGGGCGGGAGGGTCCCATGCCCACGGAGCCTCCCTCATTGCTAGCACAGCAGTCTGTGATGTAACTGCGAGGCAGCAGCGAGACTGCGGGACGGGCGCCCACCATTACTGAGGCTTAAGTCGGTAAACAAACCCGCTGGGAAACTCGAACTGGGTGGAGCTCACAGCAGCTCAAGGAGCCCTGCCTGTCTCTGTAGACTCCACCTCTGGGGACAGGGCATAGCTAATCAACAACAACAACAACAACAACAACAACAAAGCAGCAGAAACCTCTGCAGACTCAAACGACTCTGTCTGACAGCTTTGAAGAGAGCAGTGGATCTCCCAACATGGAGGCTGAGATCTGAGAACGGACAGACTGCCTGCTCAAGTGGGTCCCTGACCCCTGAGTAGCCTAACTGGGAGACATCCCCCACTAGGGGCAGACCGACACCCCACACCTCACACGGTGGAGTACACCCCTGACAGGAAGCTTCCAAAGCAAGAATCAGACAGGTACACTCGCTGTTCAGCAATATTCTATCTTTTGCAACCTCTGCTGCTGATACCCAGGCAAACAGGGTCTGGAGTGGACCTCAAGCAATCTCCAACAGACCTACAGCTGAGGGTCCTGACTGTTAGAAGGAAAACTAACAAACAGGAAGGACACCCACACCAAAACCCCATCAGTAC
>NW_016803373.1:72133-118600 GCF_001698545.2 Rhinopithecus bieti
CTCACTCATAGGTGGGAACTGAACAATGAGATCACTTGGATTCGGGAAGGGGAACATCACACACCGGGGCCTATCATGGGGAGGGGGGAGGGGGAGGGATTGCATTGGGAGTTATACCTGATGTAAATGACGAGGTCATGGGTGCTGACGAGTTGATGGGTGCAGCACACCAAGATGGCACAAGTATACATATGTAACAAACCTGCACGTTATGCACATGTACCCTAGAACTTAAAGTATAATAATAATAAAAAAAAAGAAGAAGAAGAAAGAATTACTTTTAAAAAGCAGTGACTTAAGACTGACTTAAACTGACTTAAGGTCTCTAAGCATGAAGACAACAGGAGAAATCGTTTTGTACTCCAGTATACCAAATAATACAACCAATAAAATGAATGTTATCAATAAAAAATAAATAAATAAATAACAAATAAAATACAAAGGTATGTTGATAGCCTTAATGGAGCACAGGTAGCTTTAGTCCAAGGTCTGTAGAAGGGGATATTGATGGCAAGTAAGTTGATTGATACCAGATAACTCTGGAAAGGCTTAAGATGTTGAAAGTACCAGTTGTTGCAGAAGGTGGGGGAGAGGTGTCATAATTAAAAAGGTCTTAAGGCCAGATTCAGTGGCTCATGTCTGTAATCCTAGCAGTTTAAGAGACTAGGTGGGTGGATCACTTGAGGTCAGGAGTTTGAGACCAGCCTGGCCAATACATTAAAACCCCTTTTCTACTAAGAATACAAAAATTAGTCAGGCATGGTGGCATGTGCCTGTGATGTCAGCTCTTCGGGAGAGTGAGGCGTGAGAATTGCTTGAACCCAGGAGGCAAAGGTTGCAGTAAGCCTTGGTCGTGTCATTCCAGCCTGGGTGACAGAGCGAGATTCTATCTATAGGAAGAAAAAAAAAAAAAGATCGTAAGTCTTTATACTGAACTAGTGTGGCCCTGTAGCTGCCTCCCCTATTTCTAGAATATTTATTGTAAGACTTTTCTCTGAATAAACTGAATGGTCCCAGAGAAAAGATCTCCAGGCCTTGACATGTGAAGGTTTCTGTAACTAGACGGTCAGTTTGCCTCCAAATCACTTTATAACAAAGCTCACTCCTCAGTGAAGCCTTGTGGGCAACAAGCCCTAGTCACTCACATAGCATTTCTAGTCAGCTTTGACTTCCTCTTGCTTAAATATGGATGGGCAGCCCAAAATGCCAGGCTATTTGAGGAAACTCTCCAACATAGAAAAAGAGAGAAACCAAAATAAATAGAGGGAAGAACCTGAAGCAAACAGAGATAGCAGGGATCAGAAAGAAACCTGAAAACAGAAAATAAAATTAGAATTAAGACACTACATTCTAAAACAAGACTCTATGAAAAGAAATAGAGAACACTCAGGAATTAAAAATATATTCAAACTAAAAAAGAAGTCAGTAGAAGGGTTGAAAGGTTTAAAAAAAGAAGAAAACAAAAAATTAGAATAGAAATACAAGTTAGAAGAGGAAAGACTAGCAAATTAGAGAATCAATCTAGGAAGTCTAACATCTGATAAATATGAGTTCCAAAACAGAACACACAAAAATGGTGGAAACTGGCCAAAGAACCAATACAAGAAAAACTTCCAAATTCATAGATTTAAGTTTCCAGAGTGAAAAGACCCACTGAATAATCAGAACAATGAAAATGAAAGGAACCAGTAGTACCCCAGGCAGATCCGGGCAAACGAAAGCACACCAAAGATCAATTTCTTTGCCAAACATAGCTGTGCTATTGCGTTTATTATTAGCTGGCCCTTTCCATCTCAGAGGGGGCCACAAAACCAAAGCAAGAGTCATCTCTGTCACTTAAGCTCATTGAGTTTGAGAGCCATCAATCATCTTGCAGCCAATTTCTCAAGATAAAATATCCCTTACAGTTCCTTGGTTATCTTAATTATTCATTATCAAATATGATATCCTCGTATTAAAATTGAATTTCCTTTTATTCTTTGTAGTGACTGGAGAGGGAGTTGAGATATAAAGAGGTGAAATTACTCTTTCTCTACTTTTTTGAAAATAACTTTAAACATTTTAAGAAAGAGATAATGGCTGATATCTTGGGAATGGATAAAACACATTCAGGTTTTAAAAATCAGTACTCATTTTGGAAAATTAATCTAAATGTAATTGGTTGCAACTGAATGTCTTCCTGATCAGGAAAGGGTTGGGGAAAATTAAAAGGAACTCAGTTCATTTTGCCTGGAGAAAATAGTTTTCTTTTGGCACAATTATTCCAAGCTAATAAATTGTTAAAATGACATATTGTTATGGAACTTAGTCATAGAAGATCCTTTGATTTGGGCTCAGAATGTGATGATTGCTACAAAACAAGGTAGCCATTAGAGATTTTCCAAAGGGCTATACTATAGATACCATTTTTTTCTTTCTCAATTTTCTTTTGAAAAATCAGAAAAGAGAGTAATTTAGGTGTAGTTCACTCAGTAGCCTGATTTCCTGAAAGCTGTTCAGTTCTTAGGAAAAGAGAAATAGGTCAAACAGGGTGGGTCTGTGGTCTCCCAACTAAAGTAACTTGTTACAGTGTTGAGCTGGTAGTCTAAGGGTGTTAATCTACAAATGATAAAATTACACGGGCCCATCAGTTCTGAGGTTGACTATTCTTTATAATAGCCATTATAATAAATAAATATATTAAAAATAAATTGAAGGGGAACATTAAATGGCAACTAGTCAGGGACCTGCCCACTGGAAGTATGTTCCTTGCCTGGGATTATTCTGCCTGTAGGTATGGGGTAGTGTTTATAAGCCTGGTATCGTAGTTATTTGTATACTTTTCTCACCCCAAGGGAGACAAGTGGCCTCCTTAATGATTTCCTCACTTCCTCCCTGAGTTACATTCTCAACTCAGCAGCCAGAGCTATCTTTTAGTGTTATCAGATCAAGTCCTTAAAAATGGTTGAAAATCCTGTAATAGATGCTAAAGAGGATAAAGAGCTGAACTTATATAGCGCCTGCCTGCAAAGAACTTACAATGAAGATGAGAAAGAACCATGTTCCAAGTTAAGAGTGTTGTGTAATATTAGGAAATGTATTTTATATATAACATTATTATAAAATCAGTCCTCTGAGTGCTAATTGCCATAGCAGTATAGAAACTCCTTCAGGGTATGGTAGTCAGGGGAGGTTTTTATAAAGTGATACTTGAAGTAAAACTTATGGGGATGTTTTGGATAGATTAAGGGACTGAGCGAGGGATTTCAAAGTAGTAATTACGTAAGTGCAGACATGAGAAAATCCAGTTTCTCTTCAGGATAGACAGTGAATAAGCCACAGTGCAATTGAAATATTGTAGCATAGTATTTTATATAGGTCAGTGATGTTTGAGTTCTTCTTTTTAAAGCTATGAACTTTTGTCAAAATAGCACATGGAACTCCAAACTTATTAAACCTGAGAACTGTAGCTTCTGTGGGTGAACAGGATGGACAGAAGTTGATTGGCATGTCTGCCTGCATGGCCTCTCAGCCCTAGAGTGGCCTTTGAGGCTCCTCCACTGAACCCAGGGCTCTGAAGAATACAGCTTAGAAACTGTATGTATGTAACTGTATGTACGTTTCAAGAGCAGCTTGGTGGGAGAAGGGAAGCTGGCTGCTTTGTGTCAGTTGGTAGAATATATTGAATATCAGTTTTGATCTTCTGGTTTAGGCAATGGGGTGTTATAGAAAGTTTTTGATCAGAACCTATTATATAGTGTTTCAGGAAGACTTAAATGGTCATGGGAGGTGTGTGTGCAGTTTTTGTTCTTCCCTCCCCCCAATCCCCCCAAAAATGATCCTTAGAATACTACCTAGGAGTCCAGTGATGGTACCCCCAAACCCCCAGCATGATCCTTGGGATACTACCCAGGAGTCCAGTGATAGTACCCCCCATCCCCCATCATGATCCTTGGAATACTACCCAGGAGTCCAGTGATGGTACCCCCAAACCCCCAGCATGATCCTTGGGATACTACCCAGGAGTCCAGTGATAGTACCCCCCATCCCCCATCATGATCCTTGGAATACTACCCAGGAGTCCAGTGATGGTACCCCCAAACCCCCAGCATGATCCTTGGGATACTACCCAGGAGTCCAGTGATAGTACCCCCCATCCCCCATCATGATCCTTGGAATACTACCCAGGAGTCCAGTGATGGTACCCCCAAACCCCCAGCATGATCCTTGGGATACTACCCAGGAGTCCAGTGATAGTACCCCCCATCCCCCATCATGATCCTTGGAATACTACCCAGGAGTCCAGTGATGGTACCCCCAAACCCCCAGCATGATCCTTGGAATACTACCCAGGAGTCCAGTGATGGTACTCCCAACCCCACAGCATGACATCGTCTAAACCCAGTTTCCTCCTGAAGTTCCCACCTCCTTGAAGTTCGGGCATCAACGTGAATTCTAGAGGGACACAAACATTTAGCCCATAACAACCTCCTTTCTCACTTCCCACTGTTCTCGTGTGTGGAGAACAGGACGGGAATCCTGCTGCATGTTTTCTGGAAGAATGGCTGGCTGAAACTGGGGATGCTGCCAAACACACAGATTTCCTGTGTCCATGGAGGTACTGGGCTTAAGCACAGACATCTGAGCCTCCAAGGAGGAGAAACTCACCTAGAGAGGCAGCAACATAAAAAGATGAATTGATAGAGATGATGCGAGGAAGAACTGAATACACCAGATGTTCCCCTTCTTGAACTGGTGATCACCTGATGATTTCATCAGCTGCCACCCTGCGGGCCTTTTCTCTACTGGCAGCTCAGGCATGTGCTCGTTATTTATCTTGTCCTTTTGCCTGAGTCCCATGTATGTGAGCCATTGCTTGGTGTGGATTCAGTGAGAAGGCAGAGGTGTTCAGAAACCAACAAAGTAGTTGGTTCAGTGTTACTGTGGGCAGAAGAGCTGAGACTGGAGTGAGACTCTTGCTCTAAGAACTGCGCTGAAAAATTATTTCTGCCCTTTGGAATGTTACAGTTCTGTATCTTGAGCTCCAGGACCTACAGAGACATGTCTGGGCCTCACTACAGTTCCTATTATTCCATTATTCCTCCAATAATGGAATAATAACCTCCCATAGGGATTGAGTTACCAGACTGAGTTGACCATGGCTTGGTACCATAGCAGTTGGATGACCTTCATGGGTGTCCATTGCCCTAGCTTAGTGATCCCACCAGTGCCTGAACTGGCTGTGTATAGGCTGGAGAGGACCCTGTGTCTGGGAAGACTTCCTGTATCTTCTTAAGCCAGTATGAGATTCTCCTGGCCTGCTCTACAGGACAACTCTGGAAGCCCTGTTCTTGACCTGGGAACAGTTCGTTTAGAATTGTCTCTGTGCTTTGCACTGCAATGGAGAGGGTACCCCTCACATTCAGTCTGTGCTAACCTTGGAGGCCTGGGGGCAAGGTTTTCATTCATTCCCCCTGAGGAGGAGAAGGAGTTTGGGAGGCATCTCCTATCCTGACACTTCATCCAGCCCAAAGGACTTTAATTTTCATTTTATTTTTAAAATTAACAGTAAAATTGATTTTGGGGGTATAGTTTTATGAATTTATGTGTCTGTATCGATTCATGTAACCTTCACCCCAATCAAGATAGACATACTTCCAAATTTTGTGGGTATCAGTAGTTCATTCCTTTTTATTTGTTAAAAATTTGTTTTACATTTCAACTAATTCCCCTGTAACTTTCTGTAAAGATGCTGTATCACACATGAACTGCACATTCTCCTTTTTATTTTTGAGTAGTATTCTATTATATGGATATAACACAATTTGCTTATCCATTCACAGGGAAGGACATTTGAGTCGTTTCTGATTTTGGTAATTCTAATAGAGCTGTTAAACATGCATGCACAGGTCTTTGTGGGAACATAACTTTCCCTTTCTCCAGGGTAAACACCTAGCTGAGGTAATGCTGGGTTATATGATAAGTGTATGTTTAACGTTCTAAGAGACTGCCAAATTAGTTTTCCCAAATGGCTGTGCTATTTTCCATTCCTTCAGCAATGCGTGAGAAGTCCGGTAGCTCTGTATCCTCCCCAGTGTTTGGCGTCTTTTGTACTGGACCCTGTTGACTTCAGTAGGGATGGCCCCAGGTTCAAGAGGCCGAGGACAGACCCAGAACCAGTGAACAAAACATGAGGTTTATTTGGAGGAAGTTATATACAGAGACGGTCCAGTGGCTGCAGGCTGGAGAGGAGAATGATAACTGCCTGTAAAAAGCATGCAGTTTATATAGCACCCTCACTTGGCGCGCTTCCCTCAGCAACCTACATGTGACAACCCTAATTTCTTGTTATTTCTGTCAGGTGCATCTACCATACAGTGTTTAGTTGTTGTTGTTGTTTTAATTTTATCTATTCTAATATGTATATAGTGGGATCTTACTGTGGTTTTAATTTGCATTTCCCTAACAGCTAATGATATTGAACATCTTTTCATGGGAGGCCATTATTCCAGACTTGGGAGAATACCCTATTGTCTAGGGAGCTGTAATCAGGTCTGAGTGTGTTTCAATAGGCCCTGGAGCTCAAGATTCTGACTTTAAAAATTCCAGTGGGCAGAAATAATTTTTTAGCCTTGTTTCCTAGGCATGAGCCTCACCTGTCTCAGTTCCTCCTGTTAGACAAAAACACTGAACCAACTACCAAAACTTGTTGGTTTCTTTACATGTGTTTATTTGCTTTCAATATATCCCCTTTAATCAAGTGTCCATTTGAGTCGTTTGCCCATTTTTTACTTTGGGTGTTGTCTACAGCTGTTGAGATTTGAGAATTCTTTATATGAATGTGTTCTGGATACAAATCTTTTGTCAGGTGTCCTATTTGCAAGCATTTTCTCCCAGGCTATTACTTGTCTTTACATTCATTTAAAACTGGCTTCCACGGAGCAAGTTTAATTTTATGAAGTTCAGTTAATCAGTTTTTTTCTTTTATGGATCATGCTTTTGGTATCATGTGTAGAAATTCTATATAAACCCAGGTCACAAAGGTTTTTTGTTGTTGTTTTTGTTGTTGTTGTTTTGCTTTGGTTTTGTTTTTGATATGGAGTCTTGCTCTGTCACGCAGACTGGAGTGCAGTGGTACGATCTTCGCTCTGCAACCTCTGCCTCACGTGTTCCAATGATTCTCCCGCCTCAGCCTCCCGAGTAGCTGAGACTAT
Source organism: Rhinopithecus bieti (assembly GCF_001698545.2). NCBI lineage: Eukaryota > Metazoa > Chordata > Mammalia > Primates > Cercopithecidae > Rhinopithecus > Rhinopithecus bieti. The sequence goes on from NW_016803373.1 coordinate 79,327, forward strand.
AGGCGTGCTCCATCACACCAAGCTAATTTTTGTATTTTTAGTAGAGATGGGGTTTCACCATGTTGGCCAGGCTGGTCTCGAACTCCTGACCTCAGGTGATCTTCCCACCATTTTCTTCCAAAAGTTTTATAGTTTTACACTTAAGCCAGTGATGCACTTTGAATTATTTTTGGCATAAGGTATGAGGTTTATTTTTATGTTCATTTGGTTTTTTGCCTGATCTGGTCACATCTCACTCTCAGTAGTTCATTCTCTTTCCCTGTCAAGTTTGACTTTAGATTTCCATCATAGTTGGAGGGGGAAAACTGCCTCACATCACAGATTGTTTTTTCATGGGAAAATAATCCCAGGATTAGGATTTTGCAGTTTGTGGTGGGAGTTTCCTCCACATTTTCATCCTCATTTCTGAATAGTCACCTTGCTCTGGTTTGGGTCCATTTTCAAATCTCATCTGCCTTCAGGGCCCACCCACGCATTTCAGTCTCTATGCAGTAGACTCCTTTCCTGCACTCCAGATGTCACAGTGGTTGTGCTTGGTAACGCCACATGCTGTAATAGAGCAGAGACAGAAAATTCAGAAGGAACTCAAATGAGGTTAAGGCAGGAGTTGGCAAACCATGGCTCATGGATCAAATCTGGCCCACTGAGTGCCTTTATAAATAAAACTTTATTGGAACATAGCTGTACTCATTTATCTGTGTATTGTCTATGGCTGCTTTTGTGCTGGAGCAACAGAGTTGCATAGTTGCAACAGAGACCACATAGCCCTCAGAACATAAAATATTTACCATCTTTTACAGAAAAAAATGTTGCTAACCCTTGGAGTCAAGGCTGGGACTGGGGATGAGTTGGGTTAGGGCACTTTGCTATGGTGAAAACAGCCCTACAGAAAACAGTGCTCTTCCTACATAAACCATCCTGGCATCTCTTCACCCAAGTTCATTTGTTGTCATAGAAATTTGGAGGAAGTAATGTCTGGTGCAGCCTTGGAGTTAACTATTGATGGGCTGAAAGGGAAGATGAGATGGAATAGAGATGATGTGGTGTATCAGTCAGTCCCAGTGAGGAACGGGGAGATGCAGGGAATCAGGAGTGATGTGATGACTAGCACTGACTTCTTAGTTTCTATGGTCTGCTAAACCTCACTCTACTTTAGTGGACCTCAGCCTTAGCTGTACATGAGAATCACGTAGGTAGCTTAAAAGAAAAAAAAAAAAAACCAATGTCCAGGCTGCACTCTAGATCCATTACATCAAAACTTCTGCGGGTGGGATCCAGACACCAGTAATTTTAGTTTCCCAGTTGACTCTAGTTTACAGCCCAGGCTGGGAACCATGGTTCCACTTTACAGTCCCATAACCCCAAGGAAATATTGCCACCTACTGACGGTAGATAATTATTATGCTTTGAAATAAGTCAATAACTCTTCAGATCCCCCTCCATTCTGGGAACTTGTGTTCTGGTTACTGTATTTGTATTGTTTATGTGTAAGAGTTGTTTATTAGAGTTTGATTTGGGGCCATCTTAAGGCGGTTGTTCCTGAGAAACACCTCGTGTCTCAATTTTTATGTAACTCAGAATATTGACATATACAATTGATAGGAATAGTTGAATGTTAGCACTGAAAGAAACCTTAGAGATGGTTAATTCACACAGCTGACATATCCAAATACCTTCTGGACTTATATACTGTAGTTCTGGCTCCTTGCTTCTCAAAGTGTGGTCTGTGGACCAGTAGTGTCAGCATCATCTGAGACTATGCTAGAAATAAAGAACCCTTGGCTCTCCCCAGACCTGCAGAATGGCCTGGAATTTAACAAGGTCCCCGAGTGATTCATGTGGACCCTCAAGTTTGAGAAGCACCAGTTTAGAGAATCATATAAGTGGAATCTTCTGGGTGTTGCTTCCAGTTTTATTGTAAGAAACTGCTTTTCAAAGAGAGTTGCCAGTACTCTGTTAGAGGCTGAACGATTGCTTGACGGAGACAACACTGTGACTTCCAAGAGTTCTCTCAATTCTGATTTTATTATTTTCCTCCTCCTTCTCAAATAGTTTCTTCAGTATCTCTCAAGAATTACCTTCTTCACCATACCTTTCCTTATACCATGAATAGTCACTGGGGCCATCGGTTCTGCCTACTGTAGTTTCTCTCCTCCCAGACACCTTATATCTGGAACTTATATGATCCTAATGGATGAATGCAAGCACAGGTTTTCCAAATTTACCCTTATCTCTTGCTCATCATGCTAGAAAGTCTAAGCTCACCCTAAGCTTAGTGTGGGGAGATTCAATGGGTAGAAGACTTGGGAGAGCATAGGAAAAGCAGTCTCACATGAATGACCGTGGGACCCCTACATCTTGTCTAACTCCTATTACCTGATTCTCCAGTGCAAGATAGACTTTTTCAATGTATAACACATTCTTGTGTTCAACTGTGCTGGTATTGGTGAAAACATTGCTACCTTTTCCAGGCAAGGGATTTAGGGACCATTTCCATATTTCTGCTTTTCAGTCTATATAGTGATTTCATCCAGATATTTTCTTTATTCTTATAAGGCAGTGCTTCATATATGTCTCTAGTCTTTCCTAGATTTCTCATTTCCAGTGTCTCTTCTTTCTGAATCGTCAGTGCTGTTGCCAAGATTATGTTCAGGATTTGCACCTCTATTTTTCACTCTTTTTAAAACCCTTAAGCACCCTCCTACTTTCTATGCAAAACTATGGTAACTTCTTTTCCATTTTAGAACCTTCCTCATCTGTCTGAATCCTTTCTCCCTTCCATCCCCTTCCCTTGCTTCTGGGGTTGACCTGGCCTCACCAAATGCCTTCATTTCTATGTTGCTATACATTTGCCCCACCTTCCTCAAGTGTGCCTGCCTATCTGACTCTTCCTACAAGAGCTATGAAGGTTCATATCACATTGAGTCATGTTTAGAGTTGGGAAGGTATAATCTAACCCAATACCCTGGCTTCACAGAAGGGAAGACTTATACCCTTCTGTAGGGTAGGTGGCTTGCTCAAGGTCATGTAGCTAAGAATGTGAATACTTGCTGTGAAATAGCATTACTATTCAGCGTAGCTTCTTTGACTTCATAATACTTCATGCAAATTGTTTCACCTAACTTCACATGGTGAGTGTGAGATGTGTGTGGCAGATAGTGAGAGGTGCTGGGAGGTTTATTAAACATGATTGATTACCTTCTTTTCAAGAGAGCTAAATCGAGCCCTAGAAAGACAAAAGGATTCATCATTTGTCTCATACCCATTTTTGGTCTGAGGCAGAAAACCATAAATCCTTGATTCATGACTCTTCTAAATACTGGGAAACGTTTGCTCCTTCTACGTATGTGTGTGTGTGTAGATATGAATCATACTGTGGGAACAGTGTTGTCTCTGCCCCCCTCCTCTGCAAGACTATTGCTGCATAATGGATGTGTATATTTTGGGGTACATGTGATAATTTGATACATTCATATAGATTGTAAAGATCAAATCAGGGTGACTGGGACATTCATCACCTTAAATAAGTACCTTTTCTTTCTGCCAGGAACGTTGTTTAATGCCTCTAGTCTTCCTTCGTACATGATATATTAACCATTTAGAGGAGCTTAGAGGAGAGTTTAGGCTAGATATTAGTGGAGAATGATAGAATTGACCAGAGTTGGGTTTGTACTGTTGTATTTTTATCTTGCCATCCACCTGTGTCTTTTTTTACTTAAAGAAGAGAAGATTCTAGTACTTGTTTTTAACATGCTGTGAGAGATATAGAGGAGAAAGCAGCTGAAAGCAGCGGATGATTGTTAGTACTGGTTCTCATCTTTCTTCATAAATCACCCCTTCAGGCCCCTTAATCATTTAGGTTGTTGTTCAGCTCCCCGTGACCTGTCAGCGTGCTCCTGGTCAGAGAAAAGTGATGGCTGTATTCCTGGGGCTATCTCGTCTCCTCTCTACAGGGAGCAACCGCCACTTGGAGATCCCCTGAGTACACAGCCCGAAATTGTCTGCACTTGAGACTGCTGCTGCCTTCCATGCAAGGGACTGTTTAATTTGCCCTCTGCCATCATGCTGGTCTCCTGACACTGTGGAAATGCAGTCTCCTCACAGAACATCTGTGCATGCATGAACCTCTCTTCCACCTTCTCAACGTTCCAAACAGCAACGAGCTTGAGCATTTCCTGCCCCAAAGCCCTCCTTAAGTTCAGAAGGTCTCTTTACCACGTTTTTCTGTCCTCATTGGTATTTCGTACCCTTCCCAGGTTATTGACTCGTGTCCCTGGGTGTATAATGTTTCTGGTCCTGTGAAGTTAATTTCTAATACGTTCTTATTCCTCTTCTTGCTTTCTGTTATAAGATGGGGTTTGTGTGCTCATGAGGGAACTCATTAACCATGTATTGAATGAATGGAGGAATGAATGAATAATTTTATTTCCTGGAGCCATGTTTCTGAGCTACTAAAAAAGACACAAGTGTTGGGGAACATAACAAGCACAGAACCAAGAGTCAGGAGATGTAGGTTCCAGATATGGGTTTTCTGCTAATGAACCTGGGAAGTCTCTTATCATCCCTGGGCACTGGTTTCTTCATCTATAAGATGAAAAACTTGGTCAATCCTGGTGGTCTCAAACATTTCAAACACAAAGTTTCCTCTATATATTTTTTAATGAGCTATTTCAGGCTGGGTGCAGTGGCTCATGCCTGTAATCCTAACACTTTGGGAGGCTGAGGTGGGAGGATTGCTTGAGCCCAGGAGTTTGCGATTAGCCTAGGCAACATAGCAAAACCCTGTTTCTATTTAAATAAATAATAAAAAAAAATTTCAGATGTAAAAAATGTATGAAAGGTAAAGTATGATTACCTAATGCTTACCACTCCATGGAATTTCCTCCCAAAGTAATACTTTTTATTATAGTAGCTTTTGATTTAGAAAATGGATGACAACAACTAGCAATGGCACTTTCATAAGAATCTATCTTGTTACAAGAATAGCTATATCTAAAAGATAGTACATATATGATTAAGACACATTGATTAGTCTATGGCAATTCTTAACACAAATAAAAATGTATAATAATCCTTGCTTTTGTGGCCCAAAGTAGTGTTTCTGAATAGCATGATCTACATTACGATGTGCATATTAAAAACTGCCAACTTTTGGCTATACTTCTGATCTGCTGAATAAATGTTTCTAAAGCCTGGACCTGGGATTCTGCCTTTTTATCAAGTATTCCAAATGGGATTTAGAACTTGAGTTTTAGATCTCCTTGGTCTACAAAGTAGGGTGATACTTCATTTCTATATAATGACAATGAATATTTCTTTAAAAAGTAACTTCTCTGGTTCCTTTTCAGTATTTTGGAGAATACAGAGATTATATAACCAATTTTCAATAATATATCTATTGCAAAAATAAGTTATGCTGGGATTGAGGTAGGTAGATGGGAAATAAATGTCTCTACCCAGTGTTTCCAAGACTCCTCATAGATGTTCTGGAATTTAGATTCATTTCAAACATTGGTGTTGGTCATACTGGCATTTCTGAGATTTTATATAAATCAACAAAACGAGTCACGTCGGTGTCAGAGACTGCCATGGTTCTCAGGCACCCTGCCCCCCAGATTCTGGTTCCATAGGCATAAGAGCCAGAACTTAAGCTGGGTAGCCCACGGAATAGAAGTTCATCTCACGACCATCCCCTCATTCACTACTCCTAACTGTATTGTCAAATGATTGTGAGCGGCTTTGGCTAATAATGACAGGATTTCATTTTTAAAAGTCTGTATCAAACATAGATAAAGGGCTCAGTACTGTGCTGTGGACCATGGACCATGTAAGGGAGATTAGTTCTTCTTAAAGTCCTTGCACTTTGGAATGGAATCCAGATTTTAATAACTTGGCAATTAACTTCTGGAAGGCTTACTTTATATACAGTGCCTTTTCTTGGGCTCTGTGAATAACCACTGTCAACTATATTCATAACTTTGGCATTCATTTATCACCCTCCTCTGTCCTGGTCTCTTTTCTTGGGTAGAAATGTGTGTCAGTCATATTTCTTGCTCTCATGAAGGGCATGGCCTGTGGGATAAATAAATAATCAACCAATCAACAGTGAGTGATAATAGAGGCTTGCATATTGCTGTAGTAACCAACTCTGAGGGAGGATACAGGAAGCGGGAGTTGGCTTCACTGTGTAGAAGTATGAGCAGATATTTCAAGAATAAACAAGAGTTCACCAGGCAGATGATGTGGGGAGGGCATTTTAGGCATAGGGAATAGCAAATGCAATTACATGGAAGTGTGGAAAACTATGGCATGTTTAACTTGCATGTGGGGGAGTTCCAGAAATATCCTTTCTTGAGCAGAATTTAAGTGTACTTGCGGTGTGTACAAATGTGTTTGTTACATGGTGTTTTCAGATTTTGCATTTTTGTATTGTGGTGAAATATACATGACATAAAATTTACCATTTTAGGCCAGGCATGGTGGCCCACGCCTGTAATCTCAGCACTTTGGGAGGCTGAGGCAGGTGGATCACCAGCCTGGCCAAAATGGTGAAACCCCGTTTCTACTTAAAATACAAAAATTAGCTGGGCGTGGTGGCAGGTGCCTGTAATCCCAGCTGCTTGGGAGGCTGAGGCGGGAGAATTGCTTGAACCCGGGAGGCAGAGGTTGCAGTGAGCCAAGATCGTGCCATTGTACTCCAGCCTGGAGGACAAGAGCAAGACTTCATCAGAAAAAAAAAAAAAAAAAAATTACCATTTTAATCCTTTTAAGTGTATGGTTCTGTGGCATTAAATACATTTACATTGCTGTGCAACCATCACCACCATCCATCTCCAGAACTTTTTCATCTTGCAAAAATGAAACTGTACTTGTTAAACAACTTTCCATTTCCCCTTCTGCTCAGCCCCTATTATTTGTCTCTATGAGTTTGACAACCCTAGGGACTTCATATAAGTGGAATCATAGAATATCTTCCATTTGTCATCAAGATTCATCCATGTTGTAGCACATGTCAGAATGTCGTAACTTTTTAAGGCCGAATAATATTCCATTGTATGTATACACCACATTTTGCGAATCCATTCATCCATTGATAGACATTTGGGTTGCTTCTGCCTTTTGGTTATTGTGAATAATACTGCTGTGAACATGGGTATACTCAGATTTTGTATCTTACTGTCTAAATTTTTAGACTCTCACATAATACATGCAAAAGGACTTTCTGAAAACCCTTTACGAAACAGCACCCTTGGTAGAGGTGCTTATGGTTTTGTTGTGGAGATCTGCTCACACTCCTGAAACCAAGACTGTAGACAGAATATGATTAGAATGCCCAGCAGTGCTGTCAGAGTCCACTTTTAAATTTCCTGTGATCATTTGAAAGAAGCAAAGCTCCAAAGCTCCTTCTAGAAAGGTAGTGAACACAGTCAAGGACTTACAGAGCCTGGCATACCATTTGCCTTTGCAAACTGAGTCCTCTCCACTTGGTGAAGTTGCCTCTGAGCACCTTGACTCATAAGTAGGTCTTGGCTCACATCTGTAAGCATTGCAGAGACAGTGAGAAGGACTTGGCAAAATGAATTTTATGGTTAAGAATGAAGGAGACCTGCTTCCTGTGAAGCAGGTGAGAGAGTGTATCACAAGTCAAATTATTTCTGGCCAATGTGACTGAAGAACCAAGGATCCTGTTTTCTCTCTCTCTCTATTGCTCTCTCTCTCTCTTTCTCTCTCTCTCTCTCTCTCTCTCTCTCTCTCTCTCTGTGTGTGTGTGTGTGTGTGTGTGTGTGTGTGTGTGAAAAATCCATGGATATGTTAATATACATACATGTTAAAAATCAGGTATTTTCAAACATCCAGAGATTCTTTAGGGAGCTACACATTTTTGTGAAAACAGACTGTTAAATGTGTGAGGGGCATCTGATAGCCCCAGCTCTTCCCCTGGACTCTAAGGAAGTAATTCTGTTCATTCTGTTTCTGAAGTACAGCCTCAGGTTCAGGGCTGGCTGGTCCCTTCATGAGATGCCCACTCTGCTGTTGCAGACTTCTGGCCCTTCTTGGATACTCAGTGACCAGGATGGAGATATACAGGGTTAGGAGGCAGTTTGGGAAGTTGGGAAAAAGGAAGCACTGGGGTGTCAGAAGAGGAATAGAAATGAGGCTGCTTATCTGTCAGCAGCTCCCCAACTTCTCCTTGATGTTCTTCCTCATGTCTTCCATTGAGTGTTCACTCCTAGCTCCTGTTGGATGCTCTTCCCAGCTTCCCCTTCCTGGACCTCACTGACTGGCAGAGCACATTAAGTTCCAAGACCGCTATTCCAAAACAAGGTCCCAAGACTCTGTTTGTGAACCCCAGACACTTTCCCCTGGCCTTTCCAGTCCGCGGGTGGTGTTCCAGGACTTGCATTGTTTTGTTCCCTGAAAGGTCAAGTCCTGTAGGGCTTCATCTGTCCAGGCTGGTGGGGCTCTGGCTGGCAAAGCAAATGCATCAGATCAGCCTGGCCATATTCAGGGAGGGCCAGGCCCGTTGGCACACACTGCAGGGCTGGCATGGACTTTGTGGGAGGCTGGCCTGAGCCACAGACGGTGGCACCAGCAGTCCTGTTTGTTCTTCAGCCCCTGGCAAAGCCTAAGCAGATTGGATTCCTGTCCTGTGGAACACAGATGCTTCTTCCAGAGCCCACCTGCCCAGGCAGTGCTCCACCTTGGAGCAGCACAGTCAGTTTGGGAAAAAGGAGGACTTGTCCCTGAGAGCCCCTTCTCTTCTCCGTTCTTGTGGTTACTCCATTATCTCCCCTCTGTCCAAATTCATTTTCTCGCCCCTCAGTGAACACAATAACATGTTGTCCAAGTGAAGCGTAATTGCCATATAAACAAATGGCTTAATGATAATAAATATTAGAGCATTTTCAGATATTTGATTTCCTTTTATTTTCCTAGTTTCCAACAGAATTGCAAGTTAATTTTAATTTTTCTATTGAAAAGGGTATGGTACATCTGACCAGCAGGCAGGTGGGGAAGATGCAGAGTTTGTCCAACCTAAGAGCCCTTATAAATAGTACTCAAGCAGTTCTGGCAGCCGTGATGGGACGTGGAGGCCTATTTCCTGCCTCTCTTGTCCATCTTCATTTTGAAGCACTCCAGAGCATTCCACCAGCTGTTGTAAGGAGCACCTGTGTTGTTACCATCATTGAGGTTTTGGGAGAAATCATTTGGTCATGCTTTTCCATGCAGTGACTGTGCACACAGACCCTATAAGAGCCATTGGGAACTATGTGCATGGTGATCGAATTAGAGGCCCATTTCCAGTTCTAAAGAGAAAGTTCAGTTGTGCTTTTGAGTTCTTAAGACAAAGTTATTAAAAGGCATGGCTAAGCCTGCCAAAATACTAACTGTAGAAATAGGTAAAGTTTCAGATACATAAGCAAGGAGCTGGCTGGGTGCCTCTTGCTATGCTTGGGTGAGAAATCATGATTAATAAAGGCCACAGAGACAGTGAAACCAACAGGGAGGTGGCCCAGGCAAGAAAGAGAGATATGGTCAACTACATTATTCCAGAAATATAAGGCATTTAAGGTTATGGCATAGCAGGCAGTATGTTCTCTAAAACTAGGACTGGGGAGAATGATGTAGTGTTTTGCAGAGGTAGGTACTTGATATTTCTGCTTTGATTTTGTTGTTAGAAAAGAGAAGTATATGGAGCATATGAAAGTGATATACCGTAAGAAACCAAAGACAATAAAACAGTTGAGGTCCGACCAGTCCAGGGTAGGTTTTGTCCTCTTCTGGGTGTTTCTGGGACTCTTAGGCCTTTAACTTCCACCTGAGTGCATCAGACACACTCTTCTAATCTGCAGAAGCAGCCTGATTTTAGTACTCGTTCGGAAGGGAGGTGCAGCTGGAAGTTTGTGTTTATTAAAGCCCAAATGACTGGAGGTAAACGCAGGTATGATCAGGAAATGTAGCTGGTTCACCTCTCCCAGTAGGCACAAGGCCAAAGTCAGCCGACTTGCAGATTGTCATGCCGGTTCTTCCACCCAGAGGTTATTTGAGTTCATCCAGCACTGCAGCTGAGCAGAATGCTGTAGTCAGGGTGACACACTGCAAACTGGAGCCATGTCCTCAAGTGCATGCCAATCAAACCAACTTTAACCTTCACTGGTTTGTGGCTGCCGACCTAGAGAGGAATTTGTTACATGGCTGAGGTCCTATCCTACCTAAGCCAGACTTCAGTGCAAAAAAAATCCTATCAGATGCACCTCTCCTTCTCTGTCTCCATCTCCCTCCCTGCCACCTGTTTCCCCTTTACTCTTTACTATTAATTGGCCTGGGGTTCCCGGGCTGAAGCAGAGTTTCCTTCTGTCCCCATGTGTTTGCTGCTCTGGTTTGCTCTTCTTCCAGGGCCCCTTAGTAAAAGAAGAGCTTTTGACAGGGTAGTGTGGAGGTGGGGAAGTGACCACCACGCTGGGAGTGATGTAGGTTATAGGTCACCAGTGATGTAGGTTGCTGTCACCAGGACCCTCAAATCAGCTGTGACCAGAGCCTGCAATGACAATGTGAAGAAGGATCTCTTACCTCAGTTAGTGAGGTCCTATTCTTGTAGAGACAAGAACGTTTCTTGTAGAAACAGATAGCCAAGTAGTATCAATGATAACTCTGTACAGTGGAATAGAAGATCTGAGATTTTAATGAAAAGGATAGATTCAGGATAGTAGGAAGCTCTCAGTTGAGTTTGTAACATCAGAATATTAAAAGGCACAGCGAAGAGAAAGTTCTGGATTTCTAATGAGATTTCTGAAGTAGGCTATGTTTTTATCTCATTAGAATGGATTAGAGTCAAGCCTATTAACACTAACTGTAGAAATAACTAGGTTTCAGATGCACTGTCAAGGTGCTAGGTGTCTTGTTCCAGGTGTCTTGAGTATAAAAGGTCCTAGAGAAGAGATGTGGGTGGGCTTTGGGTCGTGTGTTTCTTAATTTTTAATCTGTAGCCCAGATGTTTGATTAGAGAACTTTCGAGTGAAGTTTACTAGGTGGTGACAGTAAGATGGGAATCAGAGGAAAATGATTTTAATAAACTGGAGAAGTACTCAAAATGAAGTTCACTGAGGAGATGTAGAATTATACCACCAGTTATGAATAGCTGCACAAGTGTAAGAGATGGCTGTGAATAAACAAATGTACCAGAAAGAGCTGAGATTGAGGATGAGGCCAACATCCATCAGCACTATGGGGCTGTGGTTGGAGCATCCCTGTCTAGGACTACAAATAAGAGTTCAAGACACAGGGATTGTCACTATATACCCCATGAATATGTACAATTATTTGTCAATTAAAAATATAATTAAATAATACCTAACAAATACATGGTTTGTGAGGCCATATCTTTTCTAGATGTGGCAAAATCTTCAGGCTAACAGGGCTGTGGGTAGACTTGTAGACTGACTCACAGATAAAGGAAATTTGAAATTGAACTTGTAGAGAGTAATTTAGAATTCATAATTATCTTTCAGTGTGTAAAAATCCCTGATGTGAAGATTGGTGCCAGCTGTTAGTCTTTGCTAAGGATGGAATGTAGTTTCAGCAGCCTTTGATGAGACACTAGGAATACTTGCCTGACTGTGGAAGTCATTAAATGATAGAAGGAGTTATTGAGGGAAGGTTCTGATTTTTTATGGGATATTGCAAGTAGACTATATTTTCATTTCATGAGGGTAGTTGAGGTCCATCTACCCTAGCTGATGATTGAGAAGTGGATTGACTATTCAGAGTCCCGTTTCTAACCCAGAGATTGCCTGGGCCCTGCCTGCAGACATCCACCTGCTTTTACATCCCCCAAGGTGCTCCCTGCCCCCAGGCGCTGTTCGCCGCACCTGTCTGGGGATGTTTTTTCCAGGCGTGGACTAGCTGAGTCTGTGTAGATGCACTGATCTCATCAGATTGCACTTTCTTTTTGTTTTCTTCTCTCTTGCAGTATGAGTTTAAAGCCAAGAACATCAAGAAGAAGAAAGTGAGCATTATGGTTTCAGTGGATGGAGTGAGAGTCATTCTGAAGAAGAAGAAAAAGGTAAGTGACTCTGAACCAGAATCTGAGGTGAAGAGGAAAGCAGGGGAGGTAGGCCTTTTTCTTCCGGGCCCCCCTCCAGAGAGAATCCCTCCCTTATCTGGCAAGCTCTTCTGCTTTGAGCAGCAACGGTGCTGAGAGGCTGCTGCAGAGTGCAGGGTGAGGCGGGGCCAAAGGCCTAGTCACCAATTGGGTCAGTCAGTCCTGGTACCCCAGGTGATGGGAGTCACCTCCTGTCATCCATGCCTTCAAACCCCCTCCCCATTTTCATACCTTTATCTTTGAGTCCTGATGGTAGGAAATATTTTCAATCCTTCCTTCCTTCCTTCCTTCCTTCCTTCCTTCCTTCCTTCCTTCCTTCCTTCCCTTCCTTCCTTTCCTTCCTTCCTTCCTTCCTTCCTTTCTTCCTCCCTCCCTCCCTCCCTCCCTCCCTTCCTTCCTTTGATGGAGTTTCTCTCTTTTGCCCAGGCTCGAGTGAAATGGTGCAATCTCAGCTCACTGCAACCTCTAGCCCCTGGGTTGAAGTGATTCTCCTGCCTCAGCCTCCCAGGTAGCTGTGATTACTGGCGCCTGCCACCACGCCCAGCTAATTTTTATATTTTTAGCAGACAGGGTTTCGCCATGGTGGCCAGGTGGTCTCGAACCCCTGACCTCAGCTATCCACCCACCTCAGCCTCCCAAAGTGCTAGGATTATAGGTGTTAGTCACTGAGCCCAGCCTGTTTTCTTTTGATTAGGTTAAATGTAAACACCTGCTGTCCTAGGGGGCTGCTCTGTCCCTTTCAGGTATCTTCATACAACTCTGTTGTTGTCCATCATGAGGCAACTTCATAGTTTTGTCCTTAGGGCACAGTCTTGTTTCCTACCTCACTGTCTCTCCCATGTACCTTTACCATATGTGGTGGCTTCCCCACTGTGCATGTGAGAAAACTGAGGTTGGATCACATGAGGCAGTGGTGCACTGAGGTATCACCTGTAGATAAGCTGCCCCGCCTCCACTAAGCACATGAAAGCCAGGCTGGAGTAGCGTCTCCCTGAGGGAGTGCACGGGACCTCATGACTCACTTTGAAACTAGATCCTGGGTAATCTCCAGTGTGGTTTCACCCTCCTGCTGGCCCAGAAAAGAGACAGTCTAGCAGGTCTTTCCTAGATCTAACTCTTCTGATGCCAGGCTTGGGAAAATGGAGCCACCCATCTTGTTTCCTGCACCCACACTTAGTGTCCGTTTCAGGGCCATGGCTGTGATTTGAATAATGCCTTTAATCACAGGGTTCATTTTACACCGTCTCAGACAGATGAATGCACATGAATAGCAATCAGCCTTTTTGTCATCTTGTTCTCTTGTGACAGTTCTCTGGTATCTTAATGCTACCACCACACTCAGATACATGCACACTCTCTCTCTCTCTCTCTGCTTATAGAATTGAGAGAGGTGAGAGTAGACATGCTATTGGGTAAATGCACAATTTTCTCCAAGGAAATGGAATACTTGGCAAATTTCACTGATCACCATCATGATTAGGTTAAGAACTAGAGCTCTTTGCCAAGTAGCTGTAGGTGTAGAGACAGCCATAGCCTATGTTCAGCCGTGAGGCAATGGTACCATGTACAGCCTGACATTGCCCACTGATTCGTTGGTGCTCGTGCCAGGCTAGTGGGTAAAAACGTTGAATAGTCCTCTCCTCCCACAATTAGCTTGTTGATTTTCACTGGGTCAGTGTGACAAGCTGGGAGGAACCCTCAGCCCATTTGAGAAGACCTGGGTTTCAGTCCTGGCTCTACCCTTCCTGGCCTGTGGTTCTAACCATGTTATTTTGCCTCTCTCAGCTTCAACTGTGAAGAGTTCAATTAGGTGATCACTTTGGCTTTTCTAGCTCAAATACTCTGTGCCAGCTCTGGAACCATGCTTTTTGTATTTGTGTGTATATATAGGTCACCTGCATGTATTTAGGTCTTTGAGAACCTACTGGACTACCAACAACAACAACAACAAACCACAAAAACAAAACAAAACAAAACAAAAGAATAAAAAAAAAACAGCCCCTGGAGTCTGAGTGGATCACTATGTTGTTGTTTCCCAATCTTCTAGGGCAGGAGGGGACCCTCTGAGGTCCAACATCTCTGAGGCAGCCATCCAGCCTCCTCTTTCTCCAGCCTTTTTGTAACTGGTGAATGGTGATGTGTTTGCTGGCTGAGAACTGTGTTTACAGTGAGTCCCTGCCCTCCCGTGAACTTTTTAAGGGCAGGAGCCATCTTTGTAAGCCCAGCACTTGCCTGGCCGCCAGACATATGTATTATGTTTTCAGTAATTGTGGCTGTTCGCTAGCTGCATGATTGAATATTATTTGTGTGTAGTGATGTCATTCAATTATGAAAAAATAAGTACTTAGCAATTGGATCAAATGAAGTCTAGTTTGTTACCTTTATCATATTGTCCTTCCTCTTTTTCTTCCTGTCAATCTGCCAGTTTAAAAGAAAGAAAGAAAAAAAAACAAGGATGAGATCCTTTCTCAAATATAGGAAGGCTTCCATAAAAATTGCTAATTCTATAGCATTAATTGTAGGATTTGTTCAGGTGACTATAATCTTCAGGTGCATTATACTAGTGTAGGCAGTGGCCAGATATAATCAACTCTCATTGAGATGTAAAAAACATCTTTTTGTTTATAATAACAAATATCTAAAAATGCTGTCATCTTGAACTGATGCCAATAGATCATGAATTTCAAATTCTTTATGAATCTTAGGTTGAATTTGTGATGTAAACCCAGTTACTAAGATAATTAGCTGTATTTTGATGTCTCTCAACCAGTACATGTTCTTCAACTCGCATCTAGGCTCAAGTAATTATCTTTTCCATGTATATATAATGATTAGTTATTATAATACTGGAATCACACTATAGCACCATTTGCTAGGGAGTGGAATCCTGAATAAGAAAGACTAGTCTTGAACTTCATCCAAGGGATTTTTCTAATAAAGGACCCAAAAGGCTTCAGTTTTATATGGTTTCTCTTATGAACCAATAACTTTGTTGGGATCCCCTAAGGCAACATTCTAAAAAGGCGCCATCATTTTCATTAATTCATTGTGTGTCTACCATGTTCAAGAATCTGCATAGGTTATATAAGGATATTAGATATGAACTCTTCCCTGCAAAATTATTCTTTGTCACTGTATGCACACATAGATCTATTACAGGTTTTATAAAATTGCGTTGCAGTTATTTATCTCTTTCCCCCATAGGTTGTTAGCTTTAGGGGGCAGGGACCATGTCTTCCCTCAAATCTTATTTCATCTGTTTGGAAAAGTAGACCAGAGGGAGCAAACCGATGTAAGTAATTACACACTAAGGTGATAATGAGAACAGCTAATAGTAATAGCTAACACTGATATTGAGTACCTGCTATTGCCCAGGCCTTGTTTGATGCATGTTTACACTTAACAAATCCTACAACTGTCCTGTTAGGTAGATACCATTCTTATGATTGTTCAAAATCAGATTGAGCAACTTGCCTGAATCTCAGATCCTATCAGTGGTGAAGTCAAGGTTCGAACCTTGTCTTACTTAAATTCCAAGCAGGTTCTTTCCACTGCTCTGTTGCTGTGTATGTGTCTGATCTTTTTGGACCCTTTTGGATAATAACCACTCTATAGGAAATGCCTAATTAATTAAGCCAGAGTCTTTAACTCCTAACCTATACTCTGTCATGGGTGCATTACATCACAGGGAAACTATGTTCCTGCCCAAACAGTAGTGCTGGTTACTATGGAAACACAGAAGTCAGATCAAATTAAGAAAAGGAGGCACTCAGAATTGTAGAACCAGAATTTAGCCAAAGAGGAGTAAAGGAGACTTAAAAAATGATTTAACCTGATCCTCTAATTGATTAGATGTAGCAACAGAGGATAAAAGAAGTCCAGTGACTGTCCCTAAGGACACCCAGGTAGTTACTGACATCCAGGGTGTGAATCTAGGCCCTAAACTTCATCCAGTCTTCTTTCCACCATATTGTATTTCTTGGCCATCTTTATTTTCTGCTACTTTAAAAACAGGCCTATTAGGAATTGTGCACATCGTGGGAGGATTTATTACTGCTTCAATTTTGAAATGCACGTTCCTATATCCTATATCCTGAAGGAGAGTGATAGCTTTATTTTCAGTGTAATCCCATTCTATCTAGAAGCATGGAGAAGTTGTCAAACTGCATTTATATGGCCTTTGCAATTTTTTTTTAAGTCACCACTGCTATTAGGTGCTTGAATAATGCTGCATGAATAATTGTGAAGCTTGCAGGCTTTGTGATATGCCTACTGATAATTTCTAGTAGGGATAGGAAATGAATGTCAGTACAAATTTCTCCTCTACTTTAGCATTCCTGAGGAAGGGCTTCAGAGATGCCATATCCATTTCTGCATGTCAAAAGGAGAAAGGACCACTGTGATAATTATTCCTGACTCTGTTTTATCTTCTTGGCACGGTTCCAGGAAGACCTACCTCTAAACCAGTTCCCATATAACATTCCTTGCCAGGAGCTTTTAGAATGGCAAAGTGGTTGTGAATTTTCATGGAGGACTTGACATGTGCACTCAGCAGATAAAGGAAAGAGAAGGTCCTATATCAAAGTTGCGCTTACCCCATTCAGTGGTCTTACAAAAGCATACAGAGCAAGCCCTTTATCCCTTTCCTCTGTGGAAAGCAAAGAACTTCCTGGTAGTGGACAGTGAAAGACTGATTTCATCATTTGGAGTTGCAGACTACCTGCAGACTGCAGGTAGAAGAGTTGGATTTTATTTATCACTGGACTGGGTGGCCTTGGAGGGAAATAAGTCAACTTCTCTGAGCCTCAGTGGTCACCTTTAAGGTGGAGACTAATTTTAGTAATCTGAAAGCGTTATGTAGAAGTTCTTTCCCTAAATGGAGGAAAGGACTTTTTTCCCCATATCAACTATGAGAATGAAAAACGAAGCAGATACAGATGACTTTCCTATATCTTTGCTATCTCACCTTCTCACTTTCTGTGTTAGTCTAGGTCCTCTGAGAAGGTGATGCCAAGACACTGTTAAATGCCTTTGGGAGAAAATGGGGAAGCATCTGAGAAAGGCTGGGAGAGCTGTCAGGCTGCAGGGAGGCCTGCCCCTGAGTGCAAGAGAGAGGGAAGGAAGGAAGCAAGGAAGGGAGGGAGGGAGGGAGGGAGGGAGGGAGGAAGGGAGGAAGGAAGGTAGGTTAGCAAAAGGCTCTTAGACTGCAGTGTGGTCTGAGAAAGGCTTGGCAAGGTTTCAGGGTGTCCAGAAGCCAAAGTTGTCTGTCCGGATCCCCACATCTCCCAGGGACAGGCCTGCCTTACTATCCCTCCATTCTCAGTCACTGGCTGGATCAGTCTGTGGAAAGCATAGCTCCTGAACCAACATGATAATGAATTTCAGAGTACAGCAGCTGGGGCCCTTAGGTGCACCTCCCTGTGACTGGAGGTCTGTGGTGTACACTCTATGATCACACCTTCCTTTGTCACTCCAGAAAATGTTTACTAACCAAGATATGAAGTTGAGCCTTCCTTCAAGTTAAGCTGCTCCCTCTATCTCAATGACTTTTAAAAATACCCTGGAGTAAGGAATTCATAAACAAAGAGAAGAGGGGAAGGGAGGAGATGGCACAGAAAGAGAGACAGGTTAATAAACTCTAGTTTAGAGATCTCCTAAAAGGCTCAGCAGTACCATGAATGTCCTTGGCAGGTATGGAGGGCACAGGAATAAGAGAAAGGAGTTACACATATCCACATACAGAGTTGGGGCGTGGCAGAATGCCAGGCAGTTGCCCCTAGGACTAATTAATCTGCTCCACCAGGCACTCCCTCCCCACTCATAATTTTATCTCCATTTACTTTATTTCTGGAGTGAGTGAAGAGGCCAATCTTTGTCTCCTTGAGCACTTAGCATATTGGCCTCATCACTGCTGCTGCTGCTGCTGCTGTTAGTACTCCTGCTCCGGTGGGAGCCCTGCCTGAGCCTGCACTCTTGGTGGAAGGAGGCTGAAGACCAGCCCTGTTGGTGCCCAGTCCTGCGGCTCCCTTGGGCTGTTTGCAGTAAATAAGCCTGTGAAGGTCCCCCTTTCCCCAGAAGGCGCTCAGAGAGGTGCTGACAGCTTTAGAGGTGTGTATCCCCTCCTTTCCTCCTCTCTTTCTCCTCCTCTTTCCTTCCATTGCCATCTGAACTGAAAATGTCCTCATTTCCTGGCATATCATGGAGACCACAGCTGATCCCGGACCACAGTAGCAAAACTGAAAATTTCCCTCACATAGCTACCAAGACTCCAAGTCTTTATTTTCAAGCATTTTTTTTTTTTTAAAAAAAAAAAAGAAAAAAAAAAAAGACTTTCAAAGACAGTTTAAACTGAGTTTTGGCTGCAGTTATTGTTCAGTAATGAATCTCTGTCCTATCTATTTTTGAAACCAGGCCTTTGATTATGACTCCCCGATAAGGTCTCTTCTCATTTCAGATTTTTTTTTTTCTAATTGTTTTCCTTAGAAGAGTATTTCCATATAGAGAAGTGAGGAGGGGCTGGTTTGTTTGTGTTGTTTTGTTTTTTTCTTTGAAATACTTGCAAAATAGAGGCAATAAGAGACACAATTTCAGACCAAGAGAAAGGAAGAATCAAATTGTTCTTGAATTAAGATATTGGTGACAATCGTAAAGTCACGTGAGATATGTGAAGCGGGGCCTCCCTCTAAGTTAAGCCACTCATTATATTGCATTGCCTATGAATTGTGCCAGAGTAGTGGAGTCAGCACTAGTCCAAACATCAGGAGAATTTGTTTTTACTCTCGGCTGGGCTACTAACAAGGGGTGACACCTTGCTTGAGTGACTACACTCCTCAGGGTATTATTTGAAAGAGGTACAGTGGGGGAGGGGTGGAGACCCTTTAGTTCTAAAGTTCTTAGACAATCATGCAGGCCTTGAGGAGACTGGGTTAAAAAGCTCCAACAGTGGCCGGGTGCGGTGGCTCATGCCTGTAATACCAGCACTTTGGGAGGCCGAAGCAGGCGGATCACCTGAGCTTAGGAGTTCAAGACCAGCCTGACCAACATGGTGAAACCCCATCTCTACTAAATATACAAAAATTAGCTGGGCATGGTGATGCGTGCCTGTAGTCCCAGCTACTTGGGAGACGGAGGCAGGAGAATCGCTTGAACCCGGGAGGCAGAGGTTGCAGTGAGCCAAGATTATGCCACTGCACTCCAGCCTGGCCACAGAGCGAGACTCCGTCTCAAAAACAAACAAAGCTCCAACAGTATTTGCATTAGTTTCTTGAATAACCAAAACACTGGTGAGTCCCTGCTACTCCCCAAACGCATTGAGTTATCTTGATAATTTCCTGATCTCCTCATAGATTTAATATTTTTCATCCAAAGATGAAGGTCTGTAAAGTGACAGGACTAGATTTTAATGAGATCTTCAGAAAATGAAAATAAGTAGGTTGGTGAAAAGATCTTTTTGGTTTTCCCCTTCTTCAGGACATTCTATATGGGTGCTGGGACCTCTTTTAAAAGTAAAGTATGTTTTGGCTTTTGTAGACCATGCCAATGTTCATTCTTATTAAATTAACCCAAGGGGCCCTGGGAACCTGGCTTCTCTGTCCTCCTATTCACATCTGCCAGAGAAAGAAAATAGTTGTTCTGTATTATTTTGCCTCATTATTCTTTCCTTTTAATGAATGTCTTAGTTACGTTCTATAGAATTGCCGAGAAGAGGCTTGCCCGGGTTAGCTTTGATAATGGAGGCGCATTGCAAGGCTTGGAGGAAACATGAGCTGGCGCCCGACGCATCCTCTCCCTCAGTGTTGCCGCCAGTGTGAGTGGAAATAGAGTCACCGGTCACAAAAACTGTTCACCGTTATGGGGCTCAGCCTAGACTCCACTTAGGATTTGATATTCCCCAGAGAGAGGAATCGATTGGGTGGAGTTGGGTCTTTTTACTGTAGAGCTCGATGATTGAGTGGTTTAATGCCAGCCCCTTGCTGGCTCCCCATGGTCAGTCAGGTGGGGATCCCAACCCTAGACAGTCATGGCCAGGTTAGCACAGTTGGCTTCCTCAGACGTGTGCAGCATAAACCAAACTACCCTCATTCAGACCACCTCAGACACTGAGGTGGGCCCTGGCCTGAGACAGTGGGACTGTGGTCAGTTGACTCTCTGAAATGTCAGGGGAGCTCCTTGTGCCAGGCCTGAGACTCCAGAGGAGTGTGTGATAAAACAAGCTCCAACAGTATTTGCATTACTGTTGCTGAGGATTTCAGTCCAGTCTTTCTTTGGTGTGTAGCAGTGGCTCTCAACCCTAGGGTCACATCAGCACCACTTGAAATGTTTGTTAAAGCTACAGATTATCGGGCCTTACCTCTGACCCACTGTATTCACGTCTTTCAAGAGGTGGAGCCAAGGCAACTGTAGTTTAAAAAAAAAAAAAAAAAAACACACACACACACAAAAAACAAAACAAACAAAAAAAACATGATAGATATAGGAACCAGACTTTTACTTCTGGGAAGACCAAGTAGATGCACTTTACACTATTCCTCCTGCTAAGTACAGCTGAAAACCCTAGACGTTATGTATAAAATCAGCATCCAAAGGTTCTGAGAGGTGGAGAGAGGGCAGCCTGGCTAGGAACCTAGGGACCCACAAACTGTATAGTTGTGAATTCCCTGGGTTTCTTTCACCTCATACATCCCAGATGCAGAGCTAAAGAAGCTGGCAACTCACACATGCCAGTAGGAACAGGCATAAAAGCCCCAACAAAAGCCTGCTCTCTCCAGCCAAAGAGGAGAAAAGGGGCAGCACAACAAGGCAGAAGAGTATCCACAATAACCACTCTCTTTCAGCCAAACAATCCACGGAAGACCAGCCTAACCGCCACCCAGGCCCCTGTGACTAAGCCGGAGCCCAGGCTTGTCCACCCTTGTTGGGCTGTAATGAGGTGCCCCAACACCCCCTCCAGTGGTGCCACCAAAGGCTGAGAAGGGGGCCACGCCCTTCTTCCCTGCCAGCTGGTAACGAGTGTCCCACACCACCCTTCTCGCTACCGTTTCCCGTGTGGTGTCTGTGGAGAAGCTACACTTCTACCACTGACCTGCAGTCATGAAGCCACTGACTGTGTATGTTGTCAGTGGATGCCATGTGGGAACTCCAAGGCACCCCTACCCCTAATTGGAAGCCCAGTGGGGACCTAAAACTCCAGCCCACACCCAGCAGTAATGAGGAGCTTGCTTCCCCTGTGTATCAGCAGAGGCTGAGTGGGGACCCAGCCTTAACTCCCTTCTGGGGGTAATAAGGTGGCATCCTACTCCTTCCCCTGTTTAGTATCACAGTAAGACAGTGAATACAGAAAGTTTAAATAACATCTAGAGTCTTACAATACTCAAAATGTCTAGGCTTCAATTGAAAATCACTCACTTTACCAGGAATGAGGAAAATCTCAATTTCTATGAAGAAAAGACAATCAATTGGTGCTAACACCAAGATAACAGAGATGTTAGAATTATCTGACAAAGATTTTGAGCACAAAAATGCTTCCATGAGCAGCTATAAAAACTTTTTTAAAAAATGAAAAGTAGTGTCTCAGCAAAGAAAAGAAACAACTAAATAGAGATATTAGAACTGAAAAATACAATAGCTAAAATAGACTCAATAGATGGACTCCACAGCTTCATACACATTGCTAACTGCATTGAATTAAAAGTGCAGGTAGAATATGTGGTCATGGCTAGAGATGTGACTTAATTTAATATTTATGTTGTAAAGATTTTGCCCTGAGATCAAACCATCTTTTAAGCTTATTATTATATTTTGCTGTTTGAAGGATTACTATGGAGAACAATGATATTGGATGTTTACAATATGCATGCAGGTATTTGGGCTTTAACTCTGAAAAATTTCAGTGCATCAGTTGGAAACCAGCCTAATGTGTGCTCATTATGAGGTCATTAAAAAAAGTGCTATAAACCAATCTGCTGGGTTAGGAGGAGTGTCATGGCTGGAACATTAAAAGGCTGTGTCTCTATACCATGCTGATCAGGGATCCAGTTCATTTTACCAGGTTTTGGGGGGATCACTGTTAAGTAGAATACATACAAAGAAAATTCACTATGGTAGCAGGTAGTCTGGAAAACTTGTCTAGTGAGGGATGTTTACAAAACCTGGGATTATTTAGTATAAAGATGTTCTGGACTTGCCGTGTTTATGTATTTGAAGGGGTTCTTGCTTAGAAAAGAGATTAGTCTCCTGTGTTGCTCCAAATAGGTAGTTCATATATTAAAATTTTATAGGGTAGTCAGTAGCAATTATAGGAAGGTATCTTTTAAAAAAATATTTAGTTTTTGGCTATAATTGAAGTTTTGTTGTCTGTAAAACAGTGTTTGATATTGGATGTTTTTAAACCAGTCTAAAATCCACCTCTATGGATTGTATTGGTATTGAATCAAAATCAAAAGCAGGAATTAAATGTGTGTGTGTGTGTGTGTGCACGCACGCGTGCACTTATGGTGTTTGGGTAAAGCTGCTGACAATACTTCTTCCTAATGTCACTGTAAGAGCCTGGACATGATCTCCACTAGTCCCAGGTGGGGGCCTAACAACCTCCAAAGCCCAGTATGTTTAGAGAGTGGCCACCCTGTGCATTATCTCTGAGAAATCCATATAGCTAAAAGCATTCAATTAATCCACTGTATACCCTTTGCCCTTTCACCCTTCTTGAGTCCTTCTTTCATAAACGAATGTGTTCTTTCCTAATTTCCCTGGACGGCAAAGTCTCTCTGACAAAGGCCGATGAAGGTAGAGCAGGATTCTCTGTCTCTGCACCTGGAGGTTGGACCTGTGGGGGTGTCGTTGGCCACTGACCCTAATGTCCCCCGACAATGGGGTGCTTCTCACCTCAGCAAGCACTGCAACTTTCCTCCAACTCCTCATCCCCAGCCTAGAGGGTCTCTTTTGTGTTCACCTTAAGTTAGGTTTACAGCCAGAATGAATAGCCTCTTGGCGGTCACTCTGCAAATGTACCAATTAACCTACCTGGCTTATCTAGAGCTCCACACTACACCACCACTTCACCCTCTGTATTCCTTGAGGCCTTCTTGGCTTCTGCCTACCCTCTGAGCTCTGGAGAGACATTCTCCTAAAGTGCTTGGAGGAAACTGATCAGACTAAACACTTGACATTTTCTACTCATCCTTTTGGAGCAATCAACTCCAGGCCTCTTAGAGGGAAAAAGTCAGGTCAGGAGCAAAATGCATGTGTTTGCATAAGTATGGATAGCTCAGTGTGTGCCCTGGTTCTGTAACTGAGGACAAGCCTAACTTATTCATTTACAGCTTCTTTTATTGCAGAAAAAGGAATGGACATGGGATGAGAGCAAGATGCTGGTGATGCAGGACCCCATCTACAGGTAAGATATCACTGAGCCCCAGAGTCCCCCTGCCCTCTCCTACAGCCAACCCTGTCAGGCTGGTGGATCCAGGCAAATTTAAATAAACTTCTGTGCTTTTCCCTCCTGAGACCTGTTGCTTCCATTAGATGTGAGTACAAGAAGTAAATCTGCCTTATCATTCTGGTCATGCTTGATTGCATTAAGGAAGCTATGGAGTATTTCTGCTTGATGTTTAATTTAAACCTCTCGGTTGTAATTGGAGACATTTTAAATTTGTGCTAGTGTTGTCCTAACTGAAATTCTAAAATTGCATATATATTGATCGAAATAAGAAAACTGGGTTATTCCATCGCCCTATGCTAACAATTTCCCACAGTTATCTCTTCCACCTCTCTGCCCCTTCAGAAATTGAGCATAGTAATAAGAGCTTTGTGATCATGCAGGAAATTGAAAGTCACAAATGTATCTCCAGGTCTGAATGCTTTTGTATCCCCAAAATTTGTATGTTGAAATCCTAACCCCCAAGATAGATGGAATTAGGAGTTCAGACCTTTGGAGGTGATTAAGTCATGAAGGTGGGGCCCTTATGTTTGGGATTAGTGACCTTACATTATAAAAAGAGGCCCCAGAAAACTAGCTAACCCCATGGTGATGTCCTTCCCCTATGGGAAGACACAGCTAGAAGGCGGGCCCTCACTAGATGCCAAGTCTGCCAGCACCTTAATCTTAAACTCCCCAGCCTCCAGGACTGTGAAAAATAAACTGTTATTTATAAGCCAGCCAGTTTCTGGTATTTTATTATAGTAGACCGAACTGAGACACACCCAGAAATTGCTTTTACAAGGAGACTGGTGTGATTCCTCTAGAGATTAGATGTCTGCCAGCCATGTGTATTGTCCTGGGCAGAAGAATATTGTATAGCAAGAACATATAGAAAGCCAGGCTCTCCCAGGAACCATGGCAGGAGCTCGAGTCATGGGTGTCATTCTTGTGTCCCGGATCTCTGCAGACCAAGCCCCACCTCCTTCCTGTTTTCCTTATTGGGAGAATGGCCATTTCTTTAGGAATTTGGGGACCTAGATTTAGGTTTTGATTTTGTCTGCTTTCATATTATTGCCATGCTTTTGTTGACAAAGTGGATAAGTGTTGGAACTCAACGTATGAAGTTGGCAGCCTGGTGGCCCTGCCTTTTAAAGAGCAGATGCTTGTGAAATGGAATGTCCATTCCTCCAAACAATGTGCAGGTGTGAAATACTCATGCCAGGTACTGTGCTAGGTAATTTCATAGATTACTAAACTAAATGAGTTGCAGTCCCTTGTTCTCAGGGAGTTTTAGACTAGTGGGAAATGGACAAGTCACTGAGGTATAAGATAGTATGTCTGACAAAATGAATTTCTCCCTCTGTGTTCCTGTAGTACTGTTTAATGTTTTTTGAAATAGTTGTTAGAGTGTTTCTGTTACTTTCTTAAAAAACAGATGTCAGTTTTTTGCCACTAGCCTGTTAGGTTCTTGAGGGAAAAATCTATGCCCTTCTGCTCACTTTTGTATATCTAGCGCCACACCTGTGTCTGGCCCAAATGAAACACTTAATATATGTGCAATGGGTGAATGGATTAAGGCATTGAATTAATATCTGAAAATTAAGTGTTATGGTGATTCACCGAAGGGAACAATTACCTTCTACTTGAGTGATGAGAAAAGGCTTTAAGAAACAGATTACATCAGAAGCTGCCTTGAAGAATGTGAATGGACAGGCCTCTCTGATATGCATTTTGTAAAAGGAAGAGTTTCTTGACTTTATTTTTTTAATGCTGGCACCATATATGGAAAAAAGTGACCTCCTTATGGATGCTGATCATGAGTCTGAGTTCTGCCTTTTGCTGGTTGAAAGAAAGGACTTTCCCCAAAGTTTTCACGTATCCCAAGTAAGCTGCTGACTTTGCTTATTTTTAACAGCTTCATTGAGGTATAATTGGCATGCAAAAATCAAACATATTTAAAGTTGAATAATTTGGTGAATAACTCTCAGTCAAGATGGTGAACATATCTATCACCTCAAAAGTTTCCTTGTGCTTTTTTGTAACCCTTCCCTCCTCATTTCTCTCCCATTTCATCCCCAATCTCAGTCCCCACATTCCCAAGCTACCACTGATCTCCTTTCTGTTATTGATGAGTTTGCTTTTTCTAGAATTTTGTATAAATAGAATCAACAGTATATCCTCTTTTTTGGGAGGAGCTGGCTTCTTCCACTCAGCATAATTTATTTTGAGATTCATTCTTTGTCATTGCATGTATCAGCAGTTCATCCCTTGTTATTACGGAACAGTGATCTGTTTTATAGGTATATCACAGCTTGCCTAGCCATTCATGTGTTCATGGACATTTTGATGGCTTCCGGTTTGGGGTTATTACTATTAAAGCATCTATGAATGTTCGTGTAATGAACAGTTGTTCATTATGTTCAAGTCTTTGCGTGGACATACGCTTTTATTTTTCTTGGGTAAATACCCAGGAACAGAATGGCTGTGTCATATGGTAGGTATACATTTAACTTTTAAAGAAATTGCCAGATTGCTTTCTAAAGGGATACCACCGGTGATGTACAAGAGTCCCAATTCCTTCGTATCTGCCAACATCCAGAATTGTCAGTCCTTTTAATTTTAGCCCTTCCAATATGTGTTTATTAATATCTCATTGTGGTTTTAATTTACATTTTCCTAATGACTAATATTAAATACCATCGTTTTGTTTGTTTTGAGACAGGGTCTTACTCTGTCACCCAAGCTAGAGTACCAGTGATGTAATCACAGCTCACTGCAGCCTCAACCTTCTGGGCTCAAGCAATTCCCTCACCTCAGCCTTCTGAGTAGCTGGGACTACAGATGTGTACCATCACACCCAGCTAATTTTTAAATTTTTTGTAGAGACAGGGTCTCACTATGTTGCCCAGGCTGGTCTTGAACTGTTGAGCTCAAGTGAACCTTCCACCTCAACCTCCCATAGTCCTGGAATTATAGACATGAGCCACTGCAATCAGCCTTCTCTTGATCTTACATGGCATTTGTATATATATTTTTTAAGCATCTGTTCAAATCTTTAGCCCATTTTGTTTTCATAATCCTGAAAGTTCTTTATAAATTATGGATATAATACTTTTATCAAATATATGGTTTACAAACATTTCCTCCAAGTCTGGCTTGTCTTTTTTTTTTTTTTTTTTTTTTTTTTTTTTGTTGTTTTTTTTAAAGGGGAAAAGTTTTAAATTTTGATGGAGTCTGGTTTGTCAATTTTTAAAATTTTATTGATTGTGCTTTTGGTGTCATAGCTAAGAAATCTGTATGTAACTCAAGGTCATAAAGATTTTTCTGTTCTCTTCTAAAGCATGAAGTTTAAATTTAGGTTTTATGTTTATGTGTATGATCCAATTTGATTCAATTTTTTATATGGTGTGAGGAATGGATTAAAGTTCTCCTTCTCCTCCTCCCCCTCTTCCTTCTCTTCTTCCTTCTCCCTGTTCCTCTCTCTTTACCTCCCTCTCTGCAAATGGATGTCCAGTTGTTCTAGCCCTATTTGTTGAAAAGACTGTTCTTTCTTCACTATAGTGCCTTTACTAAACATCAGTTATCCATATCTGTGAAGTTTATTTCTGGACTCTTTATTCTGTTCTATTTGTCTAATTGTCTGTCTTGACACTAGTACCACGCTGTCTTGATTACCATAGTTTAATAATTCTTGAAATCAGGTAGTAATAGTCTTTTTTTCTTTTTTAAAAAAGAAGTTTTTATTCAATTAGTGTTAGTATAATATGTCTTTTCCCATCCATTCACTTTTAAGAAGAAATATTAGGGGGGACGGGGAAAACCAAATACATTTTAAATGTTAAATGAATTTTATTTGGCCTCAAAACTCACACAGTAGGCTCTCTGATTGTTGATAGTCTTGTGGATATCTTTCTAGTCTATCAAATTTAGCAACTTGTGTTTAAAAACAAAGAAATAAACTTTAGCCACTGTGTTTTCAGTGTCCTGGGTACTTTTTAAAATATATTAAATCGTGATGTTTTGGTCTGTGTACATGTGAATTTTTGTATCTGTGTGTGTGTGTGTGTGTATGAGGACTTTTTTCTAAAATAGGTGTGATCCATTTTATCATGAACAAGGATATTTATTATCATGATAATATGGTAACATTTACAAACGAGCTTTTCATGGGTGCAGTTATTTTTCTGCCCTTAAGGGACCACTCTGGTTTGATTCACTAGCTCTGCTGAAGAATACATATAATTGTTTATGGCTTCATGAAACACTGGCTTACTGAAGTGTTCACTTTAGACGAATGAATTTTTTATTTTTT
The DNA here is from genome assembly GCF_001698545.2 of Rhinopithecus bieti. NCBI lineage: Eukaryota > Metazoa > Chordata > Mammalia > Primates > Cercopithecidae > Rhinopithecus > Rhinopithecus bieti. The sequence goes on from NW_016803373.1 coordinate 107,158, forward strand.
ATTAAGTCAAAATTTTTATTTAAATCTTTTGCATTATTCACATAGAATAACAGAATCATGTATTTTTTAATTGTGGTGAAATAAATATATGTAACATAAATTTTGCCATTTTAACCATTTTTTAAGTGTACAAATCAGTGGCATTAATTACATTGATAGTCCTATGCACCCATCGCCACTATCTGTTTCCAAAACTTTTTTATCACTCCAAACAGAAACTCCATGCCCATTAAGCAGTAACTTCCCATCACCCCCTTCTCTTAGCCTCGGTCACCTCTAACATCATGGTATCTTAAGAAGTTAACAACACTATAGTGGACATCTGAACCAATTTCTCTTTTTTTTTTTTTTCAGTTTATCCTTTATTACAGTATACCTCTTTATCACAGGAAGTGATTCACTATTACAGTGTTCTTCATTAAGCAAAAGTAAATTTTTTATATATATAATTGTTTTCCATTTATCCTAGCTCTTATCTCTGGAGCCACAAATATATAGATCTTATTTCTCTTTTAAGTTAACCCAAGTTCTTGAAGCCATTCTTACTGTATTTTTCTAGACTTATTAATTTCATAAAACAGCATTTCCTCTTTAAAATGTTAGAGTTTAATAGAATATCCCAGATATTCTGTCTTACCAGTGTAAAATGTGGAAGACATATTTTTACCCCCACAATATGAAGTTGTACATTCATGTTGTATGAATTAGATCCAGTGTCATTTATTTGTTTAGAAAACTGTGTTTGATCCTAGGTCATAGTGGAATTGTAGTTCAGACTCCTTGGGATGTTAACAGTAATTGCTTTTAATTCAGGTTTTACTCATTCTTTATTTCTATAGGTTTCTTTGTTTTTTAGCCTAAATATGAAACTTTACATATATTAATGTTTAATTAAATGTAATTGATTTGAGGCTATTCTTCAGTTTTTGAATCCTTGTGAATCAGGATTTCAATCAGAGAAGCAGGATGACTGTGAGTGTACTGTAATAAGGAATTTGCTATAGGATTTAGACCTATACAATTTCAGTAGGAGCTGGGAAGTACAAGGTCTGGAAAGACTCAGAGAGCAATTACTAACCAACCCTGGTGTGGGTTGTGAGTCAGAATGTGCAGGAAGCCAGGCACATCCATGTGCTAGGTTACAACTGCAAAGTGGACAGAGCAGAAGTCTCCGGAAGGCTGTTCGTTCTTCGTGGCTACCACCTTTGAGTTTGCAGTGGAGTTTCTGACAGTGGGCCTGAGTTCACTGTTGTTCAGCCGGGCTGATTCTCATAAAGGTACAGGGGAAAGTGAGGACAAACTTTAAAAAAACAAAACAGCTCCCTGGCACCTTGACGTCCATTGTTTCCCACCTCTAGCCAGTTATGACCTCCAGCACATAATAGCTGCTGCTTCACTTCCACTTCGCAAATCTCCCACAAATTTTTCTTATGGGCAACCCTAAAATAGGAGAGAGAATGCTGAGACACATAGTTCTAGCCTAGGTGAGTTGACTCAGTGTAAAACCACCACATCAGGTTCTAGTAATAGGCTAACTCTCCCTCCGAGTTTTTTGCTAAGGGCAGCTTTAATAAGAGTAGTTTCATCAGTCAGTGTGGTGGCTCACACCTGTAATCTCAGCACTTTGGGCAGCTAAGTCAGGTGGATCACTTGAGGTCGGGAGTTCAAGACCAGCCTGGTCAAAGTGGTGAAACCCCATCTCTACTAATAATACAAAAATAAGCTGAGTGTGGTGGCGGGTGCCTGTTAATTCCAGCTACTAAGGAGACTGAGTCAAGAGAATTGCTTGAACCTGGGAGGCAGAGGCTGCAGTGAGCCAAGCCTGGGCAACAGAGTGAGAACCTGGGAGGCAGAGGCTACACTCCAGCCTGGGCAACAGAGTGAGACTTTGTCTCAAAAAAAAAAAAAAAGAAAAAAGCATAGTTCATAGTTTCATCCAAGTCACTGATAAGGCTGTTGAATAGAACAGTGGTAGGCCTGGAAAATAGAGACTTTGTTTTTTTTCTCTTTTATTCATTTTGGATTTCCTTTTCTTTCTTAACTGCTTATTCTACTCTTTCTGGCTTCAAGGGCATGCTACCTAGAAAAAAATAAACTAAATAGTATTGGAGTATTTGTACTGTTATAGAAGTCACTGTGCTTTTGAGTTTCAGTTTTCCTGCTTTAGCGTCCCCTGTCCTAGTCTTATTGGTGGACACTGATGGAATTAACATGTTTGACTAAATTAGTCCCTAGGCTGTTTATGTTCCTTGAAATGAGTGAATAGACTAACAAACAAAAATCCTTTTTAAAACTAGAGGGAGTAAACTAATCTGACCTGAAGTCTTCAGGAGCCAGAATGGAAGTAATTCTCCAGTTATGAGTTTAAATGATCAAATTAGGCAGAGTCTCCATTAGAAGTTCCAGCCAGTCTCCAGAAATGGTATTGGTTAACATCCAAATAATGACATGATTAAGAATTAGAAGTCTATTTTAACTTTGGCTTTCTACATTGATCTGTTCTGATTTTGAGCAAGTCAAAGATAAATTATTTAGGGCTAACTAGAGAAGGGAAGAAGGGTTGCGTGGAGAGGTAATGTGCTTTGTTGTTCATTGTAGTAGGCACTAGGGGAAACACTGGTATATCAGCCTGGGTCCAATTAAGAGACAGAAACCACACAGTGATTTAAACAGAAGAAATTTATTATAAAGAACTATTACACTATAATAAAAGAGTACCTACAAAGTATAAAGAGGAGAGTACGCAAGGCAGCACAAACTTGGAAGGTAGATCCCTTCCCAAGATGCCCTTCAGACATTAATGTAGAAGGTATGATTACAGCTACTGATGGTAGAGAAATTCACTGGATTGCCTATGTCAGAGCTGGTCCCAACTGCAGGGAGAACAGAAAGCAATCCTCCAGGTCTTGGGTGCAGGTGGTCTGCCACCAGTGGGTGGGCACACAGGTGGAGTTGGGGTATGGCTGTGGGTGAGAGACATAGAGTGTGCAATGCCTACATCAGGATAGCTGTGGAAAACAAACCTGGGTGGCAGGGGGAAGGCTAGCAGAGAGAGTTAGAGCATCACTGTAGACAGGAGGCCCAGAACACCTAGTGTGTGCTTTAGGAGGGCTGTGGGGAGGTGATCACTAGGCTGGACTGGTGCTGAGTTCACTGAGGGACATGTGTTCTGGGCATGCATACCACTGGATGTCCTCATATCCACACCACTGATGGGCTGTGTAGCAGTCGGACCAAGAGAAGCCCTTTCATTCTGCAGTGTTACTCCTCCATTCTGCAGAGGAATCTTACCATCATGCTGCTGTACAGGAGATGTACTTAAAGGAATTCCGTCTATTACCACAGAGCTTGTATTGAAAGGTAAATTTGGAGTTGAGTAGCAATACATTGGTACAGGTGGTTACTAGAACACAGTCCTACTCTCAAGGAATATGGTCAGATAGAACTTGGCATGCATTACTTCAGTTAATCCCAACAACCCTGAGTGGTAGAATGGTAGAATCTATCATTCTCATTCTTAACACAGAAATTAAGCTTCAGTGATATTGGGCAGTCTCCCCATGGTCACACAGCTGCTGTGTTGTTAGAGAGCTGTCTGGCACTCACACTTTTGCCCATTTTGCCCTCTGTACTCACACATTTTGCCCTCTGTACTCAGTGCTATCCACCTTTAAAGGTGCCTCATTCATAAGCTTGCATGTTCTGTTTTTGTTATAAAAATTATATATGAAAATACAGGACAAACTACATTTTAAGGTAAATGGGGATTTGATAGCGCTATCCTGTGATATTTGGAATTTCTTGGGAAATCAGGATACCCATGTAGTATATTTCACTTAGTTAACGATCAAGAGTTTGAATGATCAAGATGAGCAAGATTTAGGAAAGATGGGTATGGTGAGATTCAGAAACCACATCGAACTACAAGCAAGATAAACAAGAAATCAGTTATTAAACTCTAGACTCAGTAATGAAATGACAGAATGTTAAAGACAAAGATTTTAAAACAGCTGAAGGGGAAAAATGTAGTCTACAAAGACAATTTTTTGATGGCAAAAAAAATGTAAGACAGAAGACAGTGAATTATCTTTAAGAATAAGCTTAGAAAGAACTCCTTAAATACCTTTTTATTATGGAAGTAAGGTAGAAGAAATCCTGAGCAGCTTTTGTAAAGACTTGGAAATAATGAAAAGGGCATCCATCCTTACAGGAGAATGAGTAGTTCAGAGTACAGACGGAAGAAAGACTTGCATTTATCAGATGGAAGAGGTGGTGACTCCTGCAGAGCAGTTTCAGTAGAGAGGTGGGGACAGCTGTTTAGTTACTTGGTAGTGAAAGAAAGGAGAACCATGGTATGATGAATTACAACTTAACAGTGAGATCAAATAAATATATATTTTAAAAAGAGGAGCTAGTAATACCCTTATAAAGGGATGATGAAAAGGTCCTATGGGGATAAAGATGGAAGGTTTTTAAAGTATGTGTAATTTTAAGCATTATTATTTCTTCAAAATGTGCTTATATACAATCCTGACCTGGGATACATAAGTAGAATCATAATTATGATATAAGGGAAATGCTAAAATAATTTAGTCACTGTATTGTTTTGTGGAGCCAAAAAACACTCCCAAGATTTAAGGAGTCTTAAAGATACCTCTCCAAAGTCCATGCTGTCCCTCCAAAATCAGAGACCTCCCAGACAGAGATTACTCTATATCTTCCCTTCTTCCACATCTTCACATGCCCCAAGCTCCAACTCAAATCCTGGAATGCATTCCCTTTTCTCCATTCCCGTTAGACTCTGGAAGGGGTCCAAGGCACAAAGGGTCATAAAAAAAATCAGAGAAGGAGGTGTACCCTGTTCTTTGCTTATGATACATACATGTCTCTTTTGCTCTCTGTATGGTTTATAAGTGATGGAGTGACATCTGCCCTTCCCGTACTGTTTCTGTAAGGATGAGTGTTTTCTCTTCCTTCAGCCTCCCATTGCCTAAGGTTTTTGAGCAGCCTCTGCTAAACTGAGAAAACTGATCATCAGGGATGCGGAGGCAGCGCAGCCTATAGATCTCTTTCTAACTTCTCATATCATTTCTGGGTCAGCCCATCTGGCGGATATCAGTGTCCATCACTCTAGTCATGAGTCATGTTTCATGTAGAGTTGATGTTTTTATTTCCTCCAGCTTCAAAACCTTTCATTGCTACTGCCTTTTCATACATATGCATGAGTAGGAATTACCCAATTTTATGCATGGAGAATCTTATGAACTAAGAAGGAGAAGGAAATACCATTCATGCTGTCTGGCTTCTGTTAGTTCCCAGGGCTACTTAGCAATCCCTTATTCACCCTGGTAGATGATAATACCCATCATAATGCCCTTCTTACCTTCTACCTATCAACCCTGTATACCCTCACTTTCCATAGGTGACCCCCAACACCTCTCTGAGATTCCTCAGCTGTCCTCTCCTCCCTTAGAATCTCTTAGTGTCACTGCCAACTGTCTTTCTGTTCACTGCCTCTCTCTCTCTCTCTTCTGGACCCATCTTCGCTTGTTTCTTCAGCACCTTGAGCTGTGAACTATGCTCTGTCTCTCTGTCTTCCTGGACACCCTCTTTCTCTCTACAAATATGTTCAGCTCTCTCCTATCCTTTTTTTAATCCTGCTAACCCCACCCAAGAGCCCGTCTTCTGTTAACCCTCCCTTTCTTCCAAAGCCCTGGGTATGTCTTTGTCAGGGCCACCATCTTGTAGGTCCTCATGGCCTGCTGTTGCTTTCTACCACTTACTTCACAGAAATGGCTCCCTCCATGTTTACCCCTGCATGCCCCACACCTCCAAACACACCAGCACATTCTTCTGTTCTTCTGCATTGCCCTGCAGTATCATCTACCACTTCTCATTTCTCCTATTTCTGTTTTTTGCTTCCTTCTCTTTTGTTTGCTTTCAACCCTACATATTTATATATATTTTTTACCTTTCCTGAAGGGAAAATTCTGGGTTGTAGTGTTTATCCCTCCTTATAAGGTGCAAAAAGTCCCTTGTGCTTAGTGAGTCTCAGTAAATACCTACAATGGATGATGAGTCTCTAGCAAGGGATTGATGACTTATAAATCGTTGGAGGCATGGTGGCTCCAAGTCATATGTACATATTAGCACATGTGTCCAAGACCTTTCTTTTTCTCTCTTCTTCTTTCTTTCACCCCTTCATTTCAAAAGTCATTGCATGCCTCTATGTAGAAAGCGCTTGGAATGCAAAAACAAACAGGGTGTCCCCATGTCCTCAAGGATCTCACTGTGACTTCTATTAAACTTTCCATGATGGTTTTTAGATAAATGTTCAGGGGAAGGTAAAGCGTAAGTTTTAAAATGACCAAATAATACGTAACTGTTACTAAAAATAAAGTAGTGAAGTGTTTTATAAAGAAAAGTGTCCGTTTTCTTTCTTCAACACCTATTCCTCCTAGTACTGCTCCATATGCAAATATATTGACACTCAGATATTCTTCCAAACTCTAATATTCTGCATTTAGTTCTAAATTATCCTGTTTTTCTCTCAGTAATATATCAAGAGCTTCCTCCCACATCTGTACTTGCAGTCTTCCCATGATGACTTTGGCTCTGAAAGTTCCAAAGTGAAAGTGATAGTTTAGGAAAACCAGTCTGGCTTGGAATGCAACTCATCCCAAATGGAAAGAAACTCCTGTCATTGAGATGCACTGAAGAGAGATTGCTTGGGGATCTGAGTGTAATGGGAAGAGTATCTGGGTCTGGCCAAACTGGGTGACAGCAGCAGAAATGCAAAGAAAGAAGTTAACCTGTGGGCTGTTTTAAGCATGGACCATTCAGACTAGTGGTGTCTGAATATAGAGTAAATGAGGAAGGGAGAGGAGGCCCCAGTGATCTCAGGTTGAAGCTTCAGTGCTTTTACCTTTGCCCTTTCTGAGGGCTTTCTGCCTCTGCTGGCCTCCCACTTGATTTTAAATCCAGTCATCCTGAAAAATGGAAATTTGTGTCATGGTTACTCTTAGCATGAACTCCATGAAGGTGGGGACCATGCATGTTTTACTGTTGCATCCCAAGTGCCTACAAGGATTCTTAGTGTATAGTAGGTGCTCAGTAAATACATACTGCATGACAAAGCTGGGGAAGCCTTGATTTGCTTGTTTGCTGCACTAAAATGTTCATCTCAAAAAGGCTGCTAAGCTGGGTTATCCTCTTGGTGGCCTTGTCTTCTACCCTTGCACAGCCCTTTTGTATCTAAAACTGGGAAGGGTTATCACAGCCCCCAGGGCAGGGAGCTCATGAGAGAGCCCATAGACCTGCACAGCAGGAAACTGAAAATAGCTACCAGAGCAATCAAAATTAAACTTCTAGATCCGCCTCTCTGGGCCTGGCCCTAGAGGGCATCTTTTACACTAATGATGGAAAATTAAATTAGGCCACCTTTAGAAAACTTCACAAAATTAAATACTGTCTACCAGGGAGGGAATTACCCTGTGGGGAAAGTAACAGGGGAGCAGGAAAACAGGCTGGTCACAGTTCTACTACAAAATGATTGGCTGGTGTCAAATTTCATTACTCTGTGCTTCATTTTATTCTTAAATGTGTAAAGGGAATCCATTTAGAATTTGTGCAAAGCATTGAAGAATCGCAGAAGGGAAAGTGAGTGCAAAATAAAACAAACACTTCTGTCCTTGACTTCTCTCCTTGCTACCAAATCAGCACTGGCCTGGAAGTCCATCAGATGGTCTTGACCTTTTCTGGGATACAAATACCTTTGAGAATCTGCTGAAAAGTATTTTCTCCATAGAAAAAAAATCATTCTGGCAAAGTTTTGAATTTTAGGAGAATTCATGGACCCCAGACTCCTGCATGTTTATGAATTCCAAGGTAAGACTCCTTTTTTGCCAATAAGTATTGTACATCATCTTTGAATATTTGCATCTAAAACTGGGAAGGTTTATCATTGGCTCTTCTACTGCTCATGTAAGAGTAAGAGGAGAAAAAACAAACTTTATTTTTCATTAACTTTATTAATGATTTAATGTTTGAATGCTTAAAAAATTTTATTTACCAGCCCAAAAGGCATTTGCATTTTGTTAGAGGAGTCTTATTATTCAATACAAACCAATCTCATGTTGGTGAGCTTCACATTATTAAAGGGAAGAGGATTCACATAGGAGGGGCCTTTATGTTACCCTCAATGTCCTTGGAATCACAGGGATGATGGGAATGTTGGCCTAGGGCCTGGGTTTTACACTGACATGTAAGGACCATGTGATGGCCCAGGGTAAAGGACCATTGTATGACCAACCCTAACCCCAAAGGTAAATAAAGATTGGTCTTGACTTGGAGCTGTAGCCCCTGCCTGACAAAACCTTTAATATTAAGAGAGAACCTCTGGGGTTGTAGTAGGACAATGTTGTAGCTTACTCCACAACTTGAGCATTTGGCACTAAACACCTCTCTAGACACTGCTATAGTGCCCTGTCCTCTGGCCTGGCTGGGTAAGCTTTCTGTGGCTTCCATCTTGTGTCCTGGCACAGTTGGGAGGAAGGATGGTGGTGTCACACCTCTGAGAGCACAATCAGACTGTGAGCCTCGGCTTCCTGTCTGGTGGCAGACCTCAGACTGGAGAGGTGAGGATGACTCCGAGGTCCAGAAGGTTAAGCACAGAATTTGGAAAAGATGGAGTGGAAAAAGCTGGGTTGTCTGCAAGTCTCCACATCATTTATCAGGAGACCCTGAGACCTGGCTCTTGAGGAGTTACAGCCTTTCCCTGTTGCTGGCAGTCGCCATGATCAAACCATGATTAACTGAGGAGTCCTCTGTATTTGGCTTAACATTTCTGCCTGTCAAATTCTTATTAATCTTTCAACGTTTATTTTAAATAACACATTCACCAGGAATTCTTTCCTGATTTCATCCCCACCCCCACAGTGGGGATCTAATTAAGGTTTGTCCTTTGGACCCTAAGGTGTTATACAGACCTTAAGTTTATCCTTTTATTGTAGTTTATCTGTCACAGTTTTTAGTAGGAACTATATCTTGTCTAACTTTGGGTCTCCTTAACCGCTTGTCTCACACACAATAGGGCTCAATACATATATATTCAATGTAATTGACTTCTTAAGCTTTTGCACAATTCCCAGAAATTAATTACACTCATTCTGTAGACTTTTATCTGGGACTGAGTGGATGGATGAATGAATGAATGAATGAATGAATGAATGAACCGACCCACCTATAGACATGTGTTGAGCACTGAACAGAGCCCATATGTGAAGGTATTTGGGAACAGTGACAAAAATGTTAACATTAGAACATCAGAACATATATTCTAATAGAAGATAATAAGCAGCACACAAATAATACTAAAAAGACAGCATCACAGTTAAGAACACTGAGAAACAAGAAGTCAAGTGACCTTGTTCAGCTTTGCTCAGGAAGGGAGCCCAGCACCTCTTGATGTTGTGGGTTTAACCACTAAGCAAGGCTGCCTTTGAAAATGCACACCCTCCTTCCTCCGGTTGGCCGAGGATGCCAGTCCTGTCCAGCTACTGCTGTGCAGTTAGCTCTTTGATTTAGGGTCTGATTATGTTTTTTTGTGGATTATCTTGGTCTTTGACCTCATCTCTTGTCTCACTTGTTGCAGTTTTTACTGATAATTCATAATGATCAGGGATTGGGTGGGAGAAATGAAGGCATCATAAAGGGTAAATGTGTTCATCTTGTTTTTATTAATTGCTCCAATAAAGGTTTTTTTGGAGGGGGTGAGCAAGAAGAACCTCCGAATGGCAGCACCTGACAGATGAGATCTGCACATGAGCTCATTGTTGCTCAGTGTCTCCCGTCAACACATAATTAATTGTTGGAGATGGTCCTGACTGCTGGGGGAGGTGAGGTAGTGCAGGTGCATTTCCTTGCAGAGTCGGAGCAGCCATCCAGGCTCTAGGCCAGTGGTGTGTCCTCAGACTCAAACACTGTTAAAAATATATAGAGAGATATATGTATATACACATGCGTATACACACGTGCACATACACACACCAAATTTTTTCGTATGTGTATGTGTATGTAAGAAGAATTTTCTTAGTAAAAGAGTTAAACCTAAATTTCTCCTGATTGCCTTTGTTCACTCATGAGAAGGACAAAGCCCAAGGGAAACAATTTAGCCTGTCAAACGCCTCAGCTGATGAAGGGGAATTTGACAAGCTAAATGTAAAAGAGAGACTGGAAGACTCATAAACAGATCCCAAGAGAGCATGTAGTATCCCTGGCCAGGCCTCACCACCCTTCCAGCCCTCGTATATCTACATGAGTCCCGTCACTCAGGTCCTGAGAGGCAGGAGGAATTCATATGAATCTCCTCTCTAAGAAAATAACAGTAGCATAACTTTGATTTCATGTACTGTCCTTTTGATCCATGTCACGTTTCGGTTCCTTCCTATGAGAAAGGGAAGTCAGTAGCAGGTGGGTGAAATGCAGGTCTGGGGCAGTTACAACAGCCCTTGCTTTTTATCAGGACACTTTACTAAAAGTTAAACTGACCTCTTGCCTTAACCAGCCCGACTCCTACTTCCACATCAAAATGGCATTAGCTCTCTCACAGGAAAAGGCTTAGCTACTTCAGAAAGGCCACCAAATTCCGCCTAAGAAAGGGAGAGGGATACAAGCCAGGAGTAGGACTGGCCCCCACCTTAGTGGCAGGTTCATAGTCGGTGCCTTCTCAGACCCCAGGCAAGCTCCTCTACTTGCACCCTGCCTTCTGCTGTCTCTATGTCTTGAGCCATCGTTTTCCCTAGAGGCTATTTCTGTTTTGTCCCTTATTTTCCAGCCTACAAATAGGATTAGGTTTTGCCATCCTATAAAGAAAAGATGCCCCTCAAACCCACCATCCTGTCTTGCCCTTCCACTGCCAGACTCTTTGGAGAAACCGCATTTGCTATCTATATTTCCAAAACTCCCATTCACTTTTCAGCTCATTTTAATCGGGCTTCCTGAGCTACCCTACTGAGACTGCTCTTGCTAAGGCCATCAGGGATGTCTTGGTTGCAGAATCCCTGGCTTGCTTTCTGTCTACATCTTATTTAGTCTCTGTGAAGCACTCAATGCTGTGGGTCTTTCCATCCTTTGGGAGACTGTCTCTTCCCTCAGCTTCCACGATGGTTTTCTCTTGTTCCTCCTCAGATCTCTTGGTCTTTTTCTGCTCAGTATTTTTTTTTTCTGACTACTCCTATTATGTCCTTCATTTAAATGGGTACTGTTAATGGGATTTTCTCAATGAATCCCCTTTCTTCTTCTTCTCCTCCTCCTCCTCCTTCCTCCTCCTTCCTCCTCCTCCTCCTCCTCTTCTTCTTCTTCTTCTTCTTCTTTTCTTCTTCTTCTTTTCTCTTCTTCTTCTTCTTCTTCTTCTTCTTCTTCTTCTTCTTCTTCTTCTTCTTCT
>NW_016803373.1:119296-124280 GCF_001698545.2 Rhinopithecus bieti
TCCTCCTCCTCCTCATCCTCCTCCTCCTCCTCACGGGATCTCATATTTCCCGTGGCTTCAACCACCTTCTAAATCTCAGTGACTCCCAAGTCTGTGCTCCTCAGTCCCCACACTCCATCCCCTCCATCCCTTATTTCCGACTGCCTCTTAGGCAATTCCATCCACTTTTGCCTTCTCAAAAACTGACCTGTCCAGAGCCACACACTCCTCTTCCTTCCCTGTCCCTTAGTTCTTTTGTCCTTCTGTGGCCCTTGACCCCATTAATGTTTAGTCCATCCGCCAAGTTACATAGCTCAGAATCGTCTCCTTCCCTCTCATGATCACACCCAGAGAAACTACTGTTGTGTCCACCTGCTCTCCCCATGGTGGCTGCCCCTGCCTTTGTTAGGCCTCCAGTGTTTCTTGCCTGGACTCAGGGTTGGTTTGTCTGACTGCACAGACTGTGCTGTGCATCACTCCAGGTGTGTCATTCACGGCCCTGAGCCCAGGTGCCCTGCACTTATTTACCGAACTATAATTCTCACAACAACTCCGCTGTTTGTAGATGAGAAAACTAAAACTTGAGCATTGAAAGACTCACCCAGTAGCTCACAAATGTAAGCAGCGCAGTGGGGATTTGAGTCCAGTTCTTCTGACTGCAAGCCCCCAGTCCAAATTCTGTTGATTCCCCCAAGCACTCCTATTGCAGTAGGCTCTTGGTGGCCTTCCTTCTGCTCCTGCCCTCCTCCAATCCATCCTCCACACCACCATGACTACCAGCCATGTGATCCCCCTGCTTAGACTCTCATCCTTGCCCTGAGCCCACAGGGTGAAGTCTGAGCTCTGTAGCTGGGCTCTCCACAGTTGGCCCTGACCTCCCTCTGTCCCCATTTCCCACCAGTCCTTCTGTATGCCTTGCAATCCCTGTGCCCAGGCAAACTGTGCCACCTCATGACCTCATGCCTTTCCACATGCAGTTTACATCGCAAGGGCTTTCCCTGCTCTTCTGTCTCTGTGATGGATAGATTTCCATTGTCCTAGATCTGCTCGGCAGCCCTCCCCACTGTCCTCAGTGCCCAGGGAGGCTGGCCTGTGTAGACCTGTCCTGAGAGCTCCTGCCAGATGGCACACAACTCTTCCTCTCTTGGCTCTGGAAACTGCCCTGCCTCTCCGGACTTGGGGTACTGAGGGCTCCCAGGGACACTGCACTGCCCTCACCTTTGTGAACAGTCCTGTATTAAACTCTCTTCAGCCTAGTCACACATTATCTGTTTCCTGCCAGGACCCTGACTGACACATTCCCCACCCACCCCACAATCCTGCCACCTCCCACGCTGTCTTCGAGTCACAGCTCAGGCGGTAGCTCCCTGTGTGCCTTCCCAGTTCCCACAGGCAGCTGGCTGCATCCTCCTCTGCATTTCACTGGCTCCATTCCTCTGTCCGCACTCGCCACACCCTGTCAGTACCCCCCGTGCTCCTCAGGGCAGACTCTGAAGCAGACTCAGCTCTGTGTCTTGGAGAAGCCAATATGGGGCCAAGGGAGGGGGTACAGAGTAAGAATGTGCATTTCTTAAAACAGAGGTCATACTGGACCACCCCAACACCTGCTTTTGGGTGGTGGGGAGACAATGAGAAAAAGAACTTCTGGCATACAGCGTATGAAAATAATGGGAATTCTCAAGCAAGGACTTGCCTCCTTCACAGCCTTCTGCTCACACTTCTCCACCCTTTGCGGACAAGGAGTGGACAAAGAAGGGTACAAACCTTTGTTGATGATTATTTTGCACTGGGAAGACTTTTGCCTAATGCCTCTCGGCATATAACACTTGAAGGAAAGTATTTGCTGGCTTGAAAGCAAAAGGATAAACTTGAGGAAACAGAAGAGGAGGGGTCCTTACATGCTGCCTTCCAACCACCCCCTCCCCACATTTCCAAAAGAAAGATACAAGACTTTAAAAAAGTAACTGGAGCCTGGTGTGGTGGCTCACGCCTGTAATCGAAGCACTTCGGGATGCCGAGGCGGGCGGATCATGAGGTCAAGAGATCAAGACCATCCTGGCCAACATAGTGAAACCCCGTCTCTACTAAAAATACAAAAATTAGCTGAGCGTGGTGGCGTGCCTGTAGTCCCAGCTACTCAGGAGGCTGAGGCGGGAGAATCGCTTGAACCAGGGAGGTGGAGGTTACAGTGAGCCGAGATCATGCCACTGCACTCCAGTCTGGCGACAGAGTGAGACACCATCTCAAAAAAATAAATAAATAAAAATAAAAAAGTAATTGGAAATCAAAATGAGGTCAAAGATGAATGGGTTCGTTTTTTTCCCCACTTTGTTTTAAGGTCAGCCAGCGGCCTGGAAGTAAAGATACACAGTCCTTTAAAAAGCAGCGACACGGGTGCAGCTGCAGGCCATTATCCTGAGGGAATTAAAACAGACACCCCAAACCAAAGACTGCATGTTCCTGCTTATAATGGGAGCTAAACAATGGTTACACGTGGCCATAAAGATGGAAACAACAGACACTGGGGACTCCAAAAGGGAAGAGGGAGAAAAGGGGACAGGGACTGAAAAAGTTCCCATTGGTACTGTGTACGCTGTTTGGGTGATGGGTTCAATAGAAGCCCAGACTCCAGCCTTACGCAATATATCCATGTAACAAACCTACAGATGTACCCCCCTGAATCTAAAATAATAAAATAATTTTTAAAAACACACAAAAAAGAAAAAGACACTAGATTGTGATCGAGAGTGAGTTGTCCCAGGCCAAATCAGAATGGCTTGGACATTGCCCTGAGGGTGGGCCAGGTGAGATTTAGAAATGCTGACCCCTGGAGTACACACAAGCCCCTAGCAGTGGCTTGTTGTCTTATCTTCAAGTCCTGGGAGGAAGTGCCCTCAGATGAGTTCTGATTCAGAGCATGAGGTAGGCAGGTTAGAGCAACTGGAAAAACAACAATATTAGGAAAGAAAAGTATCTGGACCTGCCAGCCAGGCATGCTCCCACCCCTGGGAAGCTTGGGGAAGGAGGTGGATGCTCTTTCTTCGTTTCCCATCATGGCATATGGGACTCCTCAAGGCTGAGCAGGTGGCATGAGGGGTATGGAGTTAGAGTCAGGTACAGAGGGAGTTATAGTGGGAATCCTCAGAAGCTCAAGTGGGAACTCAGCTGCCTTGGAAAGACAAGATGTGCTTATGATGTGTATCATATCCCTGGATTGGTTTATCTGAAGAAACATGGATGGAAAGTGGACAATCAGTCGGGGATGATAAAGAAATCCAGCGTGTCCCCTGAGAATCTTACCAACATGAGGATGAATTCGTTGGTGACCACAGAGACATCTATGAAGACATCAAGGACTTGGAAAAATAAGAGGAATAAAGAGAGCCAGCGTTTCCAGGTGGCATAAATGTAGCATGGGACTAATTTCTAGACCAGGTATAGAGAAAACAATAGTCATATAGGTAATGAATGACATTCAATATTCAAATGATATTTGATGATTAATCAGGCAGATGGTACAGAAGTTTTCAGAACTTGGTGAAGATTGCTAGGGTTCCAATTCTAACTCAGATACTATAGTGAGTTGAAATACGTCCCTTAGAAAGATATGTTAGGATATGTTTCTCACCCCTGGTACCTGTGAATGTGGATGTTATTTGAATATAGGGACTTTGCAGATGTAATTAAGGTGAGGTCATATTAGGTTAGGGTGGACCCTAAATCCAGTGACCAGGGTCCTTACAAGAAGAGGGAAATTTGGACACAGGCACAGAGGAGACACAGGGAAGAATGCTGTGGGAAGGCAGAGGGAGCAGACTAGAGTGACACCGCTGCAAAGCTAAAAATGCCAAGGATTGTTGGCAGCAGCCAGAAGCTAGGAGAGATGTGGAACAGATTCTCCCTGAGAGCCTCTAGAAGGAATCAGCCTTAATTTTTGACTTCTGGCCTCCTGAACTGTGAGAGATGAAATTTCTGTTGTTTTAAGCTATCCAATTTGTCATAATTTGTTACAGCAGCCCTAAGAAATTAATACAGATACTACTGGCTGTGTGACCTTAAGAAAATGCACAGAGGTTACCTCTCTGTTTCTTCATCTGTAAAATGGAGATAGTAACTGTATTCACTTTATATGGTTGTTGTGAGGATTAGATGAGTTTTTACCTTAAGCAGTGCCTGACAGATGGTAAACACAATAGATTAGCAAATATTCTTCTTTGATCGCTTCAATTTAGTAAAGATTTTTTTTGAGCAACTACTACGTGGCAGACCCTACATGTAAGTCATTTCATTTGATTCTTGTAACAGTTCTGTGAACCTCTTCTTATCCCATTTTGCACTTAAGAAAACTAAGGCTCAGAGTATTAACTTGTTTTGAGAAAGCAGACGAGCTGCAACCTCAACTGAGCCTTTGGCTCTGTTCTGTCAGGTCTTCTATTCCACAAAATCACAGGCATCTTAATGTATAATGGGGAGTGGACAAGAAGGGGTATGAAGCTTTGTTGATGATTATTTTGCACTGTGAAGACTTTTGCCTAATGCCTCTCTGCATATAACACTTGAAGGAAAGTATTTGCTGGCTTGAAAGCAAGAGGATAAACTTGAGAAAAGAGAAGAGGAAGATGTAATTTTCTAGACAATGCTCCTCCAGCATATACCAGTCAAAGTAGTGTCCCTAATATTTGTGGTGTGTTCTTTTTCTCTCTGCTTTCTGGCTCTGGGAGAGAAGTTGTGTCTCTGAGCAAGAATCTTCAGGAAGTCTGAGGGTCCTGAAAAGTGTGGGATGGATGGTTTAAACCCCCCAAATGTGAACAAGCTACATGTATGAACTCAGATAACATAGACACACAGAAGAAATAATTGGCACCCTGTGTAAACAGATTTGGTTTTTGACAGCCAACAGCAGGTGACAGTTATTTTGGAGAAATTTATGAGTGTTGGAGAGAAATTAAAGCCTTGAAATATATGAAAGGATTTTTGTGTAGTGGTTTTGTGAAAGACACTGGTT
>NW_016803373.1:124747-214287 GCF_001698545.2 Rhinopithecus bieti
TTTTTTTTTTTTTTTTTTTTTTTGCCTGCCTGTCAAGTACTGAACAAGAAGAAATTAATTTATCCCAGTACTTGGCATTTAGAAAGTGCTATGTGATGGTTTGTGGTTGATTCAAATAAAGCAGGGGAGGTTTTAGTGGGACATAAGAAAAAAACTTGTTAACAGCTGTGAAATTAAAACATAAATTAACTGCTGAGATAGGCCATGAGGGTGCCTTAGCTAGACTTTCAAAAGATAAATATGCATTTGTCTGGCTCTTGCTAGCTCTTAAAACTCAATTGGTTGCTTATTCATTACTCTAGGTACACAGTAGATCTTTGTAACAATAAGTTAGACATTTGTGTAATTTTATTCCTTGAAGAAACCTTAGAAATCAGCTCTTATATTTGCTTTTCTCTGCCTGCAGTTGAAGAGATGAGCTTGACTGTCTCTCGAGGTCTTTCCCAGCCCTGGAATCCCAGGCTTCCTTCCAGACTGTGCTGTGATAAGGCAGACCTGTGAGATACATCCCAGTCATGGTGACAAGGGGTAACTGGGCAGTGTGGTCTCACACTTCAGGTGTCTGTGGAAGTCAGGCTGTGAAGTAAGGAGACCAGTTCCATGAGGGATTTTGGGCACCATTTCATGAGTTTATTACCCTTCTTTTTTGCCAGATAGCCCTGAGGAAGGTAGTCATCAAATTGAGAATGGCTAAAATGAGGAATGAGGAAGATGGAAATTATAATAACTTCAAATAAAAGCAAACCAGCTGATGTGATAACAAGCCGTGTATATACAGTGGGGGGAAAATGATAATCAGACCAAAGCAGTCATAGGAGAGAACAGTGATCAAGATGGGAGACAATGTTCTCTAAAGATTAAATTAAAAATAAATAAGATAGATGAGAAAAGAAAGAGTAACAGCTGCGACAGGACTGTGAAACTGTGTTCATGCTGCAGGGCTGGTTGAGAAGAGAAAAAGAAAGACACACCAGTATTCAGGCAGCATGCTAGGGATAGAAGTAAAGGGTGCATTCCTTCCTGTAGTGTCTGGTGGTGTTCTATCAGTGAAGCATTTGGAGGCTCTTATCAACCCACTACCCCTTCTGATATTTTTCCCAGTCCCTCTAAGGATAACACATTGGGGTCCCCAGAATTACACAGGCTGGGACACTTAGGGAATCCTTGTTCCCGAGAGCAGGAGTCATGCTGGATTTCCCAGGACCATGCCTTCACAGTTGGGCCTCATTCATCTGGTCTTGAGCAGCAGGTTGGTTCTGTTTTCTGTCTTCTGCATGTGTCGCATTGTGCTTCTTACGTTCCCAGAGGTTTTCCTTAAGAATACCACTTGATTTTGTCTCCACCATCTTCAGGTGACTTGGTACCTTATCTTTATCAGCTGATTTCATTTTGTATTGTCCTGAAGCATGTCTTTTGGGGTTAGGAATGCCCGTGCCTTCCAGGACCTCAAGAGAAAAATCTCTGTACCACACACTGGAGACTCCCCTAGCCTGACAGAGAGATATCAATGTTGGGAGAACAAGAAATATTTCTCTTTGTTTTTCCACTTGACATTTCTAAGTTTGTTTCCACAGTTTTCAAGTATTTGTACAACACTTTATGGGTTAGAGAATATTCATGCATCCGTTGTCACATCTGAACCTTATAATCACCCTGAAAGGTGTTTTTATTATTCTCACTTCAACGATTAAAAAAGAAGAAGGTTGAGAGAAGGAAAATAATTTGCTGAAGGTCCCTTGGTAGTCTACATCCTCTACCCTAAAGTTCTGTTTTGGGCTATGGCAGGAGAGGATTGCGTGTCAGGACCTGGGCTTGCTGGAAGACACCCAGTGGGTCTTGAGCAGGAGGCAAGGCACATGGATGTAGACTCAGGAAACCTTGCAGGTGACTCAAGACCTTTTACAGCCTCTGCAGTCCTAAAGTCAGCAGGCATTCCCCATGGAGATGAGGGGCATTAGAGGTAGAATGCTAATACCTGGGGAAATATGGCTGTTTTAGTCAGGGTTCTCCGGTGAAACAGAACCAATAGGATATATGTGTGTTTGTGTGTGTGTGTGTGTGTGTACGCGTGCGTGTGTGCTTCCACATATTACATGTGTTTATGTATATGTACACATACTTAATGTATACATACACATATAAGAAATATTTAAGGAATTGGCTCACATGATTATGGAGGCTGAGAAGTTCCAAGATCTGCAATTGGGAAGGTGGAGACCCAGGAATGCTAATATGTGGTTCCAGTCTGAGTCTGAAGACCTGAGAACCAGGAGAGCTGATGGTGTGAGTTTCAATCTGCACATTGGCAGGCTTGAGACCCAAGAAGAGCCTGACCTGGCTGGAGAAGACCGATGTCCCAGCTCAAAGCAATCAGGCAGGAGGCATTCCCTCTTACTCAACCTGTTTGTTCTATTCAGGTCTTCAATTGGATTATTGGATGAGGCCAGGGATGATGACAGAGTAAGATGAGGTCTCATGGCCAGAGACTGAAAGAGGGAATAAAGGATGAGAACTTGAAAACAACATAATTGATTCTAGTCAGGCCCCAAAATGTGAGATCATGAAGAAAAATCATGTGGCTGCCCAGATTTTCATAAAATGCTCCTTGAAAAGTACACAATATGGAAAGCAGAGCTTAAAAACAAGTATGAGTGCAAAGGAACAACCATTACTGAGAGAGTTAAAACCCTGAATGCATTGGGCTTGTGGAAAAGGCTGAAGATGAGAGAGAAAGGGGTGTGAAGGAAGACAGAGTTGGCACATGGCAAGGGGAAACTCTCAATCCCTTTTTTCTAACTCTCTTGGTTTTTTTTTTTTTTCTTTTTTTTGCCTTTCAAGTAGAGAACTGATCTTCAAATTAGAAACACTAGAACATATGTGATTTTAAAAAACAGAAGTTTAAAACCAAGAGGAAAATGGAAGGTATTCCTCACTACTGTGTGTCCAGGCCTGAATCACTCAGCTTCTGGGTTCCTGAAAAATATGATTGCAAAATAATGATTGGCCATCTTTGCAAAATTATGACGGATGGAGAAGAAACAAAAAGATTGCAAAATAAAATAATGTACTTTTTAGAAACAGGGGCAAAGCTGGATCAGGAATTACCAACTAGTGAATTTGTCATTGCTCCTGGGCAGAATTCTAGAAGAGATCATTAAGCAGATGGTCTGTGAGAACTTGGAAAAGGAAATCATGATCACTGGGAGCCAGTCCTAAAAAAACTAGTTACCCAAGTATGTTCAGGAAATGTGCCTTACAGCAGTTGTGCAAATTAGCTTTGAGCGTTTGAGTAGACTACAGTTTGAACCAGCAATGAGATGTTGTAACAGAAGAAAAAAATCATGATCAGAGATGCTTTGCTAAAAATTCAATTCTAGGACATAGAAAATATTTATCCAAATATACTCTGTGCTGTTCAGATCCCTTACAAATGAGTTCAGTTCTGTGAGCTGCCTTTTAAGATAGTCACTGGCAAGTTGGAATATGTACAGAAAAAGTTAAGAGAAGATGGAACTCATATTTATTGAGTAAGCAACTTACCATGTGTTGGGCATTGTGTAAAATGTGGTATGTGTGTTTTAATGCTTAAAACAATACCATGAAGAAGTCATTAATATGCCCATTTTAGATGAGGAAATGAAGGATTATGTAACTGAGTTTTTTGCCTCAGTTCAACAGCTAGAAGATAGCAAAGCTGAGACTAAGACTTGAACCTTTCTCATCCCCAAACCCATGCTCTTTCCACAGTGCAAACCTGCCAGAGAAATAAGGGACTTGGAAAATGGGCCAGTTGAGAAACTATTGAAGGAAGAAGTAGTTCACTTTAAAAATGAAAGGCATGCAGAGGAATCGGGGAGCGGGGAGGGCATCAGGAAGAATAGCTAATGCATGCCAGGCTTAATACCTAGGTGATGGGTTGATAGGTGCAGCAAACCACCATGGCACACGTTTACCTATGTAACCTGCACATCCTACACATGTACCCTGGAACTTAAAATAAATTTAAAAAAGAAAGGAGTAAATATAAACATGATGTTGTTTCCATATATTAAAATGTTGGCCATTTGGAAGAGGACTAGCCTTATTCTCTTAGATCCCTATGAATGGAACTAGAGCAGTAGTGTGGCAGTAATTAGAGCAGTTCACATTTATTAACCATTCACTATAAGCTGACCCCTCTGCACACATTCATTCTTTAAACCTTACTAGCATGAGTGAGGTACAGCACAATGATTGTGCCTGTTTCACAGGTGAAGAACAAGAAGGGAGTTGAGATAATGACCAGGGTGTCCCAGCTAGTAAGTGGCAAAGCTTGGGCTGAAATCCAGGTCTGTCCCCCTCAGGGCCAGTGTTCTCAGCCATTTTCCTCCACTGCATTCCTGTTGGCAGAATTCCAGTCAACATGAGGGTAAATAAAACCTCTTAAAGAGGGATCAGATACTTTGTTAGAGAGTGAATTGCCTATCAGTGATGAATCCTGACCGACAGAGATGCTGGCTCGTATCCAGGCCTGATGACCCCACAGCTTTCTTTCTACTCTAAATTGTTGTTGTCGTTGTTGTTTTTCTATGATCTTGAGAGAAGCGAGTTTACCTATAGATGAATAGTTTGAGAAGGGGAGTATTGGTGGTGAGTCTAGTGGGTTTTAAAATCACGGTGTCCACCTAAATTCCAGCATGATGATAAACCCAAAATCCAGTTTCTTCCAGATAATGTTTTTCTTTCAGTCATTTATGGTAAGTTCTGTGGACATATCATGCATCTGCAGAAAGGTTTATTACTGTGTAAAAGCATAACAGTTCTGTTAGTAAGTAAATATTATAATGCTGTACATATTTTGAAATAAAAGTAAGAAATTTTAGGGCCAGCTGTGGTGGCTCATACCTGTAATCCCAGCTACTCAGGAGGCTGAAGCACAAGAATCACTTGAACCTGGGAGGCAGAGGTTGCCGTGAGCCAAGATTTCACCAAGAAAAAAAAAAGAGAGAGAGAGAGAAAGAAAAAAGAAATTTAAAGGAGAAGAAATTTTAGGAAAATTGAAGAGGGAATAAAACCTTATAAAACCTTATTAACATTATATGAACCATTTTGGTATCCTACTCTTTATAATTATAGTGAAAGTTGGGAAAATTGACTAAGGTACTTTTTGGAAGCAGGATTATCAGAACTACCCTAGACTGACTTAAGGATAAAGATGAAGAAGGAAAGAAAAAGGGAAATCTTTCCTATTCTCTTGAGCACTCACCTTCCTCTACTCTCCCCAGTTTCTGCCACCCCATAATCACAGTGCTTACGAAAACCAAGTAATGGAGAAATAAGAGTTCTTAAAATATATTTCTTGATCTGGAAATTTGCGCCCAAGAGACCTTAATTTGCTGATTTATTAGTTTGTTGATGAATGAGGTCACATGGAAAAACTTTCTGCCTCTTGGTTGTGTTGGTGGAAACTTTTCTAAGCTTTAACTAGCTGACTTTTTGGTTAGCTAGAGATTATTTACTTTTAATAACAACATGCTAAATATCTGAAATCAAACATAGCAGAGCAGTCTCCAGAGAGCTGTGGTCCAAAGGCAGTGGCTGCATCCCTGTACAGTTCTTATCAGATTTTCTGAAAAGATGCTTTATCTGTTAAGGTTAAGTTAACCTTGGCTTAGTGCCGTTCCTCTGTTCCTTCCACATCTCTGTCTTGTGGGCATGCCAGTTTGTGTTCAAATCTGCTGTATCAGTTTTAAATCCAGTTCTCAGTCCTCTGGGTATTACATAAGAATAAATTAACTAAAGAATCCAAGAAGTTTTACGTGTGATGCTGAACTAACTGGATCTGACTTCCTTGGGGGAAAATGAATAGCCAGGCGGATCACATTTTAGATGCTCATTAATGACAGCTGGAACACCTCCCTCCATTCTAAGCAGGCAAGGAACCTCCCACGTGCTAATCACTGTGCTGGCACTGGGGATACCGAGATGTGTTCCTTGTTCCTTCAAGAAGCACATATAAAAACATCATAGTGTGAGATATGTGCTGTGGCAAAGTTGAGCCCCAGGGTATTCAGCAACTCAGACTACTGAAGAAAAGGGAGGGGAAGGCTGCTCTGAACAAAGTCTTGGAGGCCGCCAAAGGTGTTCACAGCAGTTGCAGAGCTGGAAAAATGCACACGCCTAGTTCTGCAGGCCTGTGTAGGTCAGGACTCTGAAGGGAGATGACCGCGGAAAGGTAGGTACACCATGCTAAGGAGTTTGGACTTTATCCTAAAAGCAGTAGGAAGCCTTTGGATGGCTTTAAGAGGAAAATGATGGGATGTAATTTGCCTTTTTAAAAATAACACTTTGCTAGCAATGTAGAGAATGGGTTCACAATAGGTGAGTTAGGAAGCAGAGCAGCACACTGTTTAGAGGATGTTGTAAAATCCAGGTGAAAAATGAGAACTCTTGATGATCAATACCTTGGAGTTGAAGAGAAAAACATAAACCAAAGACATATTAGGGAGCGAGTCTTCAAGGAACTTGTTCATGAGTGATGGATATTGGGGAACAGTGGAGGAAGCCATTGAGAATGACACCTGGGTTTCTGGCTTGAGTAGGTATGGTGTCCCCTTATCAAGATGGGACTTGGAGAATTTTGGGGAATATGATGAATTCACTCAAGGGTATGAGGAATTTGAGAAGCTTGAGAACCATTCAGGAGGAGATGTCCAGGAAGGTTGGCTGAATGGGCCTGGAACTCAGGCAGGAGATGCTGAGATACAATTGTTGATTTGTCCCTTTGATGTTAGGAAGACAGTTTGGCATCATTAGAAGGATAGGGGACTGGAAACCACACTAAACAGCCTCTATTTCATTTAGAGATGATAGACATGTGAGATGTACTGAAATGCCTGCTAGCTGAGTTTAGCAGAGAAACCGCAGTCCCCAAGGTGAACTTGGGCTTTTTCACAGTATTGTTTTCCTCTCTGTGCCC
This sequence comes from Rhinopithecus bieti, assembly GCF_001698545.2. NCBI lineage: Eukaryota > Metazoa > Chordata > Mammalia > Primates > Cercopithecidae > Rhinopithecus > Rhinopithecus bieti. Next base: position 131,706 of record NW_016803373.1, read on the forward strand.
ACCTTTCCTTTGAATGTTCCTCCCAGGCTTCTTGGGGTCCTGTGGCAAGAATCTCAGTTACTAGGCTGTTTAGAGGCTACATCAGTAAGAGGATGTAAGATGGCATTTTACTAACTATTCTACCTCCTCAGTAACTCCTGGAAGTGTTACTATTAGTAGTCCCATTGTACAGATAACAAAACTGAGCCTCTGAGGGGTGACATAGCTTACTTTTTAGTAAGTGGCAAAGTTGTTGATGAAGTTGCTGACTCTAAATCACATTCTCTTTCTTCTGCACAGCCCAGACTTACACTAAAACAAATCAGGCCTGTTAAATGCTTGAACGAAAGCCATCAGTGTTGTTAGTGGTGAAAAATGTTTTGTGGAAATGATGTGGCCTCTTAGGTGCTACCAAGAGCAATACTCTCCTTGGACTGCCCAAAGCTAATTCCACTGATGCACCCACCCCAACTCCCTGCACCGACCCCACAGCAGTCAGACCTGGAGGCTCGGGGGGGTCCTGTCCTAAGCCGGCTTGAGATGCAGCCTCTAGGGCCTTGCTTATAATTTTCCCCCTTTCTCCGGCATTCCCTTCTCCCTACCTCTGCCCACCCCAAGCAGCCAGAATGATCCTTTAGTTTAAAGCATAAGCAAGTCAGTCCTCTGCTCAAAAGCTTCTGATGGCTTCTCATCTCACGTAGAATATAAGCCACAACCTTCAAAGCCTTCTACATTTTGGCCTCTGGCTGCATCTATGACCTTGTTGCTGACCATGCTCACTCCACTTGAACCACACTCCGTTGAGCCTCCCTAGGTGTTCCTTAAATGCTTTTAACGCCTTCTGAACACAGCAGGGCTTGTAAACTTGCTGTTCCTACTTCCTGCCATGGTTTGGCTCAGGTATCTCAGTGACTGACTCCCTTCCCCCATTCGGATCTCAGCCTCTCAGTGAGACCTCCCTGGCTACCCTGTCTAAAATAGCCCCCATCATGCTCCATCCCTTATTCTGCCTGATTTTTCTTCATAGCACTTATTTTATATTTGCTTATTGTCATTGCCTACACGTAAGCTCCATGGTTTCAGGGGCTTTTTCTGTCCTGTTCCTGGTGTGTCCCTGGCTGCTGGGATAGTGCCTGGCCTGCAGTGTGCACTCAGTGGCATTGGTTGAATCATGGAATGAACACATGGATGCTGTGGTCCAGGCAGAGAGGGGACAGAGAGTGGGATCACTATCACCAAAGGAACTAAGAGTATCTTAGTCCCTCCCAAGGTGGTAAGCATTGCTGGTTTCCCAAGTCTCTGCATTTGGGGATAATTGTAAACAGGCATCAGAAAACGTGTGTGCATCTTTCTGAGTAAGAAGCAGGTTTGTTGCTCTGATAAGGATGGGAATGATTTTTCCTTCTAACACACAAGTTACAGGGACAGGTTGGCCACCTCAGGAGATGGTTAACAATAGTGTCGTTTCCATGTCCTACCCATGCCCACTGTACCAAATCTGAAAGTCGCAGTGTTAGTGTTCGTGGAACCTGTTGAAAGTGCCTCCTGCACTGTGACTTTTTGATCCCGGAGGAAGAAGACTTTCTATAATAACTTGGCTCTCATGAGCTGTGCTTCAGAGTATCCTTAAACAGAACTTTCCTGGTTAGAGATTTGAACCTAAGGCCATTTTCAATGCATTTTTTCTGTTATTCTTCCTTTAGGATCTTCTATGTCTCTCATGATTCCCAAGACTTGAAGATCTTCAGTTATATCGCTCGAGATGGAGCCAGCAATATCTTCAGGTGTAACGTCTTTAAATCAAAGAAGAAGGTAAAGAGGCGGTTGCCGTCCATCTGCTATTTTCCTATAATAGATCCAGAGCACCCCCAACATTGGCCCATCTCCCTGTTGAAGATGGCTGTTGTAATGCCAACATGGGGGAACTATCTCAGTAGTCTGTCATTGCTCCTGTAAAATGGAATTCTCTTTTAGCATCATCTGAACTTTGTACTTAGTTACATACAGATAATTGGAGAGGGAATGACCATTGACTATGTGCTCTGGGATGAGAGCAATTAAACGGCACCAGGAGTGATGCTAACCTTAGCCCTGGAGTAGGAAAAAAGCGGTGTCTTGTGCTAAGGAGACCCTTCATCATAATTCTGTATATTGATTAGTGGGCTACAAAATATGAATACACATGGAGTCCGGTTTAGACTCAGTGTGTGATGTTGGTTATCCTGGGTGATTATTTGGTATGGCAACCCTGATACTCAAGTAAATGCAACTTTGAGGATTCTGAAGAGGCATTCTTTATATTAATGTCATTCCCCCAGGAGTCTAATACACACAACTGGGGTTTTAGAAGCCTAGAATCTAGCCCTGCCTCTCACTGGAACCCTGAGTGATGTTGTGTAGGTCTCGGTGTCCTCATCTGTGAAATGAAAAGAATCATCAAAATCAGCATTTCCTAAATGTGTTCTGTAAAACATTTATCAGCCAAAATGTTTCATGTTAAAACTACCTGATTTAAGTTGCTGAGGTCTGATAAAGAACATGTTGTTTAACCCAGAATTTCCCAAACTAATTTCACAATGGAACCATATTTTTTCCATGTAATATGTGTTAATATCCTGGGAACTATTTTTCTGCAGAGGAGATTTTGGAAAACACTGTATTTGTGCCCCTAAGTACCCTAATAAGTCCACCATTCTACAAACAAACTACTAAACCTGGCTTTCTACGAGAACTTCATTTTATGCATCTTTTGTCTTCAGGCCTCTTTAATAGATATGTAGGTACCTTGTCAAGTACCTTGTCAATAACACATGCCAGGCTCCAGATTTATTGATAGGTGTCCTATTCCCTACCCTAGCTCCACAAAGAGAATTATGCTTTGTTAACTCAGCCTCTTCCTCTATGGAGATTTGTGCCCTTACCCACCCTGTTCCAGGCTTTTTAAATGCAGTTCATGGAGTTGGATGAAAAGTGCCACAACTGGAAAGATGGCAGGAATAAAAGAGTAACTCGCCAGACTTCACATCTAGATAATAGTATAGCTGAGAGGAGAAAAAAACATAAATGAGGCTAAGTCAAGCTGCATTAAGGAACTGATAGAAAGGGGAGTAGGAAGAGGGAGAGAAGGAAAAGCCATAGGCACTGGAGATGAGAAAGTGTAGGGTTTGGGAGAGTGCAAGGCTCATATGTGGCCTTGTGTAGGGGACCTGGGGAGGAGAGAAAAGGAAATACAAAGTGTTCCTGATCGCCATGAATTGGATCATCTGTAATGTTCTTTGACAGATGCAACAAAAGACTGGAATTCCCTTTTAATTCATTTTGAGTATTTGACTGTGCTTCTGATTTTAGTTTTGTACAAAGACTGGACCAAGTGGACCTTGGAATTTATTAGAGTTACAAATAACACATAATCATTTGCCAGGTTCTTTAGTAGTTAATCTTATTTTATCCTTATAACACATTTGTAAAGAAGGTTAAGACATGTAATTTTCCCTTCCCAATTTTACAGATGAATAAATTGAGGCTCAGAGAGATTAAATGACTTATCTGAGTTCTCATGAATGGGTACTGGCTAGAATAGAACCAGGAAGACATGCAGGACAAAAGAATTTTGAGCAGGAAACCTAGGTAAGAGGACCATTATATTATATTTGCCTTGCCATCAGATCTAACGTAGCAATATGGATGCAGTGGGGGCATCCACTTCTGACAAAACATGAGTTTAAGAGCAGTGCTCACTTGGAACTTTGATCTTGAAGTGAAGCACAGAATGGAGTTCCCATTATCCGTGAAAAGGAGTAGTCATCTGGTTCCCTGTCATGTCAGCTTACATCTCTTACAGCAAATTCTGATCTCTAGCTCTTGTTTCCTATACCCCTTTCACCCTCACCTCCTGAGACCCTACCTCTTCATAGAGTTGGTTCTCAGGCCCTTTCCTGGCCTGGAGCCATGCAGCTGAGGGGATTGTTTCCAGTCAGCCTGGGCGTTGAACCCCGTTGCTGCTGAGCTGTAGGTGGGAAGGCCAGTTTCCAAGCTAAGAAAGGGAAGTGAATTGTTCAGCGAAGGATGCCAGAATTGGGGAGGGCTGGGGAACACATCTGCCAGGTTTTGCTTGGCCTCCTGCTTAGCCTCCAAACGTGGTGATTTACCTTTTTTATAAAGCACTTCTAATGTCAAGAGATAATGGTTAACTTGGGAAGGAGTTTTAACTGGCAAATCATAGGAATGTTTCAGAAGTGGCGGGCGGTGGGGAAAGGACTGCAGAGGACATGTGTGTTGCGGAGATGTTGCTGGGTCATTGGAAGTCAATAGGGAGACCTCTTGACTGGAAGCCCGCAGATGTGGATGTTCTCCAGAGCTCTCCTGTTGGTCATAGTGTGTAGAAAAACCTTGTCTGAGATCCTTGTTATGTCGGAACTTTGGTTATTGCTGTTTCATATCACATCATATCACCTGTGTATATGCCCATGGCACATTTCTCATGACCTCTAATGGGATGTCATCATCACCCTACAGTTCGCATGGGGAAAGGGTTACTGCCTCTGTTGGTTGAGAATATGGGTCAGGTGTCTCAGCTTTCCTGGTTGAGGGCCTCCCTTGACCTTGCTCCCTGCACAGCTATTACTCTGTACCTGTGAATTTCTTGGGCCATTCACACAGATAGCCAGTGTGGCTCCCACCTTGGGGGTTGTATCCTTGAGCTAAGCTTTTTTTCAACGGGGCTTTCACCAGAAGCTAGATAGCAAAATATTGAAGGAGTATAACATGATACCTGCTATGCTTCTATACTCCAGATTATCTAAGTTCCAGCCTCATATTACATCAAATAATAATATCTAACCTGTTTTGATTAGTTGCTATATGCCTGAAACTGTTCGAAGCTCTCTATATGAATGATCTAATTTTATTCCCACAGCAACCCTGTGAGGTAAAATGGGGCCTTAAGGCATGTAATGTGTGTAAAGACTCAGTAAGTAATGGAGTCAGAACTGAACCCAGAGGGTCTGACTGTGGAGCTCACACTCTTACCCACTCCATTATACTATTGTTGTTGGCTCATGAAGAAGTTATGTAACTCAGAAGTTGCTTTGTTTTCCAAGACCCATTTGTAACTGGGTTCTGCTGTAATTATTACATGGGTATGAAGAGCTTCTTAACTCTGAATGGCCCAAATCACTTTAACATAGATTTTCCTTTTTTCCTCATAATATCCTTGTATAGTTAATATTGACTCAATTTTGTACTTGAAGAAAGAAAAGGCCCAGGGAAGTAAATCACCCTTGGTCACACAGTGAATCAGTGATGCCACTGAGATTAGAAACAGGCTTCCTCCTTCCCAGGCCAGGACTTTGAATGCTAAACCCTGTTACACAAAACTCATATGAAAGATACGTGAGCCTTTCTGGACTTGAGTTTTCTCTATCCGTCAAATAAGATGAAAGGCATCTCAGGAATGCTGATTGTTGTGTGTGAAGTGACGTGATCTTTAAGGAACAAATTCTGTATGACTGGGGAGGATTGTCAGGGTTGTGGCGGAGGGACCCTAGCACTCTTCAGACCTGTGCTAGAAAGGAGGGATGGGAGTGGGTCTTTTCCTCACTGTGAGCATCCAGTGGAGATGCTTGCTAATAACATGGGCATTCCTTGTTTCCCCTCCTTGGGGGATATAATGATAGTATTCACTTGCAGGGCCTTTTGCCTCTCAAGAAGCCTCTTGCATGGTCTCTTGACCTCTCCCATGGAGTAGATGTCATCCTCCTGTCATTTTCTCCTAGCCCTAGGAGTATATGGCTGTCTGCCCTGATTACCAGTGACTGTACTTATTAATGCATCAGCGTGTGAAGTGCTGGTGATTAACAGGAGCTGCAGGCATCTCCCCATTATCTTCATGGGCAGCTCCTTGAAATAATTTTGCCTGCAATCACAGCTCAATTGGTTTGGGTTAGGAGAAATAATTTCCTCCTATAATGCTGTCACTATCAAATTGGAGGCCACAGCTGTGAAGTTGAACTATCCTTTAGAGGTTGCAATGGATTTTGAATGATGATGACAGCCATGTGCTAAAGAATAAGTCACTTGCCTGGTCAAGCTTATGAGATGAAAGATAGGAAAGTTCTAAAGTTAGGGAAAGAGTCTGTTTTTTATACTTTAGGTTGAGTTGGGAAGTTAAAATGCAGGAATCATGGGTCTCAGAACTCATCTAGGCTGAATCAGTCTCTTTATGGATGAGAAAATCAATACTGAGAAAGGTGAATTAACTGTCCACAGTCACCCAGTTGGTTCTGACAGCACTGGGATTGTAACTCAGATTTCTTTTCTCTAGGGTACTATGTTTCATGGACTAACAGAGTAGAAGGAAAAACACAGCTATCTATTGGAAATTTTAAGATGCAGTATGTCCTGTCAATGTAGAAAGTCACACCTGCTTTGAAACTAAACTTTCCTTATACTGAGCAATATTCTGATGTCCAAGGCATCACCTCAACCAAATTATATAATCGAATCCATTAAATAATGTGTTGGACAAAAACCTAACCCATCTACCATTTTAGAGCCTTAGTACTGTAGGTCCTACTGTGTATAGAAGTCCAAATATGAATGTATTTTCATGCTTTGGCATTGTAAATTCCATAGATTAAGATCATTTGATAGATATAAGCTGAATCTTTTACTAAGATTCCCCCCCACCCAAAAAAATACATTAAAGAATCATGACATTCCATTCTATTTTTGTCGAGATTCCATGGCAGTTAAGGTCAAGATAAGGACATTATCTTTTATTGCTGTGATAGATGAGAATTATAAATCTGTGAGCTGACCTCATGGACTTCTGTTCTCTAAAATTCAGAACCACTTGTCAGTCAAATTTGAGTACTCAAAAGAGATGGGGGAGAGGAGGAGTGGAGGAGGGGACAGGGGAATAGTAAACTAGAGAGCTGTAGATCATTAAAGAACCTTACCTGCAAGATGTGTGCCCCCATTCTTCTCTTTTTTCTCCTCTTATTATTGTCATTGTCATCATCATCTTCATCTGGTATTTTGTACTTATACTCTCCACTTGCTTATCTGATGACTCTTAATCCTCTTTGTAAGTTGTAAAGAGAGAGCTTCTTCCAGGACAGTGAAATTCAGAACAGTGCCCAAGATTATTTATCAAATCAGCTACAGAATATGACTAATAAGAATCATTCTTTACATACATATAGCACTTAAAGATTCCCAAATTTTATAGGACCAACCAATTACAAAGTCACTAAGAAAGAAAATAGAAAATAAAATCATGGTCTATGGCCATAACACCTTGAATGTGTCTGATCTCATTAGCTAAGCAGGGTCGGGCCTGGTGTGTGCTTTGATGGAAGAAAATAAAATCATGATTGACTATAATTTTTCTATGGGCCAGTGAGGTACAGGAATCAACCTTTCGATTTATGTCTTCCTAAAGCTACCACTGTCAGCTTTTGTTTGCTTTTGGGTGTACAACCCACAGTGATTGCAAATATAGTGTTACTTTCATGACCATTGCTGCAGTTCATCAAATGTTGACTCCTGCTAGGTATGAAGTTGATACCCACATTAGGTGTACTGAGGAGAACAGCTGTTCATTGCATTTGGACTTAACTTTGGCTCTGGTTTGAGGGATGTCCTAGGGTTGTGGGAGAAGGAGCTGTGTCAGCGTGAAAAGATGGGTGGTTTGAAGAAACATTGCTGTGCGTATAAGGTAAGTGTATACAGTTCTAAGCTTCCTTTCCCCCTGTATTTTAACAAAATTGCCTGTAATTGACACTCCCATGAGCTTCAGTGCTCTCCATCTGGAGCTAAGAGCCACTCTGAGGTTAGACATCCCTTTCCAGCTTTGCAAACATCAAAGCAACAATATCCAGCCTAATCTTGACAATGAAGAGCCCACAAATGCTCTGGGGCTATTAATAGAAAATGGCTTTTGGACAAGAAGATTTGATCTGTGTGGCAAAGCACTTTTAGGGGCTTATGTAAAACTAAACTGGATTTGTACAGAAATAATGCAGTATAATCATGCTTTAAAAAAAAAAAAAAAAATCTAGTAAATTCCAGAGAATGGCCAGATTTTGAAAGGCTACCTTCTCAATGTTCCACTTGTCTACTCTTTGTACCTCACTGCCTTCAATCTTTAAACCTCCGCCTTAGTCTCCAAAGGCCTGTATGTCATCATGAGGTGGGAGCAACTGCTTCACCATGATCTAGAAGACCCACAGACAAGCATTCATAAAAACTTCTGGAAGGGACTCTTTTTAAAGCTGCTGTTTACCAGAGTTCTCCCTCTTGGGTGAAGACATGGCTAATTAACAATAAAATCCCAGTGTGTATGATTCTTGCATTTCAGGGTTGAAGGCAAAACCAGTTTTCTTGCCCAGCAGGCCAGAAAGTGGGGTAACTAAGTAGGGTAGGCCTAGCAGGCAGGAGCCAGCCTGGTTGTGCAGAGAGCAGATGGTGAAAACATAGCCCCTGCCAGGCACAGGCTGCCTCTACTGACCACCTTCAAGTAATCACCTCCCTAACGAGGTCCTCATATAGAATCCTCTAAAAGTAGACTTTTTAATGGTGAAGCAAGGAGAGCCTAAAAGGTCAAGGGACATCAGAACTCACATAGCCATTTATGAGTACAGTGAAGAGCTGTTTAGCCCCTTCTGACTCCTGGAGTGGTAGATAGGAAGGACAATTCTTTTATGTGTATGTATGTAGTCATTCTGTAAAACAGTTAGAGTAGCTTGATTATGTGTTCCAGTGCAGAGGGCTCTTTATAAAACATGCTACTGTGTCCTTTTACTGTGAATAGGAATGTAACTTTCACATTAAAGGAGTAAAATAAAGGATAAATTAAACCATTTTATTTAATTTATTAATTTAATTATTAAACTATTTACCACTCAGTGTGCAGATCTAGAACTCTTAATGCAACAATTTCCTCACGTATAGAAACTATCATACTAGTTCAGACCAAAGATCCATTTGGCTCAGGAATTTTCCTCTGATGCTATGGTGGAGGCTATGCTATCTGATGCACAGCCTTTTGGATGTTAGCATACATGCGTAAGAGGTGATTCCCTTAGTCACTTCATGTTTCTATTATGATAAAAATAGTTCCACCTTTCCTGCACTGCTTTTTCTTTTCTATCTTAATTGCCTCTTGGTGCAGTGAATTCCATAGTCAGGATAAAACATTTCTTGAGCATTTACTGTATGCCAGGCACTGTGGTAGGTGCTATCATATATTCAGTTTTTCAGTGCAATTACAGAAATACTATAGAGAACAACTGATGGAGGGAGGATAGGAAGGAAATGGGAGGCTGAAGGATGGGATGCCCTTTCCAGAATGGGGAAGGCAGGACCAGTAAACCTAAAGTCTGCGTTTTCTACGTTTTCAGGGGAATCAGGTAGAGATTAGGGTCAGCTGCTAGTGCTAGTTAAAAATACTAGTAAAATGTAAAAATGAAGTGTTATCAATATTAAGCATTAAAACCAGCCCACTTCCTTATAGCCACTTTGGGCTTATAGATGGTTGAACATGTGAGTATGTTCCACATGTTTGTCCTTGATAAAGGTAGCAGAATAAAGATTTGAGCTGGAGTCTGCATCCTTAAGATGCTCAGTTCTGAGCATATCCTATCATCCATTGTCATCTTGTGATGCCTGAGAAATACAGGTCCTCTGTGAAGTCATTCTCCCACCACCTTTATCCTCTTATTTAAATCTGAGGGATTCCTTCCAAAGATAAATTTAGAAATTGGATTCCTACCCCTGTCTAATCCCATAGATCAGGGACATTTGTTTGAGGATCTTTAAATTTTTAATATCATCTTAAAAGCTGGTTAAAGGAAATATCTGTGATTTACAGAGATGATGGAATTTGTAACACATCCTCCTTAGGAAAACCTGAGATGTTATAGGAACAAACTCAGTAGTGAATTTGGAATTTTCTACATAACTGTATTTTAAAGGGGGAAGCTGGGTCTGTACCCTGGAAATGATACTGATGGGAAAAGACTAACTCAGTCTTTACAGATATTTATTCAGTATGAGATATCTGGGTTAATTCATGTAAGAGAATAAAGTATGGAATTAAACACTTAATCTCTACATATCATTTCGACTTACATTATTTTATTGTTACAACCTAAAACATTTACCTTTTTTACCTCTTGTAAAGATACCTGGGGGAGCAAAATTCCCAAAAGTCAGAGGAGAAAGTAGAGGAAAGTTTCTGTATAGTGGACACTGGGTATACGTGGTAGGCAGAATAAAGTCATACCTGAGGTTTAGTAAACTAGTAATGAGCTTTGCTGGAGATTATTAACCATAGGCAGTCTGCTCTTACTCTCATAAAAGGAATAGGAACCAAAAGGACTCAAGGCCTAGGGGAATAACACTTTTGGACGTAGGAGCCTTTTCTTCTCCCTTTTCACCTGAGAGTTAAGCTTCCTGGCACAGCCTCCTAAGCACAGCACAGCTTGATGGCTAATGGAAATGTAGAATGCTACATTTATTAGCTTTCTAGCCCACATTTGTTAGGGACTGTGTCTTCTAAATCACACCTTTTTGTGTGCTTTGGGAGTGGGAAGTGTAGGGGCTTCTTGCTTAGGACTGATGCCTACTGCTTCTCAACTTCCTGTGCAGATAGAACAGTCATCTCTTACACACTGTAGGCCTACAGTATGAGAAGGGGCCTAAGCCTGCCTTGTGGACACAGGAGGAAATTAAGGGTAGACATAGAAAACAAAGGTTCTGATTCACCACTGGGTGATGGTGGACCCCACAGAAGTTACCCATCTCCTCATGCTTCGCTTAAGGTTCTTGTCTCCCAGAAGTGTCAGGATGCTCCAGGTGAGAGACCAATGGAGAATATCCCTGGAGTTAGTATAATAGCTAAGAAAGGTTAGAGCTGTGAAACAATTACTTCTAGGAGGAGATTTGAACTGAAGAATATAAGGAGCAGTAGAGTTGACTTGAGATCTCAAATTGACATGTAGATGATAATCAGTCAAGATGCCTTTTCACATTTATATGGATGCTCTGGCCTGAAATAAACAGAAGGAGCATAGAAATGACTCCAGGCTTGAGGAAAAGCAATTTTAGAAGTTATACCCAGCAGAGAATGGACTACAGCAGTGGTCCAAGGGTTCTGAGGTCCCTAGGAGTTCATGAAGATAGTAATGAGAAAGATGAACTCATTGTAATATGACCTTCATTTATGCATTTCATATTACAATTAGCTGATCTTTTTTTTTTTTTTTTTTTACTACCTTCAACAAGGCCTTATAGGCTTATCAAAACACTGGATATGAGTTAGGTAATGTAATACCAGCTACCTCATGCTGATGAAAAGCCCTACTTGATTGCTGCCGTTACCTGGGGGGGTTGGATGTGATTGATGGACTATATGGTGTCAACAGGTGGCCATGGCTGACCTGAAGTCAGATCATCAAAACATGATTAATGTTAGACTTGAGTATAGGGTGACAATCACAATTAGATTAAATTGTAGCCCGTGGTGGTGGGATGCTTGAGGTCCACTGAAGTAAGAGAAGCAGTGTGCTGAGCCCTTCCCAGCCTGAGCTCTGAAACTAAATAAACCACATCACTCATTTCTGTCCTTGAAAGAAAGAAAAAGCTGACATCATCAAACCATAATCAGTTATCCACCTTTGAGGCCATGCCCTGGAACCCCTGCATGTGGCTCTTCCTCACAGTCTGCATGGGTGGCCTAAGACTCTACATAAGGCTTCTTTGTCCTGTCTCTCCTCTCCTAGTTAAACGGTGGAATACTGGAAACTAGGGTCAAGTTCCCTTCTTGGGCTCTTAAAACAAGAGATTAAATACCAAAACAAAAGAAAGGAAGGAGCCACAGAACAGACACAAGCACATGAGGTCTTTGGAGTAAGTCTGGGCAAGGCTCACCTTAGATTTAGTTGGCTGCCAACTAGTAGTGTTCCAGAAGAGATGGGTGCTGAGCTTTCATTGGTTTCTGCTGTTTAGGCCATGGTTTCCAAGCCTCATGTTACCACTGCCCTTGCTCTGTAGGCGGTCCAGGAAAACTCAACATTTGCATATTGACTACTTGTGTTACCCATGGGAGGGAAGAATTGGGGCTAAGTCCATAATTGGCATATTTGCTATCTGTCCTTTCAGTTGACTGATTATTTCAGAACTGTGGTGACAGTTTCTGTTTTCTGGAGTATTTCAGGAAGGGAAAATGTCTTTGCACTCGTTTGTATGTGCATATCTGAGCAACTTTAGATTTTTCTGTCTCTTTCCTTTGCTGCTGCATGAGTTTCTGTCCACATGCCCCTTGCACATTCTCACCCACCCTGTTCTTCTCCTTTCTTCTTCCCAGAGCCAAGCTATGAGAATCGTTCGGACGGTAGGGCAGGCCTTTGAGGTCTGCCACAAGCTGAGCCTGCAGCACACGCAGCAGAATGCAGATGGTCAGGAAGATGGAGAGAGTGAGAGGAACAGCAACAGCTCAGGGGACCCAGGTAGGCACTGCAGCTTCTGCGGATGTGGGTGGGGAGGCAGTGCACACAGTAGGCTCCAGTGGATCACTGCCCCGAGCCCCAGGCTGTGAACTCATTTTAAGAAACATTTTATTTTTTCCATTTCTCTCTATATTCTAGATTCTCTTTAAGGAACTCATGTATTACTTTTATAACAGAAATTAAAGATGTTTAAATTATTAAATGAGGAAGTATTTAAACTGGATATCAGGGAGAGGCAGGGCTGCTATGCTCCCAAATCTGACTTCAAAGAAAATTTCAGTAAAAAAGCACCCCCATAAAACAAATTACAAAGAACATAAATTTATAATTACCTAGTTTGTTGTATTAAATTTCTAACTTCTGTAGTTCTATAAGCCCTCAATGTGGATAGTATTTTAATATCCCCAACTTTCAAGCCTCATTAAAAGTCAAGAAAGAGGCCGGGCGAGGTGGCTCACATCTGTTAATCCTAGCACTTTGGGAGGCTGAGATGGGCAGATCACTTGAGCCTAGGAGTTCAAGACTAGCCTGGCCAAATGGCGAATCCCCACCTCTACTAAAAATACAAAAATTAGCCAGGTGTGGTGGTACATGCCTATAGTCCCAGCTACTTGGAAGGCTGAGGCAGGAGAATTGCTTGAACCCAGGAGGCAGAGGTTGCAGTGAGCCAAGATTGTGCCACCGTACTCTAGCCTGGGCTACAGAGCTAGACTGCCTCAAAAAAAAAAAAAAAAAAAAGGAGACAATAAATGTGAAAAAATGAAGTATGGGCAAGAAAAAGAGCAGGTAAAAAAAATATATTGCTTATGTTAATATTTAACATGGGAAACCCAAGAAAATAAACTGAGAACTATTAGAAATAATAAGAGAATTCAGCTAGAAAGTCAAAGTTAAATACAACATACAGATATATCTGTGATTTTCATATATTCCAAGAACAGCTGGTTAGAAGTCATAGTGGAGGAAAAAATCTTTTAAAATAACAATTAAGAAAATAAGATACTTATGAATAATCACAATAAAAATGTGTTTGTTTCCTCTGAAAAAAATCTTAAACAAATGGAAAGGCATGCCATATTCTTGGATGGGAAAGCTCAATATCATAAAAATGTTAATTCTCCCTTTGTTAATCTATAAATTTAACATGACAATACAGATTTCTAACAGCAGAAGAGGCCCCACAATAAGCTACAGTATTCAAAACCCATGGGATATAGCTAAAGCAGTGCTCAGAGGAAAATTCAAAGGTTTCGTTATTTACGTTAACAGATGACAAATCATGAAAGTCAAATGAATTAAGCATCCCACTCAAAAAGTTAAAAAACAACAAAAGAAACCCTAGCCTGCAAATGGCAGCATTGCAAAGTGGCTCAGAGAGAAGACCCTTGCTACGCATTGTAGCTGCACCAGTCACTGCCTGTGCAATCTTGGGCAAGTTCCATAACCTCTCTGAGCGTTAGTTTACTGTTTACTCTTCTGAAAAACAGAAATAGCAATACTGTGTACTTCAGAATTATTATCATAATTAGATAAACTGATATTTTTAACCGAGCCTAGTGCTTGGCACAGAGTATGCACCACATACATGTATGCTATTATTATTTTTAAGTAAATATGTGAAAATTTAAAAAACAAGAATAAAAAAAAATTCTGGAAAAGATGAATGATAGCAGAGGAGGAGTGGCTTTCTACTTATGAAAAGACATGATAAAGCTATAACAGGTAAAACTGTACTTATAATAGGTAAAACGCGTGTTCAAATAAGTGCCTGAATGGATCAGAATAGAAACTCATATACAGACCCAGATGTGTTTGCAAATTTAGCATATGATAGAGGGAGAATTCCTATGGAGAAAAATGTGGAAATCCTTATTAAATTTGAAAATTCGTATGCCTTTTGACCCCCAAATTTCCTTCAAATTCCCTTCTAAGAATTAATCCTAAAGGTAGACCCATACAGGTGTGAAATGATTTCGATATAAGGTTACATAGCAAAGAATTTGTTATAGAACCAAAGGATCAGAAACAGCAAGAGGAGACTTTTAAATAAATTACAATATGGTATGAATAATGGAATACTGCACAACCGTTAAGAAGAATAAGTTAGTTCTCTATGAACTGATTTAAAGCCATCTTCAAGATATGTTGCTTACTTAAAAACATCAAAGTTTGAAATTGTGAAAAAAGGAAAAAAACTAGAATTATGGGTATGATGTGCCACCAATTGTATTAAAAATGCATAGGTTTAAATGTGTGCATATATGTAGATATATATGTGTACACATGCAAGGACACACACACATTTCTTATGCATGGAATATCTCCAGAATAGTACACAAGAAACTGGTAACTGGTTCATCCTGGGAAAAGGAACTGGGTGGCTGAGGTGGCAGGAAGATTGACTTTTCACTGTGCTTTTACAGCCTTTATACTTTGGATATATATTAGTTATAAATCTTCAAAACCTGACATTATTTTCATCCTAGTGCTCAGTTTCTATGTGACTAGAGGGAATTACTTTACTTCTCTTTTGGCTTACTCATTTCTGTTAAGTAATGACATTCTATTACTAATGACAGCATCTCAGTGATCTTGACTCATAAAATATGATCACACAGATGGAGCCTTGCATTTTGTCATGTACCCTTGGCCAGTCTCAGTTCATAGCAGGCCATAGTACTACTGTGATGTAAACCTTAAAATTTTTCCGTCTCTGTGATCTAGGGCTTAGAGATAAAACAAAGAGATAGAGGTAGACTTTGGCAAATATTTTATATATCTCCGCTGGTCAATTTTTAGAGCGTAATGGTGACAGTTTCCTATAAACCTAATATGAAGGACACATCAGACCTCTAGCTGGTTGCTTAGCTCAAAGAACAGAGGCCAATCTGCTCATTTCTGAATTGGAGGATTTGCCGTAAGAACTGCCAGCTGGAGAAGATTGAAGTCTTACATTGTTAACTCTTCTTTGGTCATGTCCATGCCCTGTTGGTGGCCTGGTTGGCGGAGAGCCACATCCTAACTCTCAAAAGCTTTTAAACCCACAGTCACATTGCCAGCCAGTATACACATGTACAAAGAAAGTTTAACCAAAAATGGAAACGGTATTTTCTCCGATGAAGACACCTATTCCTGGAGTGAAAGGGGTTGGACACAGAGAGGGTGCTCAGAAGTTGAGCGTTTGAACACTTATTATCATAGAACAACCGTCAGAGGAATTTAATCTAATCTCCAAGTACTTAATCAGAACCTGTCACTCAGCTGCTGGCCACAGAGGTCAGGGTTATATGGTCTGGCCAGGTGGAGAGAACCACCTGGATAGCATTTTATGTAAACAACACCAAGGGCTAGATCTTATTTCCCTTTTGCAGTGATAGCTGCTCTCTCCTGCCACTTCTGGCCCCTGCAGTAGTCTGCTGGGTGGAGTGGGTTTGATGTGATTCACGATTCCCTGGGGACTCAGTGGAGAGTCCATAAGGATCACTTCCTATCCTTTTCTTTCTGTCTTACCTCCCTCACTCCTCCCTTGTTCCCTGAGCTCCTTCCTGCCCTGAACATATAGTAAGTAGCATGGACTTTTCAGCCACAGTCAACACTGTTCCCTCTGCCACGGGTCCCTGCCTTCACCTCCATGCAGACATCTTACTCATCCTTCAAGCCCAGCACTGTCTTCTGGGAAGCCTGACTTTCAGCTCCCACTCTCGTTCAGAAAATTTAAACCCTTGCTTTCTGGGTTCCTGTGTTTTCTTCACTCCTGGCTGATGCCGTTAACATTAACATTTAGTCCACTGTGTACCAGACATATAGCATAGTGTCCTCTGTCTTTAGTGGAGTGTGAGCTCTGGCAGGGTTGGGACTTCCTAGCACAGTAAAGACTTGTTGAATAAACTGACAAACACAGTCAGTGAGTGTGGCAAGGGGTACATATGTTTTAGTCATTGTCAACAAGTGTTTGTTAAATGCTTACTGTATGCCAAAATGAACAGATATTAAGTAGAGATTTCAACTTTTAAGCAGCCCCTTTTGATGAGGAATGATGACACTTGGTGTCGGGGGAGCAGGTAGAATTGAGGTGAGACTGGGAGGCTGAGCAGAGTATTGATGAGAAGGTGGTGACAGTGACCATGGCTACAAATAGAGGCCAGCGTGGTCACACTCCTTGATTGTAACAGATGGTCAGCTTGGAAATAACAGGCATACCAGCTATGTTTCTCTCTCTTTTATATTACCTTTTTGGAGATAGTTTTCCCAAATCACATTACTAAACGTGAGACCTCAGCTGCTTGGCATCTTCCGTATACTACTCTTCCTAAGAAAAATGGAATTGATGTTCTGCATGAGGAAACATCTGGGTCCATTCTAGGAAAGCCCGTCAGGCCCAGTATAGCTTCTTCAAGGTTTAAGATGTCCAACAGAGCGCTCCTCTCTGCAAGGAGATCAAGCATGGGCTGGATGTATTAAATAATATGGGCCTCCCTGCAGAGAAAGGGAGACAGCAAGGGCTCTCCCCTGCTCGTGTAGGTGAGGAAAGGGCCTGTGGGGTGATGGAAATTGTTTAGGGACATACAGAGCAAGAGAGAGACAGAGAGAGAGGCCAATTTTAAAGAATTGGCTCATGGGCCTATAGAGGCTTGGTAAATCCAAAATTTGCAGGATAGGCAGGCAGGCTGGAGATCCAGAGAAGAGTTGCAGTTTGAGTCTGAAGGCCAGCTGCTGGCAGAATTCCCTCTGCCTCCAGGTAGGTCGGCCTTTACTCTGTTAAGACCTTCAACTTGGCTGGGCGCGGTGGCTCACGCCTGTAATCCCAGCACTTTGGAAGGCTGAGGCGGGCAGATCACCTGAGGTCAAGAGTTCAAGACCAGCCTGACCAACATGAAGAAACCCCGCCTCTACTAAAATTACAAAAAATTAGTTGGGTGTGGTGGTGCATGCCTGTAATCCCAGCTACTCAGGAGGCTGAGGCAGGAGAATTGCTTGAATCCGGGAGGTGGAGGTTGCAGTGCGCCAAGATTGCACCATTGCATTCCAATTAGGGCAACAAGAGCGAAACTCCATCTCAAAAAAAAGAAAAAAAGAAAAAAGACCTTCAACTGATTGGATGAGGTCTTCCCACGTTATGGGGGAGTAATCAGCTTGGCTCAGACTCTGCTGATTTAAATGTTAATCTCACTTAAAAAAATACCTTCACAGCAACATCTAGAATAATGTTTGACCAAATACCTTGGTACAGTAGTGGCCTAGCCCAGTTGACACATAAAATTAACAGCCACAGAAATGAAGAGACAGAATGGCACGATGGAGAGAGAGCTGGAGCTGTCGGTTAGAGAAGCTGCTGAGGGCTTGGGTTCCAGCACTGGAACCACTGGGACTTCAATCCTGACTCTTCCACCTTTCAGCTGGCTAATCCTCAGCAAATTTCATGCTGTCTCTGGAGCTTCGTTTTCTCATCTGTCTGGTATTGTGAGAGAATGTATGTAAAGCAGCATAGTGCATAGCATATAATACGCTCTCCATAAGTATCCACTGTTTATCGAGTTTTCTAATGTTGTAAGTACCTACCGTTTATTAAGTTTTCCAATGCGGACTCCAGAATACATGACCTCATCTGTACACTGAGAGAGCTAGACAAGGCCTCTCCAGTACTGATTTTATAATGGGTCCAAGTGAAATGATTAACTGGACGCCCTCTGGTTATTGTGTAGTGCCAAGGCCATGAGGCTAAACATACTTTGAATCTGAACATTTGGAATTAGCATTTGGTTCTGGGATTGGAAATGTTTTCTTATCAAGGAAGGCTGTTTACTGCCTAGCCCATTAGTCACTTCCTTTTTATAGCCCCACATGCGTTTTCACTGTCTATAAACTGCTAGGAATGTGTTTCTTCTTACTGTAAATGCTTCTCCCAGAGCATTTTTGACTCTACTAAGATTGTTGTCTAATGGGGCACCTTGAGCGCCTAGAGTGGAACTGTTGGCTGATTTTTTTTAATGAGAATCTCACTTTCCATGTTTGGGAGCTTTTCATTTAGTGCAATGTTTATCTTTCCAGTGGAGATATGTCCAGTGACGTGTCCACCTGACATGTCAGCAGACCCTCCACTGTGCAGAGGAAACATGTTTACTCCAAGGAGCTGGAAAGCGCTGTATTGTCACGTCTTTTCATTGTTTTGCTTTCAATGATGTTGCTCACTTTCATTGTGTGCCTCATCCCTCTCTCCCTCTTTGTGCCTGTCTTTCATTCCTCCCTGTTCTTACTACTCTTCCCTCCCTGGGGGAGTTTTATCTTTTGTATCATTTGGCAGCAGCTGCCCTTGGCCATCCCTGGGACTCTGAGCCAGGTGGGGCCACTGGCCCTGTGGCACTTGCCCTGTTGTGACCTATACTGCTTCTCTCACTCCTCTTGGAGAGGGTTTCCTCGGAGAGATCCTGTTCCCTTGGAGGTGACCCTCCTCCCCCAATGGCAGACAGTCCAACATGGGAAAGGACCTAGAGCCTTTTGGTAGAATAGACCTTTTTGAAAATAAAACTTTTTTTTTTTAATGTGAGAAATGCACCTAAAATCTACTCTCTTAGCAAAGATTGTGAATACGATATTGTTAACTAGAATCCTCATGTGGTACATTAGAGTTCCGGCCTTATTCATCCTACATACCTACAACTTTGTATCCTTTGACTTACATCTCTCCCTTCCCCCCAATTCCTGGTAACTATCTCTTAGGGTAGTTATGATGATAAATCAGTTAATACAAGTTGAGCATCCTTAATCTGAAAATCCAAAATCTGAAATGCCCCAAGATCGGTAACTTTTTGGACACCAACATGACACCACAAGTGGAAAATTCCACACTTGATACCTTTGCTTTCTGATGGTTTCATGTACACAAATGTTGTTTCATGCACAAAATTGTATAAAATTACCTTCAGCTATATAAGGTGCATATGAAACATAAATGAATTTCATGTTTAGACGTGGGTCCTATCGCTAAGATATCTCATATATATGCAAATAGGCAACTCTAACATCTGAAACACTTGTAGTCCTAAGCATTTCACATAGGGGTACTCAGCCCATACACATAAAATTAGTGCAGTGCCTGGAGCATCGTAAGTGCTGTTTAAGTTTAAGCTGTTATCGTTGCAGTTTCAAGGCAAAAAGTGGCCATTTCAAGCACTTTGGGACTGAGCTTATAACTCCTTACTCATTTGACTGTACTAATCTGGCTAAACCCCAATTCCACATTAACTCAGTAGTGTTTTTTCATTTTCGCCCTATGACACTGAATAGCACTGGAGAAAACTGCCACCCACAGACCGATTATACATTTCTGACCCCCAAACTCAGCCAGGGCTACTTCACCATTCAGCAGTCCTGCTTGTCCACAGCTTCTGTCTCAGTGGACAGTGGCCTTCTCCTGTCACCTGCCTCTGCATTCCACCTCCATCTCACCTCCTCTGGAACTTTGAGCAACTGGTTATCTCATGCTCCTGAATCTTTACCCAAATTATCTGCTATTGCTGACTTTGCCTTCCTTGCCCAACTGCAGATAGATAAGGCCAGGTCTTTCTTATCTTAAAAGCAGAACAAAATTAAGCCTTTCTTGTCCCTGTGTCTCCTTCTGACCCATGACCTCATCTCTCTCCTTTCCTTGGTAACTAGGCTTCTTGCACAGCTTGTCTGTACTCACTATTTTCTTATTTTCTCCCACTCTTTCTCTCCACTCTTGATATCTTTTCAGCCTCCAGTGATCTGGTGTCTGCTGCCCTGCCAGCCCTTCCTAAAGCTACCAGGCAGGGGTTCCTAAGGGCCACCTTTCTCTGTAGTGCTCAGCCTTGGAATGAAGTGCATCTTTGCAGTTTCTGGGGCACCCCTAATCTACACTCCTTCCCTCTTGACTCTGCTAGCTGCTTTTCAGCATGCTTTGTAGGCTCTTCTTCTTCTTTCTTCTTCTCTTTTCTTCTCTTTTCTTCTTCTTCTTCTCTTCTTTTCTTCTTTTCTTTTCTCGAGACAGAATCTCACTCTATTGTCCAGGCCAGAGTACAGTGGCATTATCTCAGCTCACTGCAACCTCCGCCTCCCGGGTTCAAGCAATTCTCCTGTCTCAGCCTCCTGAGTAGCTGGGATTACAGGCATGCATCACCATGCCCAGCTAATTTTTGTATTTTAGTAGAGATGGGATTTCACCATGTTGGCCAGGCTGGTCCCAAACTCCTGAGCTCAGGTGACCCACCAGTCTCAGCCTCCCAAAGTGCTGGAATTACAGGCATGAGCCACCACGCCCGGCCTGCAGGCTCCTCTTCTACCTACCCCTTAAGTGTTGCAATTTCTCCTGGACTTGCCCCTGGTATTTTTCTTTCTCTGACATTCCATGATTTCTACTAAAGTTTACCTTTAGGCCAGGCCTTTTTCCATTCATGCACTATAGTCATCTACTCAGCTTGCCATAATAAGATGCAATAGATTGGATGGCTTAAACAACATTTATTTCTGACAGTTTTGGAGACTGAGAAGTCCAAGATTAAGGTACCAGCCAATTTGGTTCCTAGTGAGGACTCTCTTCTGGCTTGCAAACAGCTGCCTTTTTGCTGTGTTCTCACAGGGTGGAAAGAGAGGGATCTCCTACATCCCTTCTCACAAGGGCATGAATCCCATCATGAGGACTGCATTCTTATGATCTAATTACCTCCCAAAAGCTCATCTCCAAATGCTATTACATTGGAAGCTAAGGCTTCCACATATGAACACCAACATTTAGTCCATAACATACCCAACAGCCTAATAGGTATCTCTACTTGACTGTTACACAGAGTCTTACAATGTCAACAGGTTTAAAACTGAACTCATTCTCTTACCTGCAATCCTGCTTCTTCTCGATTTTTCCTATAGGATACTATTCTCCACTCAGTCACCCGAATCAGATATTTTAAAACTCATCCTGCACATATCCCCACCCCCGCCCCCACCACAGCCAAGCAAGACCTGTGATTTCTGCCCCCTAAAGATCTTCAAATCCGTCTCTTCTCCACATTATTGCCATTGTCTTCACTCAAGCCCTCATATTTTCCACCTAGAGTATTGCTTTCTCTCATTCCTTCTGGATCTATCCTCCATACTATATCTATAGTGAAATTTTAAAGGATGAAAATTGTCTTAATTTAATTTAATGTAACTTAATTTAGGAGAGCTAAGTAATTAAACATGAGGCCAAAGTACATAAGAAAGCGGCAGCCCTTTATTGCAAATATGCACACACTCTCGGGTGAGGTTCTCTGGTCCTCAGGTGTGGGGGGGCCAGGGAAGTCACGCCAGCACTCTCGGGTGAGGATCTCCGGTCCACGAATGCGGGGGCCGAAGAAGTCACACCGGCTCCTGCTGCTGGTGGACTTTTATGCATTGGTACTGGAAAGGGGAGGGCAGTGGGCGGGATAAGGGCGTGATAGGGGCGTCTCCATAGGCGTGGCCGGGTAAGTTTCGATCTGTTCGGATTGACGTCACCTGGAGCATGCTCAGTTGATCTGCATCTTCCCGGGTGTGGGCTGCATTTTCCCACGCACGGGAAAGTTGGTGAGGAAGAATCCGGAAGCAACAGGGAAAGTTGGTGAGGAAGAACCCAGAAGCAACATGGATTGTGCCTTCTTGTTCACCTTCCTCCATCTTGTCCTTTGTCCCTCACCCAAACAAAAATGTTTTGGTATTACCTGCTTTCAGTCCCTCAAGATAGGATGCTGACTCTTCCTGGGCAGGTCCCTCCCACTTGCATTGCCTGACATGCAGTGGACTTCCTGCCTCTGTCCCTCTCTGCCCCTGCCCCCGCGCCTGGCCAAACCTGAGAGATTTTCTGATTCCACCTGGGCTTCTGGAGAGGCCCTGTCCAAACCTTCTGTGTCTGGGGCTTCTTAGTTTTCGTTATTAGGATCTCCAGGGATGGGAAGTAGATAAGCAGCCTTCTCCTGCAGCCTGTTCTCCTGTTTTGCTACCCTGTTACTACACTACTTCCTTTGTCAGTATTTATGGAACACTTTCTCTGTGCCAGGGAAACATTCTTAGGAAACATGGATGAGACACAGCCTGGCCTCAAGTCTATAAGGGAAGATTGATGGCCAGGCACATCCAATATCATGTGCTAAGTGCACAGAGCACTGCAGGAGCCCAGCTTCTCCTGATCACCAACGGAAATTTCACCCTGCTTTTTCCTGTACAGGCATGGAGAACCAAATGCTTAGTTCCCAGCACACCCACCTACCAACCCTCTTATCTCTCAGGCTAAGCCCCCAACCATCAAGATGGTCACTTCCGGGTGCAGGGTGTGGTAGAAAGCAGGCTGCTTCCAGTGCTCCCCCGCCTACTGACTGACCAAGGGGCAGGAGAGCTTCCCCTTCCCTGCCCCCATTAGCCGCAGTCAGAACCATCTTTTCTGTTAAACACCTTTGCAGCCCTCCATAGGACTGTCTCCTCAGCTCCTGGAGTAGCCAGGAAGTAAACCAAGCCCACTGTTTACTTTCTACATGCCAGGCTTGTTTCCCTGGATGACTCATGTAGGTTTGCATAGGAAAACTTGTTAGAACAATTTGTTCTACAAGGCAGGCACTCAGATGACCAAGGCCCGCTTACCTGGGCTAGCTTCAGCACTGGGGCATCAGCTCTGTATCTCCTGCTTTACATCCACCTGCTCCATTTTATAATTGGTGCGTGGTATCTGAAAACTCATGAAAAATCTTATTTAAAGACAGCAGTAATTAACCTAATTGCAAATATAGAAAATGAAAATATTTCCTATGAAATGCCCAGGAGTTGTCAGGTGTTTTTATAGAATCCCAGAAATAGGATCAAGGAAGGAAGATAAATAAGAAATAGCAGGCCTTTCATACACTGGTATTAAGCAGTATGCTGTGCCTGTGTTTAAATATTAAATAAAGACATGGCCATTGTCTTCAGTGGAAAGGAAGAAATGTGGAAAGTGGAAAAATTGGATAAGGAAGCGTGGAAAAGCAGCCACCCCATCTCTCTCCTCCTCCCTGTGCCACTTCCTGCAGGCCTCTTCCTGGCTTCTACTCTTAGTGAGAGGATCAGGCTCTGAGGGCTGGGAGATTGATAATGTGTTAAAATGCAGCCTCACATCTCCCTGCCTTATTCCTCAGTCATGGAACCCTACCTGTCTATCTAACTGAGCCTCTAATTCTGTAGTTGAAGAAACAGGGCCCAGAGAGTGAAGTGATTTGCTTCTTGTCCAGCAGTTCATTAGAAGCCCAACCTCCTCATTTCTGGACCCCCAGACCAGGGCGCTTTCCCTTGGCTGCTTCCGTTCCTGAGCTGCGATGACATGGAGATGACCAGCATCCCCTTCTTCCAGTGTACCCTGCCAATATAGGCCTGTGTACTTGGCAAAACTTTTACATCCAGGCTGGAGGAAGTACTGCTTTTGTTTCTGGACTTTGAAAAGATCCTAAGAAGAGAACATCTTACTTGGCTGGAAATGCACTTTAAGGTACTTGAGTGAAAAGATGTGTGAAAGCCAGTGGCATCCCTAGGCTCGACATGCCTGAAAGCTCAAGTGTTAGGAAAGGAGGACTTTGTTCTTGGTGTTTTCATTCTCTCCCCTCCCTCCCGTGTTGTCCCTGCAGGCCGCCAGCTCACTGGAGCCGAGAGGGCCTCCACGGCCACTGCGGAGGAGACTGACATCGATGCGGTGGAGGTCCCACTCCCAGGGAATGACGTCCTGGAATTCAGCCGAGGAGTGACTGATCTAGATGCCGTAGGGAAGGAAGGAGGGTCCCACACAGGCTCCAAGGTAGGCAGGACATGGCCCATCTGTGTGATCTGCACATGTGTGCCCTCAGGTCATCAGTCGCTTCCTAGCCCCTGCCGGCTCATCTTCCGAGTGAGACACTCCATGGCACAGTGGCGGTGCCAGAGCATGCTTCACTGCCTTTCAGGGGGTCTGACTTCCAGAGGGTCTGGACACTAGATGCTGCTGCAGGCCAGGATGCCGTGGAGCTGATTCCTGACACACATTGCCCTCCCCAAATCCCACCAATATTTGATCTCCTACTCCCTGGCACCCTCTTCCCTTAACAGCATCTCATCTTTGCACAGTATTTTGCAAGGCTCACTCTGGCGTGCGCGCGCGCGCACACACACACACACACACACACACACAGACTCCCCTGTGGCTTAGCTGATAGAGCAAAGTCAGTTTGGGCCCCCTCTGCCTGTAGTAGTGGTGGTGTACCTTTGATAATTCCTGTAGATAGCACTATGGAGTCTGGAAATTGGCCCACTGAATGTTAGAAACTGAAAGACCACCTTAGTCATCATCAGCTCCAACCTAACATCATATAGGTGAGATGACTGTGGCTTCTGGGGGTTCCTAATGTGATCCAATTAAGAAACTAAGAACTTGAGACCAAATTCCAACCTGAAGCCAAACCTAATTAAAAATATTTTAAACCCAGAAGCAAAATTACTGACCAATAGCTCTACCCTTAGATTCCCAGGCAGTTTATATCATGGCACCTCTCTTTCTTCAACATTCATATCTTATCTCACATGGAGGTTTGGAGGGCAGTTCGGTTCTAAACTGTCTGCCTGGGGTTTCCTTTGGAACCAGTTTGTCCTCTACAATGGAAATAGCCCTGTGTCACTGGGGGCCTTCCTTGTGTGTGTCTGAAGAAGTCCCCACAGCAGAACTGCCTGAAACAAAATGGCTTTCCCTGCCATTGAACTCTATGAATCATAGAAGCCATCTTGGTAATAAAAATGTCCACAAGAGAGGGAGACAGAAGGAAAGGGGGGAAGGACACAGGAACTTCTTTCATCTAACAGGATCTCTCCAGATCATTATGTATTTTAGGATCCAAACTTCTTTGTTGATGGTTCTCACCAGAGGCAGTGGAGGGCAGGAGGTAGCCCCCTCACCTGGCCCCTTCTTCCAGGACCCAACTCCAAACTTCTCCCAACGAGGGAGAAGGAACATCTCAGACCCTGGAGGAGGGAGCCCTAAGGACACAGCAGAGTAGAGGATTGAAGCTGTCTCCTTCCTGTTATCATGGTAGGGTGGACGGAAGCTATGTTTTTCTAAAATAGATTCTTCTAAGTCTAGAACCTCAAGGAACTCAGTGACAGAGTATCATTGGAAGTGGGGGGCAAGAGATGGAGCAGTATCAGCCATCAGTCTCCCATCATGCGGGGTCAGTTACCGAGGTGTCCCCATACAATTTTCTGATTGTGTGGTATCAGCCCAAGCAGCTACACCATTTCCTTCCTGGGCCTCTACTCCCATTTTCATAGAAGATGCACTGCTGTCAGCTTATGGGTTGTAAATGCACCAATTTACACCTCCCAAGTGCACGCCAAAGAGAGGGAGGCCCCTCAAGATGGCTCCTGCCACTTGTCATGTCCTGTCTTCTCCTTCCCCTCCAGGTTTCGCACCCCCAGGAGCCCATGCTGACAGCCTCACCCAGGATGCTGCTCCCTTCTTCTTCCTCGAAGCCTCCAGGCCTGGGCACAGAGACACCGCTGTCCACTCACCACCAGATGCAACTCCTCCAGCAGCTCCTCCAGCAGCAGCAGCAGCAGACGCAAGTGGCTGTGGCCCAGGTTCTCCTCAGCCTCCTCCCTACTTCGCAGGCTCCACTCTCATGGGCTTGATGCACCTTCCCTAGCGAGGGGCTCAGGACAGGTTTAAAATCTAGGGAGTCATAAGGAATTGCTCATGCTATTGAATCATTGCTTGTTGGGGAGAGGGAGCGGGATAGATGGGGGATGCAGTTGAAATGGAGAGGCACATTTTGGTTTCCCATGTATCCCCTGCTCTGAGCTGGGCTTGGCTGGCTTGGCTGAATGTTGTTAATGACTTGAACTGACCAAGGGAAAAGATGCACACAATTCCACCCTTCCTTTCCTGCCTTATTTTCCTAATGTTTGGGGCGGGAAAATGATGCCTTTGGAGTCAGAACAGTTGGGGCTTTATGATACCACTCTTAAAACAGCTTAAACTATGAATTTGTGTCAAACACCGTTGTAAAAAGACTACTACCCCTAGCATCCCAGTCTCCATGTCTATATCAAGTTTCCCAGTCTCCATTATGATCTACTTATTCCAGGCAGTATTTGATTGGAATTCATTATTGTAGGATTTAACTTACAGGAATTAGGTATATTATTTGAGCTGTAATGAAAAGAATTGACTTAGATCTCAGAATTAAGATGGTGTTTGTGCCCCAAAAAACTTGTTGGGCTGCTGCTACATTGTAGGGGAGGGTAAGCTGATTTCCCTTGCTGCTTTCAGCAGGGATTCCTCCTGTTTGCTTTCTATAGAGGGCGCTGTAGTCCACATCTTCCTTGGGACTTAGGAGTCTGAGCTTACTCTCTACCACGGGCACTCAGGGAATGGTAAAGACATTCATTCATACCCAAGGCTGAATCCTGAGGTGAGAGCCAGGGTCAGGGCCTGATGAGTGCATGAAGATCTTAGGAGAGGGGGCAGTTGGGGCTTGGGAGAATTGGTAAAGGATCTGGAAAGGCAGCCTGCATCAACATTCTAAATTTGCTTGACCAGACTGTTGACCACTTAGGTTTTCTGCATTCTAGAATGGCGGGGAGCAGGGAGCAGACTTCTCCAGGGAGCACTTATTGCTCTCTGTTATGTCTTCTGCTTACTCTTGTCCTGGCTCTTGAGTGGACTGAATCATTCAGACAGAGATATCCTTTCCACCTTTCCACCTTGAGGAGGCATGCGGCGACCTGGCCATAACAGGATCTGCTATGACTCAGGGTTTGAAGAAGACCTACTTGTAACACAGTCTCCTGACCTGGGCCTGAGGTGCAAGGCTCATGGATGACTTTTACATCCAGGTTTCAGGAGAGTAGAGTCAATGGGACACAGCTCTCAAGTTATTGGAGTCTTTTTAAAAAGTCTTACCTTGAAACAGAAGGATATCTTGTGATGCTAGGAGGATTTGCAGGTGTTCAAAACAGCAACAGAGAGGGGGAATGTCATTCATGGCTTCTTATATTTGGAGAAAAAAATCATTTCTCTTTGTCAAATAAAAGAATCCATCTCCTATCATTATTGATGGCATGGCAGTCTGAGAATCCTCTCCCTAGTGTGACGGCTGACAGGAGCACAAAGACTAAGCACTCCAGCACAGGTCCATTCTCAGACTCATTTCATTTCCACAAGTTTCCCATTGAATACAGATCATAAAACTTTTATTTTGTAGCGTATCAATTACCAAGTAATTATTATTTATATAGGAGTGGGCTTGATGCATATTCATGATATGATTTTATCAAGGAGGCGTTTGAATTCAAAGTCACTGCTGAGTACTGGAGAGAAACTATTTGCAAAAGTGTAATCCACACAAGAGTGTTGTGGTGGTGGAAGGAAGCATTCAGTCTACAAAGCAACAAGACATGTAGCTTATCACAGGTCTACCACAGTCAGGATGAAACCCTAAGAGTGATTTTCTGGTATGGAATCAAGTGTCAGTCTCCATGGGAAATCCTGCCCTGGCCCTGTTTTAATTGCGTGTCTCCTAGAAGACAATGAATCTAGGGGAAGGAAAGAGTGTGGTATTAGGGATTTGCTTCATGAGCCTCTCTCAGTTCTAGACATGTCCACAGGCTGAGCACCCTTAGCCTCTCACTCACTTGGAATCTGTTGAATATAGTTGCCCTGCTTGACTCTCAGTACAAGCAGTGTGGTGATCAAAAGGCCACTATAGTGCGTCTGTGTCCCACAGTGGTGAGATGACTTTAGGGAGAGTCTTAGGCTACCAAAATTGTCAGATAGGACAGGACCTTGGGATCATCTGATAGGTTCTTGAACATACTCCTGTACCTCTGTCTGCCATGCCTATCTGTCTCTGACTACCTTCTTTCTGTTCACATCTTGCTTTTGCTGTCCAGGAGCACAGCAGGGATATTGTACCTTTCAGCTGGCTTTCAGCTCCCCTGTCCTGCAGACAGATTCGGTCCTAAACTGAGCTTCAGTTAGAAGTTTCTCTTCACACTGCTCTTTCTTCCACTTTCTTTGTAGTGTTTAATCCAAGGGCTTTTTATTAGTGTCCATATCCTTGGGTAAAAGCAATTCTGTAAGATGTAGCTGGATTAATAGGTGTCTTGGTGTCTTTCACACATTTGAAATAGACCAAGTATAGCAAGCTTGGTTTCTCTGCACCGGTGGGGCTGATTTCAGTTTCCAGCACGAGGTCAGCTCTTACTTGTTCTGTCAAACTCTGTTGCCACCAAACTGCAAGGCTTCTGTCTGTCTTTATTAAACCATCAGCAGTCCCCAGAATTCCAATGAGTGAAACTGTGACCTCAGCCTTTCAGGTGGGAATAGTTTTCTCGGAGAACATCCAAATCCTCCTGTGTTGTTCCTGGGTAAAAATCTCAGGATAAAGACAGTTTCTTGCAGACAAATGTACCCTTGAGGTCACTTGTTGCACTATTTATGTTCCCCCACCCCCACCCCCCATTTCTTCCCACAGGCCAGTCTAGTTCTGCTGTTGCCATGGGGACCAGGCTTAGGTCTCCTTCACAGTGTCCTGATTTGGTTTAAGACCGCAAGACCTCTCCCAGCCTCACCCTAAATTAGTTCTGAGCTGGTCTCGAGGGGGCCCGCCCTGACCTTAAAGGTATATGGGCAAAGGTGGTATTCAGCTGACTCTTAAGTGTTTCCAGGTTAGACCTCAGTGTGTAAATAGTGAATACCCAAGTCCCTCTGACCACTCTTCCAACCCAGCATGAGGCTTGCCTGGCTGCACTAGCTTCCTGCTTTTAAGTGGACCAGAAGTTCAAGGGTGTGAATGAGAGTAGAGCTAAGCCTCAAATCGAAGCTGGGATGTAGCTGGCACCTGCATGGCCATGGGCTGGGCCGACATAGTCTCAGAACTGATCTGGGCACTGTGGCTGATTGGCAAGAGTTAAGTAGGCCAGGTCTGTTCACAGTTTGCCAATTCCCGGCCTTGTTCATGAGGAAAGTGTTAGTACAGTTCAGTATTGCTATTTAAAGATTTCTCCTCTACCTGCTGCCACTTCCGCTTGTTCAGGAACAAGGAATTGGTTATTTATGCTTTGCAATCATGTATGCTGTAGTTAGAGGAACAGTGCTAACAAAACTCCGCATCCCCACTCAAGGCCCTCTATGTAGCATCTGTCCCTGTGGCTTCTCCCAGTCCCCAGAACCCTGGTGTGCACTGCCCAAGTCCCTGCCATGTGCATGCTGAGACAGCGGCACCTGCCTCTGCTTCTGTGTCCAGTGTGTGGGGGGGGAGCAAATTGCTCTGGTTCTCTCCACTGCCATTTCCATGTGCTTGCTACTCCCTAACTTCAGCCTGGCCCTGCCCTCACTACTGATGGAGGAGCTGGAGTCCAGGCAAGTAAGCTGGAGAGTGAGGGGGCCGATGGTCTGGTGTGGCTGGATGGGTTGAGGGTGGGTTTCACAGTCTGGGGAAGCAGTGTAGAGCTGGAGGGTGCAGGGCTGAACTTTTGTGTCATGATGAGACCAGAGTGCAGAGCTGGACATCTGAGCCCAGGCACTCCGGGCATGGCCTTAGTGTCACATCCCTCTGTGCCACATCACTAACTTAGTATGTAAGTACAGCATTCATTGCCAAAGACAACACACTTCTGCAACGGAGACACTAATTTGTACCTTTCCAGAAAGAAATATGGTCTACGTTTATGAAAGGGGCTTAATTCTTTGAAAGAAAAGAAGTGCTAAATCCAAAAAATATCCCATCTGGTGGGGAGGAGGTGGTGGTCTCTGCCCCTGTTGTATGAATGGGGAAACAAAGCACAGAGGGCTGTAGCAGACTGCCCAAACCAAGGCTTCACATAACGCTGCCTCATTTCAGTGCTTCAAGTTCAAGCCTACATAGTTATAAAACACTGCGCCTCAAAGTTAAAAGAAGTCCAGGCCATTTTGTCTCAGTGTGGCCTGATTTGGGCTCTCCGGCAGCACAACCTGCCACAGCATGGGGTTTGAGTCTTATGCCCAGTACCACTTTTGACAGCTGCAGAAGCAGAGGGCTCATTAGTGCTGGCTCAGGCAGTGGCAGCAGCGAGTGCTCACATAGTCACAGGGCTTGAAAATACCTGAAATAGTATAACTGGTTTTACAGAGGTAAAACTCCCATTTAATCTGGTACAAGGAACATTTTCTCATGGCACTTGGTGCCAGTGGATCTGCGATGGGAAGCAATTAATTCAAGGGTGTTATTTTAGGTATTGCTGGTACTCCACCATTGGTACTTGGGTAACCGCAAAACAAGCTTTCAAGTTTTTTCCTGGCTTCTGTAAGAGGGGACTCTTCCTTCACCCTCAATTCTAATTCTCTGACTTCACAATGGGGAACTGAGCCATTAACAAATTCCCTCTAGTACTGACCACGGTGTCAGCCTGGATGTGGAATTATCGACTGTCTGATCCTCAAGTCAGTCCTCTTGGTTGACAGATGGAGAAACTGAGGTCTGGAGAGGAGTGAGTTGTCTACAGTTGCCTAGGGAGTACCCAACAGACAAGCACTCCAGCTCCTGGTCTGGTGCATTTGAATGGCCTGTCCTGTTGGGATGTTCAGATTGGGAAACAGGAAACTGACTCTGGGCTGGGTGCAGTGGCTCACACCTATAATCCCAGCGCTTTGGGAGGCCAAGGCAGGTGGATCACTTGAGGTCAGGAGTTCAAGACCAGCCAGCCAACATGGGGAAACCCCATCTCTACTAAAAATACAAAAATTAGCCAGGCGTGGTGGCAGGCACTGGTAATTCCAGCTATTTGGGAGGATGAGGCAGGAGAATCGCTTGAACCCAGGAGGCAGAGGTTGCAGTGAGCTGAGATTGCACCACTGCACTCCAGCCTGTGTGACAGAGTGAGTCTCCAAAAAAAAAAAAAAAAAAAGAAAGAAAGAAAAGAAACTGACACTGCAGTATGTGTGCAGGGAGCCCTCAATAAGTGCCAGTTAGACATATGTAGGATTCTCTACTTTCTTTGTTTATAATCACCAAAAGACTTTTTTCCACATTTCTCTCTGTTTGGTTTGGTTCCAAAGAAAATGGAAGATGAATAATTTAGTAATTTTATTTGCTCAGTAGGTTCCTTTCGATGACATTCTTTGTTGGGATAAGTAACGGTACTCATAAGTGCAAGATTAAGCTTACCCTTCTCTGAGGCTTATCTGTGGGCTTCCCACAGCAGTTGTCCTGTTCCTTAGAACCAAATAGATTTGGGGGATCCCCAGCTGAAATTTCTCCGTGCCTCCCTTTCCAAGGAGGAGAAAACCTTAATAGCCACCCACCGTCTGACATCCAGATTAAAATATTATTGACATTTCTTTCCCTGTTGAGTTGATATAGGAAGAAACAAACCCAGTTTCTTCCTGCTATACTGTCACAACATATTTCTGTGACCAAATGTATGGGACTTTTTCCCACACACCAAGCAAGCAAGCAGTTCTGCAAAGGACACGCAGTGTCCTCTAACTCAGTTTGATTCTGAAACTATCCACCTGGAAACAGCATCAGATCCTACAGTTTGAGGGCTCAATCCTGCAAGACTTTCCCCCATTTCAGACACCAATTACAAGTAATAGTTTGTCACCTACACCTCTGACCAATTGGCTATAAATTGGTGTTCCCTCTACCCTCTTCTTGGACTCAACTGATTTGCTAGAGCAACTCACAGAACTCAGGGAAACACCTACATTTACTGGTTTATTTTAAAGGATATTATAAGGGATACCAATGAACACCAGATGGAAGATATGCATAGAAAGGGCAGCTAGAGCTCCCATGCCCTCCCCAGGTGCACCACCCTCCAGGAACCTCCATATGTTCAACCTGGCAGCTCCCCTAATCCAGTCCTTTTGAGTTTTTAATGGAGGCTTTATTATGTAGGCATGATTGATTACATCACTGGCCACTGATGATTAGTTTAACTTTTAGCCCCTCCCCTCCTGGAGGTTGGGGCGTGGGACTGAAAAGTCCCAACCCTCTAATCATACCTTGGTCTTTC
The DNA here is from genome assembly GCF_001698545.2 of Rhinopithecus bieti. Taxonomy (NCBI): domain Eukaryota; kingdom Metazoa; phylum Chordata; class Mammalia; order Primates; family Cercopithecidae; genus Rhinopithecus; species Rhinopithecus bieti. Next base: position 164,210 of record NW_016803373.1, read on the forward strand.
CTGTGACCAGCCCCCATCCTGAAGCTTCCAGGGGTTCCTCAACCACTAATCATCTAATAAGCATACAAAAAACTTTCTTACCACTCTGGATATCTCAAGGTTTGGGGAGCTATATGTCAGGAAACAGGGATGAAGACCAAACATGTATTTCACTGTATCACACCTGTTCTCACCCCTCCCCAGATCTTTTCTCAATTAATATGAGACAAAAAAATGAGTCTGACTTCTTGACCAAAATATCTTCTGTCCGTAGCAGCTTTATGGAGGACAGATTTACTTTAAATTCCTTAGGCATTATGCCCCTATGGCTCCACTCAATTAGAAACAGGGTCAATGGCAAGGTCAGGGCCTCCAATCTGGGCAAGAGGGAGGCAGCCACTGTATCCACAAGTGTAATTCTCTGAGTGCTGGTTGCTGGGAGGGGCATACCCTGGGCCAGCAGGTCACTTGGCCAGGGGTGGCCAACTGTGAGGTTAGTACTGCCCTTTACTCCCTCAAAAAAATGTGAATCTCTTCAGAGCAAACTCCTCTTCAGAAATTTGAGCATTTGTTTTCTGAGCAAGAGAATCAGCTAATGCTTTCGACTCCCCATCCATCTTCCTGCATCCTCATCACACCTCTCCTGCCCCCAGTCACCTGGCTCTGTCTTTACCCACACCATGGTTTTGGTACAAGAACACCCTTTTTCCCATAAGCTACATTGATTCAGGCCATAAAAATTCATTAGTTCCCTTTCTTCGGGGGCTTTCTGAAACCCTCCCTGGAGAACCCTTTATTCACTTCTTTGCACGAGAATCACGTATGTGTGAACACTGGTATTGGCCTTCTAACTCAGTTTCTTCAAACCAGGGTCCTGGTCTGGTTGCCCCTGTCTCCTCCCACTGAGTTTCATCTCCACATAAGGATTGCTCACCAAGAACAGAGATGTTGACACCACTGGGCCTCAAGCATGCTGAATGCATCGCTGCTGGCTGCTCTGCCATGAGAAGGTTGGAAATTGATGAGGGTGCCACAAACTGTTCACCTCAGCCCTTCTGGGCTGGTTGGAGGAGGCCTTCTCATGAGTCAGTCAGCAAATGTTTAACCCCTACCAGGTGGTCCTGGTAGTATGTGGTATGAATCATGGTCCTAGATGTCTGCCATGGCAAATAAAAAGGGAAGACAGGGAAAGAAGCTGCCACCTACAGAGTGGCTTGATGACAGCTGCATCACTAATTTAAAAAGCCATGTGTAGTGCTTCCTATTTCTCACTACTTTTGGGTGAGTGGGGGAGGGAGAAAGATTATATGGGCTTCGTTGTGACACTGTTCTTAGCCAGTGGGTCAATAGATCAGTTTTGGTTTTGTTTTTTAGAAGACGGGATGAGAAAAGAGTGTGCCCCCTTCCACCTCCAACATGGCATATGCCATACTAGGTGCTGAAGGAGTTCTCTAAGCAGGGATGGAGCACCGTGCGTGTGTATGTGTACATGTGCATGTGTGTGTGTGTGTGTGTGTGTGTATGTGGCGGGGGCTGGGGGTCGATGGCTCTTTCCTGCTTCTTGCCCTTGGTATGGGGCCCAGAGTGGTACCTTAGTGATACATCATGGCCCTCCCTTGGGACACACAGCTTCACAGGGTCAGTGAACCCTTTCTTTCGGCTCCTCCTCTGGAATGATAAGCCCAGACGCCCATTCTGCCCATGAAGGGCTTCTTCTTGAACTGAATGTGGAGGGCATCTCTGGTCCCGGCTGTCTGCCAGTGACTCTCATGTACATTCATGTCCCTCTCTTCTCTCTGTCCTGTCTTCTCTGCTGCTGCCTCTTTTCTGCAGGTACACTTGCTGAAGGACCAGTTGGCTGCTGAGGCTGCAGCGCGGCTGGAGGCCCAGGCTCGCGTGCACCAGCTTTTGCTGCAGAACAAGGACATGCTCCAGCACATCTCCCTGCTGGTCAAGCAGGTGCAAGAGCTGGAGCTGAAGCTGTCAGGACAGAATGCCAGTAAGCCAGTGCCCTGCCCAACCCCGCTTCCTCTGTGAAGGCTCTGGAAAGAGTGTTACTTTCTTCAAGTTTTTGGTGGTGCTTTCTTGGACCCCTGACCTGCCCCTATATTCCAGCAGAAAACATAGGCAGCTTTGTTTCCCCATTAGTATACTTAATGAATTACAGAATTGCATGCCCAAAGGAGATCTCGGGTGCCTTCTAATCCAGGCCCAGGGCTGGACTTTGAATGTCCCCGGAGTCACTGCTATGTGCTCATCCAGTCTCTATTTGATAGGGGCTCAGGTACTCTATGTCCTAGGGCAGCCCATTTCTTTCTCAGAGAGCTTTTGCAACCAACATACAGTATACTCGGCACCTAATGGGTGTCATGGTCTCTGTGAGCTCTGTGGGAGACAGCAAATTGTTTCTTAGTTTACTCTTCTGCACTGTGTATTTCAAAACTCTGTCACATAGAAAAAGCTGGGAGCAGTATATCTGTTCAGTGGATAAGGCAGTGGAATCATTGGCTGCACAGCTTTGCTGGACAATGGCAGAGGTTGCCTGGCCCCTACTTGAGAGGCTGTCTCTACACTCAGCACCCTCGGACTGGACTGGACAGCCGTAGATTGCAAAACATTTTCACGCCTTCCTCTTGAGCCTTTCTGTGGGTTGTATGCATGCTCAGAGTGTGTGTGGGCTGTGGACCAGCAAATACCCATTGATCACATATTGTGCCAGAAACTGTGATAGAATTTTTTGCATGTGAGATCATTTAATCCCTGTAGTTCGGCTGCAGAAAAATGGGATGCCATTTTACAGATGAGGTAACAGACTCAGGGAGGTTAAGTAATTAGCTCAAGGTTACAGGCCTAGCAAGGAGCAGAGTCAAGATTCAAACCTAGATCTGATTGCAAAACTTTGTTCCAACTATACCAGTGGTTCCCCCAAACCATCCCATGAGCTCTTTTAAAAATACATCTTACTGGGTCCAACCTACAGAGATCCTGCATCATTGGGTCTGGGGCTGGTCTGGGAGCCTGTATTTTTAAAGTAACCCAGAGGTATGGATTGGAAACCAGTGCCCTTCACCACTCTGGAAGCCTCTCTGGATTTTCCAGATTGTTCATTGAAACTCTGCTCTATCCTAATTAATGCTTATTTATATGATTGTACTAAAGGTTACCACAGGCTTCTAACATGGTTCTCTCAATTGGTACCTTTTTCCTACCACTAATACTATTCAGAGCCTTCAGTGGTTTCCAGAACCATCATATGGTTCTCATGTCCCCGCCTTTACCACCTCCTAAAGCTCCTCCCCTCCAGCGAGGTGTGTCTGGAGCTATGTGGGGGCGCCAGGAAGGGGTGAAGAGTTAAGAGATCCAAAGCCCCGGGAGGTGCTGCTAAGCTGGTCTGGGAAGGGCTTTTGCAGGGCACCGGCGGGCAGAAGGCAGGCATCCCAAATCAGCAACCTTGCCTAACGCTGCCCCTCTGCTACCTCTTGTCTCCCCTGCAGTGGGCTCCCAGGACAGCTTGCTGGAGATCACCTTCCGCTCTGGAGCCCTGCCCGTGCTCTGTGACCCCACGACCCCTAAGCCGGAGGACCTGCATTCGCCGCCGCTGGGCGCAGGCTTGGCGGACTTTGCCCACCCTGCGGGCAGCCCCTTAGGTAGGCGCGACTGCTTGGTGAAGCTGGAGTGCTTTCGCTTTCTCCCGCCCGAGGACACCCCGCCCCCAGCGCAGGGTGAGGCGCTCCTGGGCGGTCTGGAGCTCATCAAGTTCCGAGAGTCAGGCATCGCCTCGGAGTACGAGTCCAACACGGACGAGAGCGAGGAGCGCGACTCGTGGTCCCAGGAGGAGCTGCCGCGCCTGCTGAATGTCCTGCAGAGGCAGGAGCTGGGCGACGGCCTGGATGATGAGATCGCCGTGTAGGTGCCGAGGGCGAGGAGATGGAGGCGGCGGCGTGGCTGGAGGGGCCGTGTCTGGCTGCTGCCCGGGTAGGGGATGCCCAGTGAATGCGCGCTGCCGAGGAGAATGCCAGCCAGGGCCCGGGAGAGTGTGAGGTTTCAGGAAAGGATTGAGATTCTGCTTTGGAGGGTAAAGTGGGGAAGAAATCGGATTCCCAGAGGTGAATCAGCTCCTCTCCTACTTGTGACTAGAGGGTGATGGAGGTAGGGCCTTCCAGAGCCCGTGGCTTCAGGAAAGGGTCTCTCTCCAGGACTGCCAGGCTGCTGGAGGACCTGCCCCTACCTGCTGCATCGTCAGGCTCCCACGCTTTGTCCGTGATGCCCCCGTACCCCCTCACTCTCTCCATCTCCATGGTCCCGACCATGAAGGGAAGCCATCCGTACCTTCTCAGGTACTTTGTTTCTGGATATCAGGATGCTATGAGTTGCCTAACCCTCCCCCTACCTTTATGAGAGGAATTCCTTCTCCAGGCCCTTGCTGAGATTGTGGAGATTGAGTGATCTGAGCTGCAAAAGCCAGGCTAGTCCTTGTAGTGTGAGCATGGAATTGGAATGTGTCACAGTGGATAATCTTTTAGAGGAACTGAATCCAAACATTTTCTCCAGCCGGACATTGAATGTTGCTTCAAAAGGAGCCTTGAAGCTTTAACATGGTTCAGGCCCTTGGTGTAAGAGCCCAGGGGAAGGACAGCTTGTTTGCTGCTCCACGTCACTTAGATCTGATTCTTGTTTTGAAAGCCCTGCCCTGCCCACCTCCTGCCTGTAGCCCAGCCCATCTAAATGGAAGCTGGGAAGTGCCCCTCACCTCCCCTGTGTCCTGTCCAGCTGAAGCTTTTGTAGCACTTTACCTCTCTGAAAGCCCCAGAGGACCAGAGTCCCCAGCCTTACCTCTCAACCTGTCCCCTCCACTGGGTAGTGGTGGTCAGTTTTACTGCAAAAAAAAAAGAAAAAAAAAAAAAAAAAAAGTGAATGCAGGCTGATAGCTGAGACTGTGAGACTGTTTTTGTCCTCTTTTCTGAATCACTGCCACTTGGGTCAGGGACCACAGCCATTGCCATCCTTGGCCCATCTCTCTGGGTGCGTGCCTTGAGCACACCTGTAAAAAGTGCCATGTGCAATTGTCTTATCTTTTAAGATCTAGACTTTGCCTAGGGATCACCACTCCTTAATGGGCTGACTGGGGCAATGAGGAAAAGCTCCTTTGCTCCTGTAAGGCCGTAAGTGGCTGTTAACAGATTTTCAAATGCCTGAAGAGATTGCTGAGACCTGCTAGAGTCATATGTTCGGGGAATTAAGTCTTTATCCTAGACAACAAGCACAGATGCAAACTGCAGTATTTTTGGAGGGTCAGTCGGCGAGGATATGATTGTCCCAAAATGGAGTTCATCGATCCTAGCTTTGCTTTAGAATGTATATAAATAAAAGTGCAGTCCTCTTCTAATGGCCACAGTTGGTTTAGCCCAGAAAGTCCAAATTAAAGGAAATAAATTCAGTTTTGTTAGCCTTCCTTGGTGCATCAGGGTGTCAGTGGAAATAGGATGGGGTGGTGTGTGTGTGTGTTTTGTGTGTGTGTGTACACATGTGTTTATATATACATGTGTAAGGGAAGGTATGTACATATATGTAGGATTGTGATCAGACAGAAAAGAGTGGGAATCTCTAGGGTGTTTGAATCAGCAACAGATTTGTGTTTTCTAACATGCATTTAGTTAGAGAGGCATGGTTCTGTTTGTTTTGTTTTGATCTAATTTGCCATTGGAAATAGGTACAGGTACACAGAGAAGGAAGAACCAGGAAAGTGAAATCCATGAAACGAAATGAGCAGCTGTCAGGAATCCAGTGTGACTGAGCCTACCTAGCTTATTAAATCTAACCCAGGGTTCCTTGAGTCCAAGACCACTTCGATTATTAAGATTTTGAATGTCCAGAGGAGTGAAAAGTCTGTTTTCTGGACGTAAGCAGGAGCTGAGGATAAACCCAGAGGCCAGTGGATTAGGTGTGTGGAATGTGGATGGAGAGGGCTTGTGTGGGATGTGGCCAGGGAGCGGGTGAGGAAGGCCGTTTCTAAATGGTCTGTAAAAACTTGAGATTGGATAGACGAAAGAAAATGGAGAGATTAAAGAATTGGGGAAACTAGTTATCTGTGTTGCTGACTTTGGGACCCATCCAAGACTCTTGCCCTTGGGGTGTTCCATGGTGGTTTCTTCCTGCCTGGGCCCCACCCTTTCCCCAGTTCAGGCCCTCCCTGAAGGACTAGTTTGTATATTGGCATCCTCCCTAGTGGGACCCAAACCAGTGCACACTTGGTGTGTGGAGATGGGAGACAAAGGACAGATCTAGGAGCCTTGAAGGATCACCAGCCACCAACCCTCCATCAGGGCCAACTGGGCAGGAAAGGGAACATTGCAGACCTGATTTCTCAACGATGTCACCCTGTCCTCCCTCCTTGCTTCTTGCTCTGCTAACTCAACTCTGCCTTCCTCTTTTTCATTCTTCTACTCTGCCCTATATGGAGGACAAATGGACACCAGGGGCGCTGACCTTATTGGTGCCTGACCCAGCCTGCCCCAGGTGCCAGCAGACTCTCGTGCACAGGAGGCTCCCACAGTTATGGAGCCAGGAAAGAATTTCTCCACACTGGATGGACTGTATATTGGGATTAAAAATTATATTCCTTATATTACTGCTTATATCAATGCTCTCTCTGTAAAACCTCTTCCTAGCCTCATTTCTCTCAATGGATCTTGTTTAGGAGTTGTATTCCTTTTATTTACTCTTTGCTTGACTGCTTCCTCCTAACCCTCTACCTGCTAGCCCTCTACTTCCTAAAGCTGTGTGTCATTAACTCTGTTGGATCAACTCTCTGGGAAAAGATTCTGTTAATGTAAGTAAGTGCACTTACTCCCTGGATGTTGTCACTAGTCTAGTGGCTTTTGCTAAATAAACCTTTCTTATTTCTAAAAGCTTTTCCATTGTATTTTCTTGCTGCTTCTATTCCACCTGCTCCTTCTGTCCCCTTCACTTCCACCCCACTTCCCAAGCCAAGTGGCATCAGCTCTGTGACATGGTTCCCAAAGGTACGGGATTGAGGAAGGATTCACAAGTTCCCTGCAGGAGGAGAGGAAGATGGTGGTTTCATTTGCACTTTATATAGATCAGCCCTGCAGGATCAGAGGTATCAGTGGTTCTTAACTAGGGATGATTTTGCCTCACCAGGGGACATCTGACAATGTCTGGAGATGTTTTTCGTTGTCACAAAGCTACTGGCATGTAGTGAGTGAAGCCAGGGATACTGATCAATATCCTACAATGCACAGGACAGCCCCCTACAACAAAGAATCATCCAGCCCCAAATGTCAGCAGTCCTGAGATTGGGAAACTCTCATCTACACCCATTTTTGCTGACTCTGCCAATCCCAGGTTTTTTCAAACTCCAAATATCATTAGAATATGTGGGTAGTAGCAACCAGGTTGTTTTTTGATTTTGGGTTTCGGGGCTTTTTGTTTTTTTTTTTAAGGCAGGGTCTCACTGTCACCCAGGCTGGAGTGCATGATCATGGCTCACTGCAGCCCTGACCTCCCTGGGCTCCGCAATCCTCCCACTTCAGTCTCCCAAGTAGCTGGGACTACAGGTGTATGCCACCACACCCAGCTAATTTTTGTATTTTTTGTAGAGACGGGGTTTCACCATGTTGTCCAGGCTGGTTTCAAACTCTTGAGCTCAAGCGATTCTCCCGCCTTGGCCTCCCAAAATGCTGGGATTGCAGGCATGAGCCACCATGCCTGGCCAGCATCAAGTTCTGAGTGCTTGAAAAATTACTACATCATAGATATTTGCCAATATAACTGTATAATTTTATAATCAAGATTATACAGCTCATGCCTGTGATCCCAGCACTTTGGGAGGCTGAGGCAGGTGTATCACTTGTGCTCAGGAGTTTGAACCAACCTGGGCAACATGGGGAAAGACCATTTCTACAAAAAAAGCATAAAAATTAGCCAGGCATGGTGGTGAGTGGCTGTGGTCCAAGCTACTTGGGAGGCTGAGGTGGGAGGATGGCTTCAGCCTGGGAGGCGGAGGTTGCAGTGAACCGAGATCACGCCACTGCACACTCCAGCCTGGGTGATGAAGCGAGACCCTGTCTCAAGGAAAAAAAAAAAAAAAAAAAGGTTAAACTATTTCACAGACTTCATGACTAAATGCCTGAAATATGTAGTTGGTAGAAGTCTGAATAGGCCTATTCCAGAAATGTTCATATTGGGGACAAAACAGGCTCCTCCTCATACCTACCTCAGGGGGGATCATGGTATCACTGCAACACAGCTCAGCACAGAAGTCCTAACTGATGGGAATGTAGGCTTCCCTGCAAGGAGTACAAATGAAAGGGCAGAGTAGGTTAGTAAAGGAGGGAGAGTTTGAGGAATTAGAAGCTGTGGATCTCACAGAACAGACTTGAGAGAAGCCAGGTCACTTTGGCTGGAACTTTTAGCCATTTTGCAGGCAGAGGACGTGTTAAGCCTGATGCTTCGTCAGGCCCAGGCTAGAGAGAAAGTTGGAAAGATTAGATCAACTGGGTTCACATGCCCTCTGTTCTTTTCTGGCTAAGTGAACTGAACTGAGCTTTGTATTCTCATCTCGAAAATGGGGATAGTATAAACCACACAAAGCTACTATGGAGAGTAAATGAGATTGCATTTTAAAAGCACCTGGTAGAGAGTGCCTGGCAGTGACCCAGGATAACGGAGCTTCCTTCTACCTGCACCTGCTCAGTGCAGTGGTGGGTGCTTTTTCCTGCTCTGCTAAAACTTAGCTCTGTACTGAGAAAATTCCTGGGGTTACATTGATACAACATTAAATGTGGAATGTGGAAAACGCCTTGTCTTTAGGGAGAAGACACTAACCACAAGCACCTGGCAGGCAGGATGGGCACGTGCCGTGGCACCTGGGCTCAGTCTCTGGCCTGCTTGTTTTCCTTCTCGTGATGTGTTCTATGCCTGCTGTACACATGCCATAGAGAAGGGAGTATGGGGTTGGCAAAGGACAGGAGACAACACTAGCTCAGAGTGAGGACTAAAAGATTGCCCAGAGCCACTCATCTGCCCTTTCAGGGCACAGAGTCCTGGGGGTGATGTCAGGGCTGCCTGGAGACCCCCACACACTGGACTGGACAGGTTGTGACCTTGTCCTGGCTCCCAGCCCAGTTGGAGCCTGGCAGCCAAGTGGACTCTGGGATGCAGGTTAGGTGGGGTTGGGGATAGAATGGGGTGAGAAGCATGGCTCGCGGGCACAGGGCGGGAGTTGTCTCACAGCATATGATGTGATGGGGATTGAGCCCAGCCTCCCTCGCACTCTGTGGGGAATGAGAGAACCACAAATGAGATTTTCGCAGCACACTGATAAGCAGAGCAGCTCTGCTAAGCCATAGATAAGACTCTGGAGGAAAAGCCATTGGGAGGTGAGGGAGGACCCTCCAGGCCACCTGCTGGCCAAGCCCTGGGGGAGGCAAAGACCAGGGGAGGGTTTGTGCCGGGGTCCCTGCAAGGCAGTGCCCACTGCCGTGGAGGGGCCACTGAGTCATCAGGGAGGTGAAGCAAGAGGTAAATGAGGCCTGAAAGGATGACCAGCAAGCGTTTGGTGCTTTTTAAGAACCATGTTACAGTCAAGATAAATGTCCTTGCTGCATACCTGATGCTTATCCGTCTTTCTGGGTCAGATGGACCGGGAGGTTCACTCAGAAATGGAGGAAGAGTCAGGGCTGCCCGCTGGGCACATTACTTGGTAACAGGAAGCAATAGGTTCCCATGTTTATCTGCCCAGTTTCACCTGGCTCAAAGCAGCCATAAAAAGATGTCTCCTGGGTCAAAACTGATTCTATTCTGCGCCAGCACAAGATGGCTGTTCTAAGTGAATGATGGTGGCACATGTGAGCTCAGCCCTGGGTGAGCTCAGCTTCATCTGCCTCTGACCTGGCTTATACTCAGAGGCATATTGTCCTCCACATTCCCCTCCTCAGAAGATCTACCATCAAAGAAGCCTTTAAAACTGCAGAGATTCTTCCCCATGCAAATATGAAAGGGCATCCAGCTCCTTATTCCCAGGGTGGGGCAAGGACTGACCACATAGGGACCAAGCAGAGGCCAGGATCCTAGAGCAGTGCTTCTCATAGCTGAACTGCATCAGAGTCACCTGGAGGGCTGGTTAGAATACAGACCACCAGCCACAGCCCCATGGTTTCTGATTCAGTAGGTCTGAGGAGGGCCTGAGAGTTCCCAGGGGATGCTGGTACTGCCGGCTGGACACCTTACTTTGAGAACCTCTGCCTTAGAGGATATTCCCAAACTTCAGGTATTGTCTTTTTTTTTTTTTTTTTTTTCTTTCTTTCTTTCTTTATTTATTTTTTACTTTTAATAAACTTTTATTTTAGAAGCTTTAGATTTACAGAAAATTTGGAAAGACACTACGGAGTCCTCATATTCCCCCCACTCAGGTTCCCTCATATTAACATCACACATTAGCCTGGTACATGAGCATGTTAGTCACAAGGAGTGAACCAACATCACTACATTATTTTCACCAGCATCCACACTCTACTCAGATTTCCTTACTTTTCCTCCGCTGTCCTCTTCCTGTCCAGGATCCCACACTGCATTTAGGTGTCATGCCTCCTCAGGCTCTCTTGGCTGTGACACTTTCTCAGGCTTCCCTTGTTTTGGGTGGCATTGACTCTTTTGGGGAGCATTGGTCAGGAATGTTGTATAATGGCCCTCCATTGACAAGTGTCTGACTTTTTCCCCTCATGATTAGACCGGGATTATGGTTTTTAAAAGAGAGAAAGGGGAGGGTGTGTGCCTGGTGTTGCTAGGCAACCATTAGCCAAAGGGGATGGGAGCCGGGTTCTGGGAAGGACAGCAGGCTGTGCGGAGTGACCTCAGACTGGACAGAAGGCTGTGACTAACTTTATTGGCATCTCTCTAGGGACATAAGTAGGCTTTACCGCCAATTTACCTAAGGTGTTCAGCAGGACTATTGAAGGCCTGGCAGCTGCCCGAGGAGAGCCTGTCTCCGAGCCAGGCTTTCTGCTCCTTGCTCCAGAGGGCTTTGAGCTTCCGGTAGTACACCCTGCAGCTGAAGCCCTCCCTGAAGCCTCTCTTGATGTGGCTCTTAAGGAGGTCCAGGGTGGGGTACATGCGGCAGCAGGCCGCGCACTTGTAGCCATTCTGCTGTGCTGGGTGCCACCTGGAAGCCATTAGGATGTCCTGAGATGTGATGGAGTCCAGGCCATGCCTGGATTTCTTGGTGGCTTCTCGAGGGCAAGTGTTCTCTGCGGAGGAAGAGGACGAACAGATGCTGTCAGCCATGTCCTCGGAAAGGCAGTTGTCCCACTTGCCCTCATCCTGTTGCACCTCTGGGAAGTCGTAAGCTTCCAGGTGGCTCTCTTTGTCTGCACACACAAAGTAGCTGTAGGGGGAGAACCAGGGCCGGTAGATAGTGCAGTTCCGCCTCAGCTTCTCTCCGTGCTGGGTGTCCCCCAAGCTGCAGTCTGCAAAGGAAGGGACCAGGTCAGAGCCTCTGGCAGGGAGCAGTGGAACCAAGGATGCCAGAGCAGAAAGGCAAGAAGGCAGACATCAGGCATGTCCTCGGTTACCTCCACCCCACCATGATTGCAGTCCTGAGAGCAGATGCAAGATGGTGGGAAGAGCAGCCGAGGACATTCCTTCTCACTGCATTCTTTTTCTAGGGGTACAAAGGGCCACTGGATCTTGGGATGGGAGAGGCTGCTTTTAGTTAGTAAGCCTTGGTATTTGTCAAGTCCTTCCCTTCCTGGAGACACCGTGTCCACTGACTCCTCTAAGGATAGACACAGACAGGTGACCCAGCGGACAGCCAGACCGGCGGCCTCCCATAGTCCTTCTTTTCACCACTCGTGGCTGTGACCCTTTTTGCAGCCTCACTACCCATCTTGAGGGGTAGCCTCACTACCCTCCACAGCTCACTCAGCCAGAAGCTGCTCTTGTACACCAGCTTCAGAGACAGGAGAGGGGAGGCAAGGCAAGAGCCTCAGGCCTGTGGGTGTCTACCAAAGGAAAAAGGGCCAGTTAGGAGGCTGCAGGTGACAAGGCCACGCATGGGGGTCCAGCTTCCAGACACCTCTGCTCCCTTAGGGAAGCAGCCCCTATTCATCCTTAGCTTCTCATACATTCCCACCCAGAGTCAGAGAAGGCCTCACCTGGTGAGAGCACTGTGTTTTGTATCCCTTGCCGGACAGTGATGCTTTGGTACTGGGGTGGCAGGGCCTGAGCTGGGCTGGATGCCTCAGTGGGTACCGCTGTCTTTGCAATGTCTGGGTTACAGAAGAAACACTGGTGAGCTGAGCCAGGTTGGGATTCCACTTCCTGGGACCCCCCAGGCATACCTAGATGCTCAACCTCTGTACTTCAAGGCATCTCAAAGCTGAAACAGAACAGTGATCTCTCTAACTCAGCCAGGCAGAGCTATTCTGGATGACATCCTGGGGAATTCTGAATGGGGCCATTTCATTCAGGCCTCAGAAAGATCCTCTGGAAAGTGGGATTTATGATGTGGCCCAGATGACACCTCTCTGCCTGGCCCGCCCCTCACCTGACCCTCCTGCATCTCATCACACGGATGACTTCACTCCGTGTTGCCGGTCTCCTGGGCATCCTGGGACCCAGAGTCACAGGCCGCAGAGCAATGTTCCATGCCCGCTTTGAGAATTGTCCGGTTGAAATATCTCACACCCACAGTCAGGGTTCCCGTGGGCCGTCACTGCACAGCACACCCTGGAGTAGCTGCTAACACTTGGACAAAAAGCTGACCTGCCTCAAATCCCAGAAAAAAGCTGTGTTCAGTTTGGGGGACAAATTTATAAATGTCATGTATATAGGCAAATGAATGCTTAGGAGGCCTACTCCACTGAGCAGTACTTCTCCATTTTACTGTGCATAGGGATCCCCTGGGGATCTTGTTAATAACGCAGGCGCTGATTCAATGGGTCTGGGGTGGGAACCTGAGATTCTGCATTTCTAAAAGCTCCCAGACGACGCAGATGTTGCAAGTCTAAAGACTGTATTTTTTAACAGGGAGTCATCAGGGTGTCCAACTTTATTCCAGGATGTGCTCATCAGTTTACCCTGCTGCTTAGGCTTCTCTGATGATTTGCTAACTCCAAATCCTCTATAAGCTTGTCAAAACAGAGCTAAAACTAGTTTCTACTCTGTGTAGATATGCTACCACCTTGAGATTTCATGCACACTCTAGGGGGGAGAAACTTGATGACAAATGGAGGCTGAGGCAGAAGAATCGCTTGAACCCAGGAGGCGGAGGTTGCAGTGGCCAAGATCGCGTCATTGCACTCCAGCCTGGGTGACAGGAGGGAAACTCTGTCTCAAAAAAAAAAAGTTTACCCCTTTCTTCCCTTAACAAAAATCAATACACAGCAGTAACTACTTACCACAAATGCAGCATTTTGAAAAATTATTTTCTCCCCATACGTAATTTGACTTTCTCACTAAATCATGTTACATGGTCCTGTAACATGATCTGGTAGGGTACTCAATTAAAAGCTTCAAAAAACCACTTCTTTGTGGCCCTAATGGCACCAGAATTTACCTGGCAGGCTGGTGGCACGAGAGACCATAATGTCGGGAAAAGCACTGAGGGCGGAGGAAGAGATTGGAGGTCCAGAGATGCTGAGAAGTGAGAAGTTCTCCATATTCTGACCACTGCGGTGTACAGAGATCACACACCTGCTCTGGAGAGGCTGGCTGGCTTGTCCAGAGGATAAACATTCTGAGCGCAGTTGATGTCACAAGGCACATGATTCCACTACCCAACTAGGTTACCCTTTGGAAGATGAATGGAGTCTAACTGCAAGCAAGATTAAAATGTGTAAAGATTGTTTTTGACTTGCCATTGCCCAGCCGCAGGCCCTGATTGACAAGACCCAGAGAGAAGAAAATAGTAGAGATACTATAGTGATGCTGTCTCTTTGTCCCCTTTTATCTTTATTATCGTCACTTTTCTGTGTTGACACTGTCTACCCCCAGCCCTCCAGCCCTGGAAACCTCTGTCCTGTCTGAATAATCTCCTACCTTTTCTTCTCCTTTATCAGCCTAATCTCTGTCAGCAAATATTTTTATTGTTTTGTTTTAGTTTGTTTTTTGAGGTTTATATATTTTTCACATTTTCTTTGGAAATTCAAATTTATAAAAGTTGCAGAAAAGGCTGGGTGCAGTGGCTCAGGCCCATAATGCCAACACTTTGGGAGGCCAGGGCGGGTGGATTGTTTGAGGTCAGGAGTTCAAGACCAGCCAGACAAACATGGTGAAACCCCATCTACACAAAATATAAAATTTAGCCGGGCGTGGTGGTGGGCGCCTGTAGTCCCAGCTACTTGGGAGGCTGAGGCAGGAGAATCGCTTGAACCCGGGAGACAGAGGCTTCAGTGAGCCGAGATTGTGCCGTTGCACTGCAGCCTGGGTGACAGAGCGAGACTCCATCTCAAAAGTTGCAAAAATAAAATCAATACAAAGAACACCCATATGCCTTGTATCCAGATTTTCCTATTAACGTTTTACCCCATTTGCTATATCAGTCCCCTTCCTCCTGCCCCCTGCCCCATGTGTATGTGTGTATACTTAATTTTTTCTCTGAACTATTTGAAGGTAAGTTATAAACACTATGTCCTTTTACACCTAAGTACTTCAATGTGTATTTCCTAAGAATAGGGACCAAATATTGGTTTCAGTGGTTGGTGCTCTTTTTAGCAAGTGACTAAAACAAAAATGGGTGACTTAATACTGTTTTGCTCATTGCTTAAGTCAGTTGGATAGGGAGACTCTGGGACTCCAGAGAGACAAGGTTGCCTCTTCGTTTCACTTGTCCTGTGACAACATTGTGCACTAGCAAGGTGTGGATAAGGTGAAAGATGATTGTGACACTTGGAAGATAAACTGAAGGCACCCCTTTGTAGATTGTCACATGTCAACTAGATACAGAACAGGGCTGCAGATCTAAATGGCAGGTATGTTTATGCTGCATGGGGAGTGATGGCCACTCTGGAAATAGTGATGGGCTTCTTTTGAGGTGCTGTCAAGCATGTGTGACTGGAATGTGAGTTAGCTTCTGCACATGATAGCCCAGAGTTGTCTTCCTGTGTGTGTTTATTCACAGTACTGAAACATTCGAAGGACAGTGGGAGAACATGATTCCCTTCGTGTTCCTCCCAGGTAGCCTGGTTTGGAACATTAGCATGTATTGGAAAGTAAGTTGAAGCCATATACTTTGGCAATTTGGGGGGTATCAGCAATTTCATTTGGTCCATTATGGTGTGGAGAAAGCTCATGAGTCTGGGCATCGGTTTATGGGACTTCTAACCCCACTCCGCCATAAGCTACCTGTGTGATACTGGGCAAACCTCTCTGCTACTTGATTTTCCTATATTATTAGTTTAGACTCTAAACTTGAGTGGATGAATGTCTTCCTGGCTAAAACCCAGTGAGTGACATGTGGACAGTAGCATACCTGTGAGTGGTGCACACAGGGCCCCGAGGACTTGGAATTGCATTCTGTCTTGACCCATCACATTCCTCCTACTGCCAACTTCAGACTCTCCCACTGGAACCTCAGACTTAACGTAAAGGTGCTCAACATACTGAGGGGAAATATGGAAGGTGGAATCTCTCAGTGCCTGCATAGAGTTTTTAAAATGCGACCCGGTTTTGGTTTAGTCACTGAAAAGTTTGTGGGAGCCTGGTGGTTCCTGGGTACGCACCACTCTTTGTAGCAGGTCCCCTGTCTTGCGTGCTGTGTCCTCCCAAGGTATGCTGTTGCTGGTGGCCCAGGCGGTAGGTGACACTCTCAAAGCGATTGGTCACTATGTAAAATGAGTCTTTCTCTTATTTGTTTCCCACCTGCTTTCCAAGCCCCTTTCTCGGACAGGTAAGATATCCCGTTGTTTTGTGGATGACTTACATTCCCAGATGCCCTCCTCTGCTTGGGTGTGTGCATGTTGCGGGGTGCTGCTGGGAGGGCCACCTGGCTGGGGTCCAGTCATCTCTCTCTCCTCCATTGCCATTATTTTCTGAATCATCAAGCCTCTAGTCCTGAAGCAAGAGAGACAATGTGTGGGAGTCGTTAGCATCATCATCAAGAAGGACCCATTGCACGTCCTCAGACACAGGGATAGAGGGACCCCCAGCCAGAGGCCCACTTTCACTTGGAATAGAAGGGCAGTTCTCCAGATCTGACCTCCAGAGCCCCTGAAGACCACTCACATAGAGGGATTTTTGACTTGTGGGCAGTTTCCCTATAGTGTCAGCCCATCATGCAATTTTAAAAAATGCATGTAAAAGTCAAATTCAATTAAACAAACTTATTAAATGCCTACTATCATGCAAGACCCTAAGGTCGGCATTGTAGAAGATAAAGAAACACTTCAGATGCTGTGGCCCCTCAAGGAGCTTACCATTTTAAGACACGGTGTATTTACTGGAAAGACTTAGACAAGGGTAAAGGGAGTGCATGGTAGGCTATCTTTACATTACTTGACAATTCAGTGCATTATAGACTATGTTATGAAGGGTAGAAGAGAGCAAAAAATACAGAAAATCCAAAATGGTGCATAATCCAGAGTTATGTTTATTACAAAGAGTTTTAAAAATAATAATAGCTTATAATTTACTAACCACCTTGACAGGTATTTTTGGTGCTTGCTTTTTTGAAAATAAGTATGTCTACTCTGAAAAGTCACTTTAAACCAGTAAGGAGACTACCAGGGAAATGTCTGATTTGGGAAGTGGCAGCAATTTGCCTTCCCCAGGCATTTCGTACAGTTTCATTGTTGTCTATGTGCTTTCTGGTTTGGGGGAAAATAGTTAAATGGTTTGGTTTCCAAATCTTCTTTGCTAGTTTGCAGATGACATGATTAAAGAAAATAAGACAGATGTGGGACCTGACAGGCAAATTGTGCCAAAGTGGAGGACGTGGCAAGATACACACTTAGGAGAATAATCAGGAGTTGATGACCCTGCTTGCTGTGGAGCGGGCTGGAAGCTTCTGCTGGTGCGGTGGGTCTATCCGGAGCCCAGCCAGCTCGGGCCCTGTGTCCGAGGGATGCTGTCATGCTGTTCCCTGGCAGGTCCTCACCCTGCAGTGGTGAAGGCCACAGGGCTCATCCGCAGAGACTAGTCTCCACTCCTCTTCCCACAGGTTTTCCTCCCTGCCACCCAAAGGCCCTTAGAATATAACGTATCTAGGTAGTCGGCCTAGAAAGGATAGCACCATTGATTCATCTCTAAGAACTGGACAAAGGTGACAGTAAACTATGCATTTCTTAACCAGCTTCAGTTAGATTAAGCAACCCTCCCTTTACTATCTCTACACAGCTCTCTATCAAATCCATTGATGGTACTTACTGATTTGATTGCAATGCTATCCCTTCCTGGACTTCAAGGACAGATCTCGGTGCTTGTCCCCCAGGCTCAAAATTGTTTTATTTGGGAAACAACTGGAGAAATCTAAGGATGAACTTTGATAATGTAAAGGAATTGCAATACTGGCATAATCATGTAGAAAACTCTTATTATTAAGACATTTAAACTTAATGATGACACCTTCCAGTCATTCACACAGAGAAAAAGACTTGTTTTCTTGAGATAACAGATATAGTGGCCTTTATTGCATTCTTCTCTCAATTTGTTTTATGTTTAAAAACTGTCATTTCGGCCGGGCGCAGTGGCTCATGCCTGTAACCCCAACACTTTGGGAGGCAAAGGCGGGCGGATCACCTAAGATCAGGAGTCCAAGACCAGCCTAGCCAACATGGCGAAACCCATCTCTACTAAAACTACAAAAAATTAGCTGGGCGTGGTGGTGGGCGCCTGTAATCCTAGCTGAGTGAGCCAAGATCACGCCACTGCACTCCAGCCTGAGCAACAGAGTAAGACTCTTGTCCCCCCAAAATAATAATAGTAATAATAATAATAAATGTTTGTATACTCATTAAAACAAACAAAAAAACAGGATAGCAACACTGAAACTACAAGAAAGGTTTCCACTGGCCAAGGATGCAGCAGTGCAGGGCAGAAAGAACTGCTTTGCACAAAAATTCTGCAGAAGAAAAAGTACACCCTAACCCCAGTTACTCTTAGAAGAGGCTCAGTGAGAATAGACACTTAGCAGAGGTGTTGACAAGGAAAGGAGCCTAGTGATCAAATGATCACTTCCCTCAGACTGACAACATATCGGGGTAGTTGGTGTAGACAGAAACCTTGACCCAGGTTCCAAGGCCTCAGAGTGGGTCTGTCTGCCTGATAACTGAGCTGGATTTCCAGATAGGGAGAGGATGGCCAAGTGTGAGTGTGTGGACAGCATGGCTTAGAGCCTGGAACTCCAGTCATTTCAATAACAAACTTTTAAGTTACCACCTTGGCCACCACAATTTTCTATCTACAAAATGGGCTTTGTCGAGTCAAGATCTGTATTGAGCACAGCTATGTACCAAACTGAGGCTAGGTGTTGAAGATACAAAGATGAATGAGGCATGGCCTCTGCCTTGTAAATCTTTACAACCTAATGGGTTTATACCCAGCTCTTTGAGTTAATTTTTCAAGCCAAAGAGGATCCCTACAAGAAGGACCATGTACCAGGGATATATAGGCAGCTGTTCCATGATCTGTAGCAGGACAAAGTTGTGGACAGAGCCCTGAGCTGTGGGTTAGAAGGCCTGAGTTCTAGTTCCAGCCCTGCTAGTATTAAGCTGTGTGACCTCAGGCACGGCACTGCATTATGTGGAGTCCTGCAGGCTTCATCTGTAGGTAGATATCCTTCCATGTACCACCTCCCTAGGTGGTTGTAAGGATTAAGTAAACTGATGTTCATTAGGATCCTCATGCTTCACTGGCACTGAGTGGGGCTGACCTATCCATTTGGTATGGACTGATTCTGAACCACCACTTAGCATCTCTGCAAGAGCTGGCCCACTCGCTCAAGTCCCACCTCTGTAGACCTGAGGAGCTGCTGCCCCATTTTTCATGGAGAATTTGTGCTATACTCATGGCCTTCAGTGGGGAGCTTCTAGCACCAAGCCTCATCCATGCCGTCCCTCCAGCAGCTTCCAACCCACTGAGAGCTCAGCACGTGCTTATAGCAATGTAAAAATGTCATGTTTCATTGCTTCATCCTCATTTTTTCTTTACTTCAAAGGACGTGGTGACTCCAGGGTAAAGGGGCCAAGCCCATGAGTCAAGGAGGCAGGTTTACAGGAACAACTTTATTTTTTTATGGCTAGCATTAGTCACTGATTAACTTGGGTGGGGCAGAGCTAGAATTTCTAGTTCCTCTCCCATCAAGAAAACTGCCCTGGAAAGTTCAAGAGTGTCTTTGCCGGCTCTTACTTGAATATTTCCAAAGGCTTGGAAGTTACAAGTTTTGGGTGTGGGATAAGGAAAGCTGAATGATAGGGCACAGGTCCCACTCCCTTTTCCTCATCATGTCGCTCTGTCCCTTCTTTGTTCATAGTTGACCACAGCATGTTTGAGAATTTGAACACAGCCCTCACTCCAAAGCTCCAGGCCAGCCGCTCCTTCCCCCACTTGTCCAAACCCGTGGCCCCCAGCTCTGCCCCTCTGGGCTCTGCTGAGCCTGGGGGGTCAGGACTCTGGGTGGGCAGCAGCCAGCACCTCAAGAACCTGGGCAAAGCCATGGGGGCCAAAGTGAATGACTTCCTGCGGAGAAAGGAGCCCTCCAGCCTGGGCAGTGTGGGTGTGACGGAGATCAACAAGACTGCAGAAGCACAGCTGGTCAGTGGGGCTGATGTGGCTCCAGGGGCTTGGCCAGAGGATGAAAGGTGAGCCCCTCACCCGCCCAACATCCATGCCTCTCTGTGAACCCACTTGAAAAAGTACAGGGACAAACTGCAGTGTCTCCACAGGAGAACAGCCCCAAGGGAGGGGTGTGAGATTGTCCTGTACTGAAAAGCTGCAGGATCAGGCCACGTTCTCGGGAGCTGGCTTCACCTTCCGCAACCACAGCTGAAGGTTGCTGAGTGCCTACTGTGTCCTCAGCTCTGTGCTGCTGAAGGTTGCTGAGTGCCATGTCCTCAGCACTGTGCTTCAGGCTTTGGTTGCATCATTTTGTCTAACCCTCCCAGCAGCCCTGGGAGGTAGATGGTATTTCCATCCTGCAGGTAACTCATGTTCAGACAGGCAAAGTAAATAGCTTGAGGTCACAAAGTTAGTACTTGGCAGAGCTGGATTTGAACCCAAGTATTGTCCAGAAGTTCCCCAGGTACATTCTGATGCCTGGCCATAGCTGAGAACCGCTGCCCTAGACCGTTGCTTGTGGAGAAGCCTGCACCTGTCAGAGCCCACTAGTGCAGGGCGGGAGAAGCCCCCCGTAGCAGCCCTCCTGTTCTTCCCCCTTCTACCAACAGGCCTTGTTTTAAACACCTGTGCATCTGAGGTGGGAATGCCCTCTGCAGGAGTTACTCCATGGGTTCTGATTTGACAAGCTTCACCAGTGGTGTCTATCCTGTCTTCTAGAGGCCAGCACCTTGTGCTGCTCTGAACAGTGAGTGAGCATGGATCAGGCCAAAAACTACTGTTGTGCTGAAGGTGCTGAGACCTACATGCCAAACCAAGAACCAGAGCCCAAGGAGTAGAGCATTCATTGAGTGGAGTGGGTCGAAAGTGCAACTGGAGTTGGAGAAGCAGGATGGCAGGTGGACTGGTGTCTTGCTGTCCTTAAGGCATGTATGTTTATTGTCGTTAACCTTACAGGTCAGTCCTGCAAGAAGCATTTCCTCGGCTGGATCCTCCACCTCGCATAACCAGGAAGCGAACCCCTCGGGCCCTGAAGACCACCCAGGACATGCTGATTTCATCACAGCCTGTCCTGAGCAGTCTGGAGTATGGGACAGAGCCATCACCTGGGCAGGCCCAGGACTCTGCTCCCACTGCCCAGCCTGACATCCCAGCAGATGCTTCACAGCCAGAGGCCACCATGGAAAGAGAAGAGAGAGGCGAAGTTCTGCCTAATGGAGAGGTTTCCCTGTCAGTACCTGATCTAATCCACAAGGATAGCCAGGACGAATCCAAGCTAAAAATGACTGAGTGCAGAAGGGCCTCCTCCCCCAGCCTCATCGAGAGGAATGGCCTCAAACTCAGCTTGAGCCCCATCAGCCTGGCTGAGTCCTGGGAGGATGGCAGCCCCCCTCCGCAGGGACGGACCTCCAGCCTCGACAATGAGGGCCCTCACCCAGACCTGCTGTCCTTTGAATAGAGCCTCTGCTCTTTCCTGCTGAGCTCTGCGCTTGTCTTCCTGCTGCTTTCTCCTCCACTGCACACACTGACCCTGGCCCCAACTCCACCGTGCCCTTGGACTTCCTCATATGAGGCACCAGCAGAGAGCCAGTCGTCCATCATGGGATTTTGCAGGACTGGAAGTCCTTGAGTAGTTCTAGTTAAAGAATCTATCTGCAGAATGGCTAAAGGACTCCATGCCATCTTGAGCCTAATTTTCTGTAACCTCCTCTGAGAGGGCTGCAGCCCTTGGACACTAGAGCTCTTACACTCTTGAGCTTGTCCTGTCTTCTCAGTGAATTGCAGGGCCACCAGCCCAGGACCATGGATCTTGCAGGAACTCTCTTTGCCTGTCCCCTACATGCACCTCCTCCCCTGCTGTTCTCCCTCCCACACCCCGTCCCTTCTCTCTCCTCCTTGATGGGTCCGAGGCCCCTGGCCTCAGCGGGAGCAAGGCTGGATGAGGAATGATGGGTTTGGCTTGATGATAGGCCCTGGCCTGGAAAGCCACACACCCTGACCACAGCCCAGCCATGGCTCCTTTTGGTCCCAGGACAGCGCAGGCCCCTGGTTGCCGTGTTTGCTCTGCCCCTGGGGTGGAGGCCAGAGGAGATGTTTACCAGGCCTGAGACCTTGAGAGTTCACCCAGGGTTTGAACCCTGCCACCCAGGGTTCCCAAGGTTTCCCCCTATCTGGTCAGATGTCAAATACAAAATGTGGGCATGCTGCACAGAAGGAAAGATGAGGCTTCCTTTGCTGTGTATGTGAAGACAGGAGAGCCAGGCCCCAGCAGATGCAGCCGAGCACACTCTGATTTTGTTTTTGGGGGAGGGCCCAGGAACTTGGGGGTGGTTTTGGCATTCAGGGCTGAAGCTAAAAACCCAGAGCAGAAGTAGGGAGAAGGGAGTGAGGATGGGACAGAGAAGAGCAATCACTGGGGATCAGAACAGCTTTTCAGGGGCCACCTTGCAACCTAAAATGATGCCGTTTCAGGGCCTGGGCCTGCTGTGAGAGCCAGAGTGAAGCGTGTGCAAGATTGGAATGTGAGAAGAACTGAGGGGGGAAACCACTTTTAATTGAGTGGAAGTGCTTTGTGCTTGTGCTGAAGTTACCTGGGCCTCCTGTAGCCCTGGACCTCACTGGAGCGGCCCCACCCTGCCGGTCCCTGCCCTTCTTTCATGCTGATGCTGGTGGGCTATGTCCTGCTTCAGGATCCACATAAGGGACTGACCAGGTTCATCCAACCTTAACTGGTTCCTGCTCTCCTGGATTAAGCCACTTTTAGGTCTCCCACCAGGGGTCCTATTGTGCTGTCTTCCTGTGGCCAGCAGACCCTGTAAGGAGGTGATCCTAATCCCGGGGCTCTTTGCAGCAAGAGGAGAACATCCCTTTTCTTGAACAAGGTGGCCGGTTCCCTGGGAGAAGGCTGGGAATGGCATGTCCAGCCGGGGCAGGCGGTGCGACATCCTTCTCCTGGGATTCCTGTGGCCTCCCCTGTTCTATTCGTTATTTGGCTTCCCAACCATAAGCTCTGGGATACCCAGGGCTTGCTTCCCAGCTCATCTCATCTCTAAGCCTTTGCTCCCCTTCCCACCACCGCTGCTATGTAAAACGGCCATGCTAACTCCTACAGAACTAGGAGCCTCAGCAGGATTGCTAGGATGTGGGTGCCTTCCTGCATTCTTGCTTCTGCAGCTGTGTGGCCTTCCCACAGCCCTCCCACCATTTTCCCTTCTACCTTGCCTTCCATTGTCTTCCTTCTCCCAGAAAACCAGGTTTCAACACATGCTCACCACTAGCTAGCTGTCTCCCCTCCCTCGTGGGGGTTGCTGCAGCAAGGCACCTGCAGGCCCTGGTAGAGTGAGCAGGGCTTATGTGTGCATTCTTTAAGTGTACATCTCCAAGGATGTGATATCTGACCCTGATGTCAGAGAGAAGGTCTCAGGACTAGCATTTGGGGTCCTGTGAGTTTTCCCAGAATGATTTGGGGTATCACACAAAACACCAGAGCTGAGGATAGGGGTAGAGTCCCCAAACACACATCCTGGGAGCAAGCCACTTCATCTGAGTTTGCCATACCAGGAACATGATTTGTGCTTTGGTGGGAAACTTAGCAAGTCCCTGCACTCTGGGGCTTCTCCTCTTCTAGAGCCCAGGGTGGCTCTGGCCCGATGATATGGCAGCCATAGGTACAGGTATTGCAGGTGCAGTCTTTCTTAAGTACCCTGCCTCCTCTCTATAGCCCAGCTGCTGCTAGAGTCTAGGACCTTAGACCCAGGATGAGCAAAAGGACTCCACCAGGTTGTCCAGGACCATTGCCAGGGTGACCCCAGAGTTCTTCAGACTTCTGTCTGATACTGAACACAGTGCCACGGGACCCTGCTCCGATCTAACTGCCTACAACCCGCCCATCCCTCTGCTGCAGGGGTGACGCTGCTACCTCGGGAGGCTCTCTTGAGACTGGTGTCTGGTCTTAGATGCTGCAGATAGTACCTGGTGCTAGGGTCTAGGTGCTGCCCAAAGCCCAGCAGGAACAGCTACTACTCATCCTGCAGAGGCCTTGGCCCAGACCAGCTCTTCCATCCAAAGCCTCACCTGGTTTCCGTGTTCATCTCAACAGTCTGGCCTTCCTGTGACTGCAGCCTGGCAGCCACACCCCCAGTAATCCTGCACAGTGAGTCTAGCTTCTCTGGGAGCTTGGCCTTCAGTTAGCCCCGTCCATGAGAGGGCAGGGTAATGAGGAGGAGTAAAGGACCTATCTTTTCTGTCCACATAAGGAATTTGGGACCACAGGGTCTTTTATCTCCTTGTTACTCCCCAACCCCATCGTAACCTCCTACTCAGCACACAGCTTTATCCTGGTAGATTATAAGGTGAGCTTCCAGAACCTGGCAGGAGGCTGGTGTATCCCCTGCACGGAGGGAGGTGTATCTGAATGTTGTGTATGTAGCTGATATGGAAGACATACATGTATGCAATCAATCAGCCTTTAAAGAAGAAGACTGGCTGCAGTTCGGAGGAAGAGGAGGAAGATTACAGATCTATTCTGAGTATTTTTTAGAGAGTTAATATTTATATTTTTAGTAATTTTCTGGTAGAAGGAAATTGCATAATAAAATGATTTGGTTTGGTTTGCTGGCTTTGTCTGTTTGATTTTCCTCCTGACTTGATGGGGAGCAGTTGGTTTCCTCAAGTCTGACTTGTTGGGTGGAGGGCACTGGCATTTTCCTTTGTAAGCCTGGAAAAGTGGGAAATGAGGGAGGTAGAATGTGAGGAAGATGGGCACTACTGACACCTCCAGCCTGAACCCTTGGCGGGGAAATGACTTCTGAGGATGTGCCATCATTGGCTCCCCTGGCTGACCACTGTGAGGGGTTACCTCTGTCGAACCGACCTATCGCTGTTTCAGGGGTGCCATCATGATGTGCACAGGCAGGGCCCTCTTTGGGAGGAAGTAGGGGGAAGTGGACATGGCCATCGGATCATCCTCTAGGGTACTCATTCTTTACCTGGGTCCAAAACCCTCTTCCACCAAGAAAGGGATGGAGCTTCGCATTTATGTGTGCACCTTCTTCCAGAGAGGGACAGGAGCTTCTATCAGCCTCTCAAAGAGAGTCATCAATAAATGTCAGTGATTTGGACTAGGTACTTCCTGGGAAATTGTCCCCAAGGACCCCCCTGGACAGGGACATTCTTGATGCTCACCTGCGGAGAGAAGGTGGCTCAGAGAAGAGCTGGCCTGGAGTCCCTTTGCCCCATTGCTGCCCCTAGGTCAGTGTCAGATCCAAGGACCCAGAGGACCCACACAGCTGAGTATTGGCCAGGCCTTTAGCCTCCTTAAAAAGGAAGGAAATGGGGAAGAAACAGGAAGGGAAGGGGGTGTTCAGTCTGTTCACAGAAGCCACGCAGATTTCCAAAGGGAAACGTGGGACCTTTCTGGGCAGCCCTCTCGTGCAGATGTGACTATGCCTGAGGTTGGATTCCACAGTTCCACATGCAGGGGCTCCCTGGCTCCATGTCAGAGGCGTCTCAGGCATGAGGCTAAGTCCCTAATGTTTTCTGCATCTTGTTCCACTCAGCGGAGGGGCAAGAAAAGAACAGCTGGGCTCTCAAAGGTTGCTCGCTGTCTCTGCAGTGGGGTGCAGCGTTATTGTCCAGAGAAAGCAGGAGAAACACAAAAAGCAATCCTCCATTTTTGGGAAAAGGCATTGAAAATACTTACAGTAGCAACTTTTTTCTTTACGAGTATGCTGTGGTGACTCCAGACGACCTCTCCCATTGAATGGCTTCAGTATCTTGCTGTAGTCATTCAGTTCTGAAATGTGCTTTTAACATGCCTTTCCCACTATTATGTGAAGTCGTTATTTTTGTCTAAGATCAAATATAAACAGTTCTAGTGTAAAAAAAATTTTAAGGAAATTGTAAGTGTAAAAATGGAAGTGCATATGTCATGTTTTTTAATGCTGTGCTCTACGCTGAGCCACTGTTCTAGAATCTGGGGGACAAAGATGCATTTATTCAGACAATATATCCAAGCCCCTTCCTGCCATGCACTGAGTGCTATCTAGGGGACTGTGGTGACATTGGTGGAAAAGTGACACGCAGCCCTCTTTCTCCATTCTGAATGGATGCGGACACCATCATACCTGCCCTCCCGGGCACTATGCTAACAGGGTATGTGATCAGGATGTGAAATGCAGTGGAAGCACCACCAAAGCGGGGCTCAGGATGAGGCAATTAATTTCAGCCGAGAGAGTGCTCGTTTCCTCTGGACTAAATCTGCTGGTAGTAGTTGCCGAAGGAAACACACTAAGAGGCCATCAGGAGACCCACCTCATTCCGTACATCTGTGCCTATGCTAGCAGGGACCCTAGTTGGTATTTAGAATTTTTATGAAATTAGCTGACCCGGAAATGTACTCAGATGCTAGCCTAATCTCAGAAAATTCCTGCTGGGTCAGTTTAATCTGCTCTCAGATTTCACAATGCCTTTGAGGTCAGTGAATCCTGGGAGTGTTCTAGAACTCTCTGTGCTTGGACTCCCTGTCCTCTCTCTGCTCCCCTCCCCACACTGCGGAGTTTCCCAGGCCAGCCTAGCTGTGGTGGCAAACTCAGTGATGGCTTCTCTGAGATTTTGTTCCTCAGAGTGCCCCGGGCTTCAGTCCTTCAGTTCGCTGCCCTGGTTTGGGACATTCAGCCTGGAGCCTCCCACTGTGGCCCCTCTGTCAGTGGGAACAAGTAATTAAGTCCGTATAGCCCTTGTAGAGAGACTCCTACTCCCCCTTGGAAAGCTTCATCAGTGCTGATGGCATTTAATACCTTTCATCTCTCCCAAGGAAATCCACTCTGGAAGCTTTAAGTTGTCCAGTGAAAGCATCTTCAAGTACATCTCCCCTCCAGGATGCCCCCTCTCTGCTACTGTTTGTACTGGGGGCACAGGATGAAAGCCCAGTGTCCCCACCACTGGCTTCCTCCTAATGAGAACATTCCTCCACTTTCTGTATCTAGGGTCCAGCTCTCCTGACACACAAATCCTCTTTGTGTCCAGCTTATCTCCAGCTGCTGCCATGATAAATAGTCCAGCCCAAGGGAGCCTGGGGAAGCTACCCCACAAAATGAATCACTTGGCTATTAACACAGACGAGGAATCAAGCTTGAGGAAATATTTAAGGACCACCTCAGACTCCAGACTGTATTCTCCTTCGTGTGAGTTGCCTGAGGAATCTGCTGGTTATATAGAGCAGGGAACATTGCCAGTGTGTTCTTTCGAATTGACCAAAACAAAACAAAAAACATCAAACAAAGAGCAACCTCCCAACAAACCGCAGCTTTTTTTTTTTTTTTTTTTTTTTTTTTTTTTTGCTGTTTAACCAGCCAGCTGTTTCCAGTGCCATCTGCTTAGCTACCTATTTCCTGAATCATTCCTCCATGTCTGCCGCCACATGCTTTCTAGGCTTGCGTTTACTGGGGAATTCTTGTTGGCTTGATCTGATGTTCAAGCATATCCCAGTGTTCGGCCCGCTTCAGGGGCTAACTCACAGCGACTTAGAACAATTCCCTGTGGTTGCCACAGGAGCGCTTTGGGTTGGTCCAGGTCTTCATGGAGCAAGACAAAGGGGCAGGAGAAAAGTGAACTGTCAGCCCTGGGAACGGTTTGCAGCTTCAGCAAGATGCATGCCCCCTCTTTATCCTGAGCCTGCAATGGATGGACCCCCTTGCTGGATAGGCAAGCTCAGGACAAGTGTGGACTGCTCCGGTTGTTTTGCCTTCCCACCATCTCCTGGTACTTGTTAAATTCTGTTGCAACCAGCTTTCCTTGCTCAGCTTAAATCCTGGGTCATATGTGTCAGGAAGTCTTTGCCGCTGACCTGGCAAGTACTCTTTAGACCTGGCCAACGTGTGACATTTCTAGGAACTGGGCCTCCTGGAGAGGCCATGTAGGAAGTGATTCCACGTGTAAGAAAGCTGGAGGGGGAGGTGGGGATGGCAGTGTTGTCCATGCCTCTCCCTACCCCTCCCCCAACCCCTTAATCATCAGTTAGCGACTATGTGAGTGGCACATGCTGTGACCAGGCCCCAGGATGCTTGCTGAGACCCATGTGGGGGAGGTGTCAGGTAGGTTCTCTGTGCTCTAGAATATCTGCGGCTGGCCCGCCTGCCTCACTGGTGGCATCCACCACTGCTGCCTCTGTGCTGCACTTCCCTCAGAGCCCCAGACTGCTCCGAATTGCTTCCATGCCTGTGTTTAAGATGGTCCATCTGCCCAGGTCACCTTTCTACCGTCCTTTCCCTTTCCTCTGACTTCACCAGGCTATGTTAATTCATCCTTCACATTTTCACTCAGGCATCCCTTCCTCCAGGTGGCTTCCCGGACACCACCCCACCCCTTCTCTGCGTTCCTGTAGCATCCTATGTGTTCCTCCATCACGGCACTCGCCATGTGTCATAGCAAGTCGCTTCCTCATCGTGCCTCTCTCCCACAGGTCTCTGAGCTCAGGGGCAGGCACCATGCCATCTTCATCCCTGACTCCTCGGTTCCCAGCAGCGTCTGGCATATTGCAGGAGCTCAATAAAGATGCACTTTGGATGGAACCAGACTCAGGAAACTTGTAGTTGAATTTGTGTGGAACAGACTAGATGGGCTCTGGGGTAGACCAGCAGGAATCTTTCAGCTCCTCTTCCTCAGGATCTATATCCGCAGGCAGCCTCTGTACGTGATCATCAACTCCACAGAGAAGGTTTGAGGGTGGCCATTTCAAAATGGAAAGTGATTAATGGGCCAATGTGAAGCTCATTTATCTGCAGCCGGAGGCTTCATTCACTCTATTCCTTGGACTGGTGCCACCTTACCGTGGAGCTCGTAGAAGCAAGCACTTATATCCAGCATAATGCAAGAAGGGCTGTGCTTCAGTGCCAGGCAACTGTCTATCTCTGGGAGCTGCCTACAGGGCTCTGAGTTCCAATTCTTAACATTCTACGTCACTGTGGCAGGCCTGACTTTTAATTGGTGCTTTATCATTCTCTGAAGCTTCTATATACTCCAGGAATTGTGTTAATCAATTTATACATAGGGTCTCGTTTGTTTTTCTCATAGTCCTCTAAGGGAGAACCCCATTTTCCAGATACAGATGTTATTCTATTGTGCTTAAAGAGATTCACACACATGATCTCATGAACCCTATCTTGTGAGGGCGGTATTTCAGCCCTGTCTTACGAAGAGGTAAACTGAGACTGAGATGATGACTAAGCCAGCTCCCTGGGTCTTACAACTGAGAGGCAGAACTCTCTGGGAAGGCCTAAGTCCTCAGGCCCGAGGACCAGCCACCCTCCCGCACTGCACGGCTCTTCTCTATCTCCATCGCACCGGTCTGATAAATAATTCCAGGAAACGTTCATGGCTCAGAAACATCTTTTTAGGTTAGATCTTCTCCAAGGACTAATACAATTTCATTAAACACTGCACATTCATATGGGATGGGAATTTAAAGACCCATTCCACAGTCCCCACATTTAACAAAAGAGGAAACAACAAAGACTGCATTGTTAACACGTGAACCTGGGCTGGCGTCATCTCAGTGAAGCCCCACAGTGACTTTATGTGGTAAGTCATTATCCTCGTTTTCTAGATGAAGCTGACCAGAGGCTTAGGGAGTCTTAGCAATTTGCCCATAGTCACTCTACCAGTAAGTGACAGAGCTAACACTAGTACCTACTGAAAACATTCTTTCTTAAGGCTGTTGGTAAAAGCCTACTCTGAATTGCAAGAATTTTGCCCTGAAGTAGGAGTGGCAAGAGCACTTCTATTATAGCTCACATTGCAAACTCAGGGAAGCCTGGCTTAGAAGCTAATCCTGTTATCGGCACTGGAGAGTAAGCATTCAATGGGGAAGTGAATATTGTTTGGAGAATATTTGCTAAAGAACTGTTTCAGGTCTAATAGCTACCATGGTACTCAGCAGTGCTTAAAAAAAAGAGAGAGAGAGAGAGGAAGGAAGGAAGGAAGAAAGAAAAGAAGGAGGGAAGGAGGGAAGGAAAGGAAGGAAAGAAGAAAGGAAGGGAAAGGAAGGAAGAAGGAAGAAGGAAAAGAAAGGAAAGAAGGAAGGAAGGAAAAGAAAGGAAGGAAGGAGGGAAAGAAGGAAAAGAAAGGAAGGAAGGAAAAGAGAAAGAAAAGAAAAGAAAGGAAAGGAAAGGAAAGGAAAGGAAAGGAAAGGAAAGGAAAGGAAAGGAAAGGAAAGGAAAGGAAAGGAAAGGAAAGGAAAGGAAAAAAGAAGGAAAAGGAAAGAAAACGGGAAAAAAAAAACCCAAGCAGTGCTGGTTTTCTTGATGGCTGTCTGACCTCTTGTGTCTGGCATTAGGTATTGCAGTTTCTGGTAACTGAAAGGAAGATTTTCATGACAAAACGAATAGTAATTTATGAGATAGATATTACCTCCATTTTAGAGAGGTTGTATCTTTTCTAAGATCACTTAACAAATATTATT
This sequence comes from Rhinopithecus bieti, assembly GCF_001698545.2. Classification (NCBI taxonomy): domain Eukaryota; kingdom Metazoa; phylum Chordata; class Mammalia; order Primates; family Cercopithecidae; genus Rhinopithecus; species Rhinopithecus bieti. Next base: position 194,436 of record NW_016803373.1, read on the forward strand.
TCAAGGGTGAAATAAAAGAGAGGACAGTTCTTAATTAGAAATTCCAGTAGGAGGGAAAAATATAGAAGAAGAAATCTTTGAAATATGAATGAGAATTCTCAATTAATTCATTCATTCTATTCATTTAAACAGTAATAAAAGTAAAGAAAGATTAAAATCCCAAGAATAAAATGGCATATCAAGTTTAATATTTGATAGAGAAGGAAAAACTCACTATTAGACACATTAAAGTGAAATCGAAGATCATGAAGGGAGACCATCTTTCAACTATTCACAAAAAAACTCAGCTGTGAAGGAGGATCAGCTTGACATTAGACATCTCAGTAAGAAACCTACACATAAAATGCTAGCGACTTAATATGTTTTATATCATTGAAGGAAAATAACTTTAAACCTGCAATTCTATATTTAGTTCAACTATCATTTAAATTAATCTAAAATAAAAAAGACTGCAAAAGGTTTACCACTCAAAGACCATCTTTAATGAGAACACTTAAAATCTGCTCTCTTAGCAATTTTCAAATACGCAAAATACTTTTGCAGAAAATATTCTAGCAAGAAGAGAAACTTGGGAGAGTGCCATGTGTTTTAAACATACAAGAAGGATGAGTAATTGACTCAGTAAAGTATACTGTTATTTAAATGATAAAGGACCCAAAAGAGTAAATAACAATTAAAATTTTAGGTAATATCAGAAAATCTGATGGGATTGGTGATGGTGACAGAAGAGAAATGAGAGTATGCTAAATTATAACAATTGATGTATTTACAATATTATAGAGAAAAGTAAAAATACAGGGCCTAGGAAGTTATGGGTAAACACTAAAATTTATTTAATAGAGCTTTCAAATTAACAGAAGTAAATTTAATCCATTCAATGGAAAGAAGAAAAGGAGGAAAAAAAGGAAAAAATGTATAGTAAATGGAAAGAATGGTATAAGATGGCAGAGAGAAATTCCAATAGAACAAATTATAATAAACATGTATATTGAACTCACCAAACAAAAGGAGAGAATCTTAAATTGGGAAAAAAAAAGATCCAGCAATATTGTGTCCACAGAAGGCAGAGAAAAAAGGTGTGAAAACTTGAAAATGAAAGGACAGAAAATTATATACTGGGAAAGTATGAATAAAAGCTGGGATAGCATATTAATATGATGTAAAATATAAATAAAGGCAAAACTAATAAGAGATAAGGAGGAATACTTTATAAAATAAAGGAAACAAATGAAGATGATAAAATAATAATAAAATATATACACATAAAAACATAAACTCAAAACAGTTAAAATAAGAATGGTAAAATAAAAACAAGTTAATATACGATTATAATCAGAAAGCTAAACACTATTATATGTAGAATTAAAATGAAAGATTTCTCTTTCTCTGATGCTGATAGATCAAATAGATAAAAAATACAAATCTATAAAAACATTTGCTTTATATAATCTATAATCTTGAATACATCTGGGAAAGAGGTAAAGAGAATGAGCTTTAAAATGAATAGAAAGAGCAATTCAAACAAATGAAATAGTCACAGAATGTTCACATATACCAGGTCAGCAAGGAAACCTCAGAAATTGAAGTCAAGCTGTTATCCAAACTTAACGTGCTATAGTTTGATATCTATACTAAAATAACTAAAAATGTATGTTTGAAAACAATTATAAACTACTAAATAGTTTTTGGATTGAAGAAGATACTTTTACAAGAATTAAAATACTTTGACCTGAACAGGAATAAACACTATTTGTGTTAAAACTTATGGGATATAGCTAAAATAGTACTTTGAGATAAATTCGTAACTTTAAATATAGTTATTAGAAAATAATAAGCATTGCAAACAAGTCAGATAAGCCCCCCTAAAAGGAGGCTGGAAATCAAATAAATAGAGAATAACAATTTAAAAACAGTAACAAAAAAGATTAACAAAACCAAAAGCTGGCTTTGAAAAGACTAATAAGATAGATAAGATCAATACATATAAAAGGGTAAGATCCAAATAAGACACAGAGTGAGAAAGGAGATGTGGCTACAGTCACAAGAAAGCATTAAAATAATGCAAGAATATTACGAACTATCTGCCAATAATTGTGAAAACAGACAAAATTGATAAACTTCTGGAAAAACAAAAAAGGTCAAAATTGGCAAAATATTTTAATAAATCAATGAGTGTTAATATTTAAATAGTAATTGAAGATGTCCCCCTACTCCAACCCACCCTGCCCCAGAGTCTCAAACTCAGTTTTATAAGAAAGTACTGTAATAAAAAATGTCAAGGAACAGATAAGTTTATTTTATTTGTTTGTTTGTTTATTTATTTATTTGAGATAGGGTCTCACTCTGTCACCCAGGCTGGAGTGCCCTGACACGATCTTGGCTCACTGCAACCTCCACCTCCCGGGTTCAAGCAATTCTCCCACCTCATCCGTTCAAGCAATTCTCCCACCTCATCCTCCTGAGTAGCTGGAATTATAGGCATGTGCCACCACACCTGGCTACGTTTTTGTATTTTTGTAGAGACGGGGTTTCACCATGTTGGCCAGCCTGATCTCGAGCTCCTGACCTCAAGTGATCCTCCCACCTAGGCCTCCCAAAGTGCTTGGATTACAGGTGTGAGCCACCACACACAGGCAGGAACAAATAACCTTTACCTTAAGAAGTTGTTGCAGAAAATGGTAAAAGGAGAAAGACTTTTCTTCGCTTTATATGAACGGTATAACCATGATTCAGTAAATTATAGTCCCATTTGGTTTATGAGTTTTAATGCAAAAATCTTAAATGAAATATTAACTTACCAAATTCCACAGTTTATGAAAAATAATATGATATGATCAAGTTAAACAATGCAAGGATGAAATGATATCAACAATTTTATTAAGGTAACTTACCTTTATAATGGAGTGAAGACAAAAGGAATGTGACTATCTCAATAGATGTAGAAAAAAATCACAATAAATGTCAAAATATTTCTGGTAAAAATTACAGGCTTTAACAAGGCTACAACAAACATCATGTTTAAATAGAGAAAATTTCTAAGCAGTCCCTGTAATACTGAGAACAGCGTAAGAATACTCACTATCATGACTATGAACTGTTTAATGTGTAGAGGAGGCCCTAACCAATGGGTAAACACAAAAAATAAATGAGCATAGGTATTGCAAGGAAAGAGAATAAAACATTATTATTTATAGCTGACAAAATCATTTACGTAGAAAACACAATAGAATCAACAAGCAAACTAGTAGATCTAATGAGAGGGTTAACATTTCACCAACACCATAGCCTATTAGAAATGTAATAAAACATAAGATATCATTTACAGCAACTAGAAATAGGAATTAATCTAACAGAATATACAAGACTTTGGTTGTGAAAATTCACAACTCCATGAAAGGGCAGAAAAGATGACCTGAGAATATGATGCGGCATGTTTATGCATGGGAAAGCATCGCAAGAGTGTCAGTTCTCTCCTGTTTACAAATTTGTTGCAAGTTCATTCAAAATTCCAAAAAGAGATTTTGAGCAATTTCACATATTTATTATAAAATGTATATGGAAGAATCAAGGTCCATGAATACCTAAGTCAGTTTTGAAAAGTAAAAGAGGACATTTGTCCTATGCACCAGACACAGGGAGTAGTAGCTGTAAATTACTGTGACCCCAAATCTCACAATGGTCCACATTTGGGGGCTCCAGTCACAATGTCTGTTAGTCTGTTCATGTTACCTCTAAGTCTAGAGCTCCTCTCTTTAAAAACTCTGAAGATAAGTTCAGTGGGGTGAAATGAATTACTACAATTTTTTGATAGGTAAGAGAAAGGGCACAGAATTTGGTACCTTTCAAACTAACCCGGTCCTAATTCACATTTTGAACTAGCAGAAAAATCCAACAAATCAATTTCAATAAACCTTAAAAACCAGTTCAACAAACCTCCCTCAGCAATGTGCTTCCAGTCCATTTCTATGAACTAGGCACAGCTCTGAGCAGCACAAATTTCTACACACTGTGGAAGATACAAGGGAGACCCAACTGTGCTTTGATGGCACTTAGAACCTAATTGGGAACAGAAATCACACATAGAATATTTCAGAAATCTCCACATACGTCACTGTGCAGAACCACATTAATGCTGTTGAAGTGGTCGATGCATAAGTGGAATTAAGCAAAATCAGGGAGAAAGTGTGACTGGGGCAATACTCACCAGGAAGTTTAAGAAAGAAAGAAGAACCAGAAGGAGAGCAGCCCAGGCTGGAGGGAGAAGGGTGCATGTGTGGGTCCAGCAGGTACAGAGAAGGTGCTGATTTGTATGCATCTCCATCACTCCCAATCCCTCACCTTCACCTAACACAAGCAGGCTCAACAGAGAGACTGGGGCAATGTCTATCATCCTACCCAACCACATAGACAAAGAAACTAAGACCTGGAGATGGGAAGAAATGTGTTCAAAGTCACATAGCCGCAGGACTGGAACTCGGGGCTTCAAACTCACAGACAAGTGTGCCCTCCTCTGTATGAAGCTGCCCCTCTGACTGCATGGTCCGAAGGAGGGTGTCAACCATGATGTAGGGCAGTATCTTTAACAAGTCAAGGGGAAAAGGTTCAGGCTGTCCCATTCCAAGAAAGAAGAGTGAAACTGGAGAGGGCTTTGAAATTGCTCCTAGTGTATGTCTGGGAGGCAGGGATGTGGAGAGTGACCTCTGGTGCTGGTGGGCAAAACATCTTCAGTTACACAAACAGGAGAGTCTGAATTGTCCACTAGAGTTTGGTGCTCTGGACCTATGCCTGCAGAAGTGGGTCACCAGCGAGAACTGTTACTCATCTCCTTAACTTGCTTTGTCCGGCAGCCTTATCTTCAAGGCAAGACATCCACATAATCGCTGTTACTGTTCTTTGGAGGGGAAAAAAAGCAGAAGACCAGCCATGAGACCACACCCAGAAGTCATATCAAACAACCCCACTCAAAGGAAAGAAGACCCCTCCCCAGGCACAGAGCCAATTTGATGCCACCTCAAAATTATATCTTCAAAGGCTGGGGTACTACAGGGAGCCCTCCTAACAAAACAGGGGATCCCTTTATAAGCCAAGCCTCAGAGATTCCAGCACAAGTGTCTCCATTCACCAGTGAGAAACCTGCGCCTCCCTTGGAGTGAGAACATCTGAAGCTTGTTCTAAGAAAGCAACAGGAATGGGAGGAAGAGGTTGATGGGGAAGATTTCCTCGTTGGTAGCTGAGAATTTTGGAGCCCGCTGTGTCAGCACTGACCCGGTATGGAAAGTTGGTGAAGTGAGATTCATGCCCAGGTCTTGGGGAAGATTTCTGAGGGTTCTCCTCCTGGGATTTGTGATTCTTTTCTCATTGTTGAGACAAGTACTACCACCACCCCAACCAGTCCCAGCAACTCATCTGGGTTTGCCTAAGGGCTGCAGCACAGATACATTCCTGGGTTTCTAGATCTGCCACATTTTATACTTTTTATTCCATAAATTTGTTGGGGGGGGGGGAGTAGCTGTGGGACTACATCTGCAGCTGGACCTATAGAAAGTGATTTTTTGTGTGTGTCCATGAGTACATACTGCCCTTCATGGGGACTGGGGGGACAGGGACACAATGGTAGGGAAGGGAGTTGTATTTTATGCTTAGTCTTGCTGGGGAGATGAGAAGCCGGCTATGGCAGCCTAAAGGGTGACTTTGCTGCAGACAGAGTAGAATGGCATGGAGTGAGCGCAGGCTCCCAGAGAACTCTCTGTCCTCTGTCCCTCTCCCTAGGGAGGACATCTGATCTCATCCCATCACCTGCCACTGATAACTGCAGTCCCTTTCACTGAGAATATAACCACACATTCCAACATGGGAAAACAGGATTAAGCCTTAAGTGTTTCTGGAAGTCTGAGTTAAATTCAAACCACATTGCAACTGATAATAAATTATTTCCTGAGAGCAGATTTCAAGGGTGTGGGTAAGGAAGAGTAGCTGCTCGTGATATAATTTGAGAGGCTTCAGCGGGGATTCTCTGCACTCAGATTTACTGACCATCTCTCATTTTCCACCGTGGCTTAATACCTTTAAAAATGTATCTGACATAATTTGACACCCAGCACTTTATAAATGGATGCTTAGCAAATATTGAGCAAAATGTAACAGTATAAGCTTTGGGGAGGGGTTGAAGGGCTAAAGTGATTTTTTCATTTGAAAACCTGCCCATTTGCCCATTTATTCTCAAACTTGAATCGTCTGCATAAGATCACAGAATGAATTTGAAGTCAGCTGTCTGCCCAGGAACCACTCTTGCTATCCTGGCTTCAAACACAGCAAGCTCTATGTCTTGGCCCTCAGGGACTAAAAGACACCACTTCTCAACAAAATGGAAATTGGTCTTAGTAGGATGAAGCTTTTTCGAGATAATGTCATAGAAAAGAGCATTTATCTGTATTGACTTTACAAAGGCATTGGTGGAAATAGGATTAAGATTCCTTTCTGAGCCACATGTGAGAGATTTTACCATAAATGTTTCCAACTCTAATTTCAATCCTCTCCATCTCAAGCTGGGGCTGGTTCTCTTTATTGGCTTTAAAAGGTGAACCACCATCCCCTGATTTGGTTTTTCAAATTTGGAGATCAGTTCCTTTAGGCTTGGAAAGACCTGTTTTGGAGAACCTTCTGCCGTCTGCAAAAATACAAGAAAGGAGATCACTCATTATCATGCAATTGCGTGTGAAATGTGACACTTCTCAAAGCAGTCGTTTTTTGGGGGCTACCCCTATGAGCTGAAAAACTGAAAACACGAGTGGCGGGAGCTCACACCACTTCCGGTTCACAGAAACTCTCATTTCTAAGACCAACCTCTGACTTGAGCCACTCTTAGTAAAGAGGATTTGCAGTCAAGGGATCCCAGTGCAGTCCATAGTATTGAGTGAACCCCATCCTTGGCAAGTTTATCTGGGGCAGTACTCGCAGATACACTGTGAAGGGTAACCCTACAAGAGCTTATGTCTGTACCCTACAGGCAGGCTTTGCCGATAGGGGACTATCGGAAGTGGACTTCTGATGGGAATGCAAAAACGCAATTTAAAAAAAAAAAATTCCAACTCTTATTTTAAGTTCAGGGGTACATGTGCAGGATGGGCAGGTTCCTTACATAGGTAAACATGTGCTGTGGTGGTTTGCTGCACAGATCATCCCATCACCCAGGTATTAAGCCCAGCATTCACTAGCTATACTTCCTGATTCTCTCCCTCCTCCCACCCTGAGCCCTCCAACAGACCCCAGCGTGTGTTGTTCTCTGTGTGTCCATGTGTTCTTATCATTCAGCTCCCACTTACAAGTGAGAACATGCGGTATTACAAGTGAGAACATGCGGTACACAGTGGAGTAACAGTGAGGGTTATTCAAAAGTAGAACCCAGCCGGGTGCGGTGGCTCACGTCTGTAATCCCAGCACTTTCGGAGGCCGAGGTGGGCAGATCACGAGGTCAGGAGATTGAGACCATCCTGTCTAACAGGGTGAAACCCCGTCTCTACTGAAAATACAAAAATTAGCTGCGGGTGATGGCGTGCGCCTGTAGTCCCAGATGCTGGGTGGCTGGGGGAGTGTGGGGGCTGAGGCAGGAGAATCGTTTGACCCCGGGAGGCGGATGTTGCAGTGAGCCCAGATCGCGCCAATGCACTCCAGCCTGGGCAACAGAGTGAGACTCCTTCTAAACAAAACAACAACAAAAAAGTAGAATCCAAGCCCGGAATCTTCCTGTTTCTTCCTATTTCTTCCTATTTCTCTTCAGGGAAAAACCAGGTTAACTCGATCTGACTCTCATCTCTGCATTGTGCTTTCCTTTTTAGAATGCTTTCATACAGTCATGGCTCAGGTAAAACACATGTTCCCAGGTTCTTCTCCCCCAACTTTTTTGTTGCTGTTGTTGCCGTCCTTTTTTGTTCTTACCTGTATCCTGTAATACCCATGTTTCTCTCTGAAGATTCGGTACGTGTAGACAATATTTTTAAACCTGTGGGAAAAAAAAATGACTGTTTGAATCATAATGTTCTATGCAAAAAAGGTAACATCTATTGTTATATTTCATATGCAATACTTTGTTAATCTTCAATCCTCCCCAAAAAAACTCTTTTTTTTTTAGACGGAGTATCACTCTGTCGCCCAGGCTGGAGTGCAGTGGCGCGATCTCGGCTCACTGCAACCTCCACCTCCTGGGTTCAAGCGATTCTCCTGCCTCAGGCTCCTGCATAGCTGGGATTACAGGCACTCACCATCATGCCCATTAGAATGGCTATTATCAAAAAAGACAAAGGATATAGAGAAAGGGAAACCCTTGTACAATGCTGATGGGAATGTAAATTAGTATAGCCATATGAAAAACAGTAAGGAGGTTCCTCAAAAAATTAAAAATAGAATTACTGGCCAGGGGTGGTGGCTCACGCCTGTAATCCCAACACTTTGGGAGCCTGAGGTGGGGCAGATCACGAGTTCCAGGAGTTCCAGACCAGCTTCTGACCAACATGGTGAAACTCTCGTCTCTACTAAAAATACAAAAATTTAACTGGGGTGTGGTGGCATGTGCCCTGTTAATGCCGCAGCTACTCGAGAGGCTGAGGCACCGAGATATCGCTTTGAACCCAGAGGAGGTGGAGGTTGCATGTGAGCGAAGATCATTTGGCACTGCACTCCAGTCTGGGTGACAGAGCGAGACTCTGTCTGAAAAAAAATGGTACGATAGTTATGATTCTATGTGTGTGTGTATTACATTATAATATAATTATATATAAACCTCACTACTCGTGTATATAAGATGTGGTACTATATCCAGTGGAAATGAATCTAGTATGTTGAAGAAATATCTGCACTCCCACTTCTATTGCAGCATTAGTCACAATAGCCAAGACATGGAATCAGGCTAAGTTGATTAATAGATGAATGAAGAAAGTTACACACACACACACACACACAAAATGGAATATTATTCAGCCATAGAAAAATAAAATCCTGTTACTTGCAACAACATGGATAAATCTGGAGGATGTTATCCTAAGTGAAATAAGCCAGGCACAGAAAGAAAAATACCACATGGTCTCACTCATATGTGGCATCTAAAAAAAGTTGATCTCATAAAACTAAAGAGTAGAATGGTGGTTCTCAGGCACTGACAGTGAGAGGGAGAGGACTGGGTAGATATTGGTCAAAGAATACAAAATTTCAGTTAGATCTATTGTACAACATGATGACTATAGTTAATAACCATATATTCTTAGGCAGGGCACAGTGGCTCAGGCCTGTAATCCCAGCACTTTGGGAGGCCGAGGTAGGTGGATCACCTGAGGTCAGGAATTCAAGACCAGCCTGGCCAACATGGTGAAACCCTGTCTCTACTAAAAATACAGAAGTTTGCTGGGTGTGGTGGCACATGCCTGTAATCCCAGGTACTCAGGCAGCTGAGACAGGAGAATTGCTTGAACGCAGGAGGTGGAGGTTGCAGTGAGCCGAGATGGTGCCACTGTACTCCAGCCTAGGCGACAGAGTGAGACTCCATCTCAAAAAAATAAAACAAAATAATAACCATATATCATATTTTTGAAAAATGCTGAGAGGAGAGTTTGTTTTCTCACTACAAAAATGATAACTTGATGAGGTAATGCGTATGTTAATTAGCTAGATTTAGTCATTCCATGACGTATATGTATTTTAAAACATCACATTGCACACAATAAGTACATGCAATTTTATCTATCAAATAAAATAAAATGAATTAGACTGTATAATTTAAATATGTACAGTTTATTTTACTTGAAGTAGACGTTAGTTAAGTCTTTGAAAATAAAAAAGTAAAATCTGCTGTTGAGCCTCAATAAAAAAAGAAAAGAAAATACACGGATGGCAAATAAGCACTCGTAAAAATACTCAGTATCATTAGTCATTAGTGAAATGCAAATTCAACTCACAATGAGATATCACTACACACTTACTAATACAGTTAAAATGTGAAAGACTGACTGTTCCACATGTTGGTAAGGATGTGGAGCAATCAGAACTCATGTAATGCCCATAGGAATGGTGAGATAGCATGATCACTTTGGAAAACAGTTTGGCAGTTTCTTAAAAAAAGATAAGCCTCCACAGAACACACAACTTAGCTGTTCTAATCCTGATTATTTACCCAGGAGAAATGAAGGCATATGCCCACACAAGGACTTAGTCACAAATATTCATAGCAACTTTAGTTGTAATAGTTATAAATGAGTAAGTAATCTGGGATGCATCCCTATAATGGAGCACTATTCAGCAATGCAAAAGGATGAACTATTGATGCATGCAACAACATAGATGGATCTCAAAATAATTATTCCAAATAAAAGAAGTCAGACAAAAACGACTATATACTCTATGATTTGATTTATATTAAATTCTGGAGAAATACACATTAATCTATAGTGCCAGAAAGCCCATTGCGGTGGCCTGGAGTCTGGGCATAGGTGGGAGGTATGGTAACGAGAAATTACAAAAGGGTGCAAGGGAAGTTTTGGAGTGATAGAGTCTCGCTCTGTCGCCCAGGCTGGAGTGCAGTGGCCGGATCTCAGCTCACTGCAAGCTCCGCCTCCCGGGTTTAGGCCATTCTCCTGCCTCAGCCTCCCGAGTAGCTGGGACTACAGGCGCTCGCCACCTCGCCCGGCTAGTTTTTTGTATTTTTTAGTAGAGACAGGGTTTCACCAGGTTAGCCAGGATGGTCTTGATCTCCTGACCTTGTGATCCGCCCGTCTTGGCCTCCCAAAGTGCTGGGATTACAGGCTTGAGCCACCGCGCCCGGCCTGGTCGGGTTAGTTTCATAGGTGTACATACATATGTCAAAATCCATCAAATTGTACACTTTTTATTTTATGTCAATGATACCTCAATAAAACTGTAAGATATATTCATGGCATTAAAAGGTAGATGAATACAATTTATCTTTCCAATATATAAACTAAATTTTAATTCCTTATACACAAATGCTTTTGGTGTTTCCATGATTGGTTTTGGCATCAGATAGAAAAGTCCTATTTTGCAGTTATATTCTCAAGAAATATGTGGTGTCTTGATTCTCAGTGTGAGCCTGATACCCAGTGGACCCTACCTTTTGTTTATTCTATGGAAATCATTGTCATCATTTATGAAAATACACTGGGCTTATAAAATCATTTAAAATCTTAGGCATTAATTTCTCAGTTGAGGTTCGAAAAGGCTGGAATACAGGGCCTCTAAGTTTTCCCATATCTTTGAATTGTTTTACTCTGTCTATTTAGCTTTCAAGCTGTGCACGGATCTCTGAGTCCTTGCTCAGTGCATGAACAGTCCACAGATTAGCATAGTCTCATGTTGTGGCCATTGTTGTGGGGAAAGTTGTTTGTGTTCGAGTTTTTATTTTAAGTAACCTTCAAAAGATCAGTTGAAGGAAATGGAATCAACTGCACCCTATAATATCAACAATGTGTTCTGCATTTTTTCGTGCCATGATGCAAGTGAGGAACCCAAGTCAATAAAAAAATATTTTAAGCATTTTGACCTCTGGCCTTATCACGGCTCCTGATCTCAGTGTATGTTGGTGCAACCTTTTGTGGTACTAATTTGTCAGTGTGCTTGAAGATTTCTAAACTTTATCCTAACTAGAGAATGAGGCAAACTTTCACAGATGTAAGTACAAAAATGTTAATCATTCCAAATTACACTGAGTCCACTGGACTAAATTGGAAATGAAAATTGAAAATAACCTAATGTATGATATGTATACATTATGATATTTCAAATCAATAAAATACTAAGCAGTCATAAAGGGATGACCTGCTTTCTTTGATGGGGAAGGATACCTACAATTATGGAAAAAACAGGTTGCAAGCGATCATGTATAATGAACCATTTATGTACATTTATTGGCTTATAGATGCAAAGAGAAAAGCCTGGAGAGATGTATGCCAAAATATTAAAAATGGTGATTTCAGAGTGGTGAGACTGATACAATTTCTGTTTTGTTTTTTATACCTTTCTCTATATTTGATTTTTCTAAAATGAACTTTCATTAGCTTGATAAACCACCACAACAAAATGGATCATTTCTTTTCTTTCTGTTCTCTACAATCCTTCCAAAGTCTCAGAATCTGAGACCCATAAGTGACTCTCAAGGCGATAGATAGACATTGCCATTATTCTTCTTAATGAGAGCACACAGTAGTTTAGGGCTCAGGTCTTCCTCACCTGCAGCCTTCCTATGGCTTTGCAACATCTTCCTTTTCTTCACACTTACAGATGAACCCTTTGCGCCTCCTAATACCTACTCCATTTAATTCTACTGGTGATAAAGGCCGACTTAGTTTAGACACTCACAAAGTCACACTACACAGACAAATTTTACACACTGGAGTTTTCTAGACACTCTATTGTATTGTAAGATCAGAAAACATTTCCTGTCCACAGTTACCACATAGCTTTCTGGTTAGTGATATATGCTCCTATGTCAGCTCTCTCTGTGACTTCCTTCCTTTATTTCTAACCTTCCTCACAGTATTTTCATCACTAGATATTTAGCTTTGTGAAAGTGCTAAAGTATCGGGGAACCAGCCCCAATATTTCAATGTAGGTTCTTTTCTATTTTCCCTAAGTGTCGGCCTGTCTGAGAAATAAAGGAAAAGAGTGGAAAAGAGTACAAAAGAGAGAAATTTTAAAGCTGGGTGTGGGAGACCCATTTTAATGCAGTAGAGAAGAAGGGGACACTGCATATCAGAGTCCACTCCCAAGCCCTAGGTCCTAGGTCCCCTGCTTGGGCATTTTATAACACAGATCCTAGGTGAATACCTGAAACATATTTCAGTGAAGCTGGGGACATTGGTAAGAGACGGAATGTAATAATGTGTTAGCAATTTGGCCCTAGGCAAGTTATTAAACAAGAAGTTACAGTTTATTTTCTCACAAAGTAGTGATCATGTCACCTACTGCAAAGGGATTGCAAAGGACAAATAAGATAATGCATGTACCATGCTTAGCAAAATGTTTGGCTCATAGAAAACACCTACATGGTAACTTTTTTTCTGTGTCAGTGAAGACAAGCAGGCTAACACTTGTATCATAATAGTAATTCTTGCTTTGCTTGCAAAGGGTTGTATCTTGAAGCATGAATGGTTGATGCGACCTCTTCAGAGAAACCTTTCCTGTACCCAACGGAAAGCACCCACTGTGTCTCTCCCTGTCATATGACTCTGTTTCATTTTCATCATATTTTCTCCTCTTACTGAAATGAACTTCATGAGGGCAGAAACATTGCCAGTAGTATTTATCACTGTATTACCAGTGCTTAGGACCACGCATGGAACATAATAAGTGCTCAATATATGCTTGTTGAATGAATGAAGGTTCCACTCATTCTCCTAAAGTCTCAGCTCCAATATCTGGTTCTCCCCTTTTTGCTGTCAGCTCTGCAGTGCCCTAATGATAGTCCAATCATCACAATTATCATGCGCATCACAGTGTCTGTTTACTTCTTTATTTTCCCCACTAGGCTCTGAGCTGTGTTGAAGGCATCAACCGAGTGTCTAGCACACTGACGTATGAGAGAATTCAAATATCTGTTGAACAAGAAGAATTTAATAGTCCATACTTATCTGTGTGATAATAAGTTTTTACAAGGCCCTATGAGGAGGTAGCTTCAGGGGTCACTTGACCTGAGCCTCAAGCCTGAGGGTGAATGAAATTTTGTTTGCCTTTCAGTGACATGCATAGGAAGGTGGGTGAGACCTGATTATGTGTGGGGCTTAACGAATATTTATTTTTGCCTCTCCACTTGATTTATTTTCATTTTTTAGCATTTCTTTTCTTTTCTTTTCTTTTTTCTTTTTTCTTTTTTTTTTGAGATGGAGTCTCGCTCTGTAACCCTGCTAGAGTGCAGTGATGCGATCTTGGCTCACTGCAACCTCCGCCTCCTGGGTTCAAGCAATTCTCCTGCCTCAGCCTCCTGAGTAGCTGGGACTACAGGCTTGTGCCACCACACCCAGCTAATTTTGTATTTTTAGTAGAGACAGAGTTTCACCATGTTGGCCAGGATGGTCTCGATCTCTTGACCTGGTGATCTGCCCACCTCAGCCTCCCAAAGTACTGGGAATACAGGTGTGAGCCACCACGCCTGGCCCATTTTTTAGCATTTCTTAGTGACCTTTGCTTTAGATGAATACGCAAGATGGGCTGATGCACCACAGAACAGCTGAGAATAAATATCAATTTTCAAAGAGAATCCCAATATAGGCTGGGTGCAGTGGCTCATGTCTGTAATCCCAGAACTTTGGGAGGCTGAGGTGGGTGGATCACTGGAGCCTGGGAGCTCAAAATCAGCCTGGGCGACATAGCGAGACCCCATGTCTACAAAAAATTTAAACATTAACCAGGCATGGTAGTGTGCACCTGTAGTCCCAGACACTCAGGGGGTCTGATACAGGAGAATCTCTTGAACTCAGAAGGTTGAGGTTGCAGTGAGCCATGATCACACCATTGCACTCCAGCCTGGGAGTTGGAGTGAGACACTGTCTAAAAAGAATAAAGAAGGAAAGAAGAAAGAAAGAAAGAAAGAAAGAAAGAAAGAAAGAAAGAAAGAAAGACAGAAAGAAAGAAAGAAACAGAGGAAAGAAAGAAAGAGAGAGAGAGAGGAGGAGAGAGAGGAGGGAGGAGGAGAACGGGAGGGAGGGAGGAGGAGGAGGGAGGGAAGGAAGGAAGAAGAAGGAAGAAGGAAGAAGGAAGAAGGAAGAGAAGGAAGGAAGGAAGGAAGGAAGGAAGGAAGGAAGAAAGAGAAAGAAAGAGAAAGAAAGAGAAAGAAAGAGAAGAGAAGAGAAGAGAAGAGAAGAGAAGAGAAGAGAAGAGAAGAGAAGAGAAGAGAAAAGAAAAGAGAAAAGAGAATCCCAATATTGATCATATACCCTGAGATCCTGTCCAAGGTCTGTCCTTGCACCTTCTTTTTTCCCTTCCCACTGCTTGCCCCAGCACAATTAGCTGTTCACCATCTCCTGTCCAGAGCCACAACAGTTTCCATTGCCATCATTTCCCAGCTTCATTGTCTTCTCCATATCAGATTGAAGTTCCTAAATTCACCAGTCTTGTCACTTCCCTGCTCAGAAATCATCCATGTTTCCCTGCTATCTATAGAACCATTCTTTTAAAACTCCGTGATCTTACCCCACCCTCCTTTTCCAAAAGCTGGTTTCCAAACTACATTTTAGGAACCTTGTATGTAAATCCTTTAAAATAGCCTACTTCTAGACTCCTGTTCCTACCTCCTCCCCTTCCTAAAATGCCCTCCATTCTATTTACATGTAATCAGATCTTATCCACTCTTTGTTTATTTTATTTGAGATGTAGAGTCTCTCTCTGTCTCACAGGCAATGGTGCGATCTCAGCTCACTGCAACCTCTGCCTCCTGGGTTCAAGTGATTCTCGTGCCTCAGCCTCCCAAGTAGCTGGGATACAGGTACACCCACCATGCCTGGCTAATTTTTGTATTTTTAGTAGATGGGGGTTTCGTTATGTTGACTAGGCTGGTCTCGAACTCCTGACCTCAGTGATCCGCCCACCTCAGCCTCCCAAATTGCTAGGATTACAGGCATGAGCCACCGTGCCTTGCCAATATATATTTTTCTTTAAATGGTACTGTGGATATAGGTATGAGAGAAATAGCCTGTATCTCCAGTACCATTTAAAGAAAGAAATATGTCCCTATGTATTCTATTAGTAATGACAATCACTTTTGTCTATAATCAGACTTCTGAGCCTATTCCAAGGCCCATTTGCGTACTTCCTTGTAAAATCCAGTTTTAGCAAAGAACCCTACTATGTCAGTTTGGCAAGGACTCCTCCCTCACCCTAGCTATCTGATCACTGTCAGATTCTGATCAGATTCCTCATCATCCACCATCCCCCAGGCAACATCTGATCACCCTGGCCTGTCTTCAGTTACAGTTCTGTTAGGCTGGCTTAGCCAGAATCCACTTTACCCCTGATGTTTCCTCTAAGTAATTTTCTATCTACTGACAGCCACACTGCTCCTTGGCCATAAATTCCCACTTCCCATGCTGGATTCAGAGTTGAGTCCAATCTATCTTCTGCACCGCAAGAGCTCATTGCAGTGGTCACTGTACCTTTGTGATGATCCTGAATAAAGTCCTCCCAACCATTATTTAACAAGTGACATTGAGCAATTTTTTTCTTTAAAAAGAGACACTTGAATTTTAATTTCTGTTACAGGTATAATAAAAGGTTCAGTGGTCCCTACTTTACAAAGAGGAACATACATAAAGATAGGAGGTTTCTAGTGATTTCTGTTCAGGATTGCTTTCTAAACTGGGCATAAACAAGTTCCTTCACCTGGGTCTCTTTGATACTGTGGCCTGGAATTTTTTTTTCTTTTCTTTTCTCTTTTGAGATGGAGTTTTGCTTTTGTTGCCCAGGCTGGGAGTGCAATGGCGCGATCTCAGCTCACTGCAACCTCCGCCACCCGGGTTCAAGCGATTCTCCTGCCTCAGCCTCCCAAATAGCTGGGATTACAGGCATGCACCACCATACCTGGCTAATTTTGTATTTTTAGTAGAGATGGGGTTTCTCCATGTTGGTCAGGCTGGTCTCCAACTTTCGACCTCAGGTAATTCATCCGCCTCCGCTTCCCTAAGTGCTGGGATTACAGGAGTGAGACGCTACGCCCAGCCACTCTTTTTACTTTTTTTGGGACAGAGTCTCCCTCTATTGCCCAGGCTGGAGTGCAGTGGTGCAATTTCAGCTCACTGCAGCCTCTGCCTCCTGGGATCAAGTGATTCTCCTGCCTCAGCCTCTCAAGTAGCTAGTATTACAGGCACACGCCATCACACCAGCTTAATTTTTGTATTTTTGGTAGAGATGGGGTTTTGCCATATTGGCCAGGCTGGTCTTGAACTCCTGACCTCAAGTGATTCGCCTGCCTCAGCCTCCTAAAGTTTTGGGATTACAGGCATGAGCCACCACACTCAGCCTGGAATTTCATATTTAACTTAGACTCTGGAAATTCCAAATGAGTTTTAACACAAACAAATTATTTGAGAAATTCAGGTCTCCGTTTCTTTACTTATGAAATGGTGACTGCTTATGCTTGCCTTGATAGACTACAAGGATGAAAGGAAATGACGAATATTGAAGTCCTTTACAAATCTGACAAAATGTGAAATATGATTGTATTTATAGTTTAAGTATTGCAAGTGGATGCTGCGGAATAAGTAGTCCTTCAGATTGAAACTTCTTAAAGAACCCCTAGCCTTTTCCATACCAAATAAACAGATCTCTGGAGGATAGGACCTCTGACATTTATACCTTTTCTCCATCCCCCTGTACCCCTATACTTCCTGCAGCCCTTCCCTTCACCACCACCATATCCCTCCTGCTGCTGTAGAGTCTGCTTGCAGGACCTTTACACTAGGGAGAGCTGGCAGATGGAGGAGCATGGACGGATACATTCCTGTCCTGGCAGTGTCCATTATTTCTCACTCTACTCATTGAGACTCCAAAGTCAGAGTGAAATATTGAGGGATATGAATTCCTGTACTGTGTGGCAGCCATTGCCACATTCAACATACAATGTCAGATGTGTGCAAAATGAGGCTACTCACGAGACACAGAGGCACAGGACTCCTGGTATCGACTCGCTGTCTCTTAACAGAAAGTTGCCATCCACCCCTTCCTTGAGCAGCAAGGTCTCACAGTCTTGCTTGGTCAGACGTCCGTGGTAGTAAGGCAGATCCATGGAGAACCCTCTTGTATCCCAGGTAGCCCTGTTGGCCTGAAATTCACCCCCAAGTCAAGGGACAGCTCTGAGGAGAGATGTGCAAGCAGCTGTACCTACTGTGGAAATACCTCTTCCTCTAGTGGTCTGTGAGACTCAGCCAGCTTCAAGATTCAGGAAATTAGGAGGGCGGGGTTATAAAATGACCAACACTTTTCACCCTCTAATGGCCCACATGTGACTTGCAGAAGTGGGTAAAGCACATTTAAACACACAATGGAATCAGTGATGCTCATGGCTAGGGAGGCAATGCTGAAGTCAAGCTTCCTGGAACTGTGTTGAAGCCTTGTATGTTACCATGGACTATTATCACCTCTCTGGCTACTGGTATCCCTTCCAGGAAGCACACCACTGCTTTTGCTGTAATGGTACCCACTTTCTGCTGAAGTTGCCTAGGATTGGGCTGTGCTTACCTTAGACTGGGTGCTCAAAAAGCATTTGGATGCTGAGAGAATTGATATGCTCAGATACAGTGGGAAAATTGAAAGGGTGGGATTTCCATGGGTCAAATGACACTAAAAATGGAAGACATTAATGGGAATAAAAAACAGTGGGACACTATGGATGAGGACAGCCCATTCCATGGCTAAGGCTCCCAGCCACTGGTGAAAAAAGGCCATTTGAACACCTTCAAGCATTGTTCAAAGGGCTGGTGCAGGTGGGAGGGATATCTGGGTATACCCATACACCTACAGAAAAATCACTATATATCTCTCAAAAATGTTATCTATGAAAATAGAACTATGTGCTAATGATTCATCTTTACTTCTCTTAGCTTCTTCTTTTTTTTTTTCTTCATCTCCGAAGTACCTGGAGATCTTAACTTCTTAACCTAGGTGTTTATTTCACCTTGCTCCTTTGCTTACCAGCAGTTTACTCACACTTGGGTGCATCTTCTATGGAACTTACTTGTAACAGATCTTTGTTCTTCCTTGGAATTCCCACTCTTTGCGTTTGGCATAGGGTAGTTTCACTGATTGAGGAACTTTTTATCAGAGAGATATGCTCTCAAATAGCAACTTTTCTTCTGTGGTTTTGGACAATTCATCATTCAATTCTCTGGAAACTATGGCAGTTGAAGACAGAGTTGTTAACAACGAAAGAAGAAGTTTGGTAATTCTTGTGAATAAATTCACAATCGTGGTGTGAAGATGCTTTTTGACATAAGAGAGGAAATAACTGAAAGCATGCTCAGGCTCTTGGTCATCACAGGGCCTTGCTTGCCCTTTTTCTTGTTTCAAAATTCAATCCTCACAATAAAAGAAATGCAAATTACCTCCATGCTGAGATAACAACTCTCACCTATCATATTGGTGAAAATCAAAAGTTTGAAAGCTTACTGGGTTGGTCATGGTGAAAGAAAATAGAATATCTTGTATATCATTCGTTGGCATAAAAAATAGTTACAACTATAGTAAAAGACGGTTTGGCAATATCTTGCAAATTTATATATGACTTCACCATCTGATAGAACAATCTCAGTTCTAGAAATCTATCACAAAACTACACAGGCAGAATTGGAAAATGACTTGTGAATAAGGTAGCATTTTTTAATAGAAAAAGATTACAAACAACTCAAAAACTGGTGAATAGAGGGATAGGTGAATAAACTGTGATTCACGTATACAATGGAAAATTACTATAGAATAATAAAATGGGATGAGGAAGATCTCTATATGCTGATATGCAATAATCTTCAGGATGTATTTTTAGGTGAAAGCAGCAAGATGTACAATAGTATATAGAGTATGGGGGATATAAATAAATATATACATTTACATATTTGCTCATATTTAAAAAACAAAACAAAACCCACTGGAAGAACAAAAGTAAAACTAATTAAAACTAAAAACTTCTGCCTCTACGAGGAGAGAGGAAACATGCATAGAGGTGAGACTTCTCTTACTAAAACTTGCTGTAGAGTTGTTGGTTTTTTGTTTTGTTTTGTTTTGTTTGTTTTTTTTTATTTTATTTTATTATACTTTAAGTCTAGGGTACATGTGCATAACATGCAGGTTTGTTTGTTACATATGTATACTT
>NW_016803373.1:214753-231543 GCF_001698545.2 Rhinopithecus bieti
CTTAATCCAGTCTGTCACAGATGGACATTTGGGTTGATTCCAAGTCTTTGCTATTGTGAATAGTGCCGCAATAAACATACGTGTGCATGTGTCTTTGTAGTAGAATAATTTATAATCCTTTGGGTATATACCCAGTAGTGGGATGGCTGGGTCATATGGTACATCTAGTTCTAGATCCTTGAGGAATTGCCATACTGTTTTCCATAATGGTTGAACTAGTTTACAATCCCACCAACAGTGTAAAAGTGTTCCTATTTCTCCACATCCTCTCCAACACCTGTTGTTTCCTGATTTTTTAATGATTGCCGTTCTAACTGGTGTGAGATGGTATCTCACTGTGGTTTTGATTTGCATTTCTCTGATGGCGAGTGATGATGAGCATTTTTTCATGTGTCTGTTGGCTGTATGAATGTCTTCTTTTGAGAAATTTTGAGACAGAGTCTCACTCTGTTACCCCATCTGGAGTGCAGTGGTGTGATATCGGCTCACTGCAACCTCTGCCTCCCTGGTTCAAGTGATTCTCCCACATCAGCCTCCCAAGTATCTGGGACTACAGGCACGTGCCACCATGACTAGCTAATTTTTATATTTTTAGTAGAGACAGGGTTTCATCATATGGCCCAGGCTGGTCTCAAACTCCTCACTTCAAGTTATCTGCCTGCCTCGGCCTCCCAAAGTGCTGGGATTACAGATGTGAGCCACTGCACCCAGCCTGCTGTAGAGTTTTGAATGTAGAATCTTGTAATTGTTTTACATATTGAAAATAAATAAGTAAAAGGGTATTCCTAAAAGGAGGGAAAAAACTAAAATAATGTACCTAACTGAACATTACTTTGGTAATATAATCATACAGAGAATTATTTCAACTGACTTTAGAATGCAGAATTTGAGTGAATGGTTTTAATTAAATACTTTGTACATTAAATAAGTAAATAAATTTAGTAATAATTTGGTATAATTTAAATATGTCTAACACATATTGTAAGATAAATAAAAATCATACTGATATTAACATTTTAAGAACGAAGTAAGGTAAACAACTGTTCCAGTTTGCTTATGCCTGAGGGGTTTCCCATTATCTACGACTTCCAGTGTTAAAAACAGACGAGTCCTGGGAAAATTCTAGGATCAAGATTTTTTTTTTAGTGTAAGAGAAGAGATACACACATAAAAGCAAAGAAGTTAAATAAAATTATTGATGTTAAATTTGAATTGGAAATATCAGCATGGATTTACAACTCACTTTTCAACAAAAGGCCTAAAACAGGGCCAGCAAACTTTTTCTTAGGCTTTGCAGGCAATAGTCTCTCTTGCAACCATTCAACTCTGCCATTGTAGTGTAAAAGCAGTGCTATGGCCTGTAGTTTGCCAATCCCTAGCTAAAACAATAAAAACTTGGTACCAGTGAGCACACCTAGGGATAAGGCTATGGTCTCTAAATGCCATTTCTCCTATAAAAGAAGCAAGAACTTTTTAGAGAAATGGCTGAATTCATGCCAGGGACATAAAAGTGTGACAATGAAGACTAACTGTCAAAGGACCTAAGAACCAATATGGAAAAATTTAAGTATCAAAGGAATAATGATTGTGGTTGATCAAAATACACTGAATTTATATCATCTAGTAAAAGATTAACCTTGCCCAAATATAGATGTAGCCCTTTGTTCTAGCTCCTTGGAGATAACCTTTAAGCTCTTAGAATCCAGCGTGTGGGACATTCAGTAGAACAAATAATGTGGTTTCTTCATAGGTCATAAAAACTGAGTCAGATAGTTGGATGAGAACTGCTTTAGGCTAAAAAGATGTTTATGCAGCATGAAACCAATGCTAGATGACATCTTGTTTGGATCTTGGCTTAAAAAAAAAATACAAAAAATGTAGTGCCAGGAGAAATATAAGTATTGATTTGATATTAGATAGTGTCAAACAATTATTGTTGACTTTTTAAAAGTGTAGCAATGGCATTATGCTTATGTGAATATAACTTTTAGAGATACGTAATGAAGTGTTATGTCTGATACTGGGTGATCATGTGTGTGGTTCATTATATTAATGTCTCTTTTTGCATATGTTGGAAAGTTTTAATAGTAAAAATATCTTTCCATTCCCATCTTATTCTGTTCCCATGTCATCTTGGAGAATAGCTCCACAGTACACAAGAATATCTTCAATTTCTTGCATGGGTCCCCTTTCTCTCATCCACAGAAACAAAAACCTATCACCGTGTTTGTAGAACATGACCCTATTCTTCTGGCCATGGTTGATTGGATCAAGGATAGGCCTCTGACGTGAGATGGGTTAATCACAGACCCTTACCTAGGAATTTAGAGAAAATGGGGAAATGAGGGAAATGAGAGAGAAAAAGAGAGAGAGAGGAAAGAAAGAAAGAAAGAAAGAAAGAAAGAAAGAAAGAAAGAAAGAAAGAAAGGAAGGAAGGAAGGAAGGAAGGAAGGAAGGAAGGAAGGAAGGAAGAAAGAAAGGAAGGAAGGGAAAAAAGAAAGAAAGAAGAAAAGAAAAGAAAAAGAGAAGAAAGAAAAAGAGAAAAAGAAAGGAAGGAAGGAAGGAAGGAGGGAGGGAAGGAAGGAAGGAAGGAAGGAAAGAAAGAGGCAGGGGGCAGGGATGGGTAGGAAATGGGAATGGAAATGAATTCTCTAGGAATGGCTGTGTAACAGGTACATTTTTACACTGTATACTGGTGGCTATATCCCAGCAAGCTGTCAGGAGAAGACAACTGGTCTGCAAAATGAAGAATGAAGTAGACACATGAAAAAAAGCAGAGTCGAAAGATAGTCTCACTTGGATTTCCCATAGGTTTTCATTCTAGGATTCAGTGATTTCTGAGGTCTGACTACATGTTTGCCCTCGAGTTTTTTGTCATTTTAATACATTTCCCTTTTGTCATAAGCTAGTCGACATTTGTTTTTGTTATTTTCTACTAAAGATGTCAAATAAATCTAGCCTTACAGATAAAATTCTGTTCTCACGACCAAGGAAGCATGAGGCCAAATGTGAATCACAGTGTTGTTCTCAATGAAAAGTCATGTAGAATCTGGACAGTGTGGTGTCAACCCCAGAAAGCCCAAGATCACAAGATCATCACTGATCACAGCAGCATGGCAAATGCTTGTGTTGTGCTTGTTAAAAGATGCCTGATGGAGGGCGACAGTGTAAGACCTCCCACTTCATTCCTACTGTCTTATCTTAGGACATACCACTTTGTCTATCTCCTTAAAGAGCTAACTCATTGCACCACCATCATTCATTGAACGTACTTTATAGTGGGACCCCAATATTCTTGGAATCTCCATGACTCTGAGGGCAGAACTGCCTATGTGAGAGGCAGTATGGTATGGGAGGTTCAGCATGAGGCCTTGCCACCTGTTCATTCGTTCACTGCTACAAAGAAACACCTGAGACTGGGTAATTTATAAAGAAGTTTAATTGGCTCACAGTCCACTGGTTATGCAGAAAGCATGGAAGCATCTGCTTTTGGGGAGGGCTCAGAGAGGTTTTACTCATGGTGGAAGGCAAAGAGGGAGCAGGACTGAGAAGGGGGAGGTGCCACACACTTTTAAACAACCAGGTCTCACAATAACTCACTCACTCCACTCACTATCACAAGAACAGCACCGAGGGGATGGTGCTAGCCCATTTATAAGAACTCTGCCCTCATGATCCAATCACCTCCCAACAGGCCCCACCTCCAGCAATGGGGATTACAATTCAATATGAGATTTGGTGGGGAAACAGATCCAAATCATATCAACACCAGACTGCCTGGATTTGAATTCCAATTTCACCACTCAGTGATGAACGCAAACTGCCTAGCTTTTTGTGGCTTTGTTTTCCAGAAAATGGAGATGATCATTATAATGACCATATAGGGTTGTTGAGAGGATTATATATATAATACAGCTGGTACGTAGTTAGGGCTTGGTTTTCTATTATTGTTCATATCTGAGAGATTCCACACAAGATGGCCCTTCTTTTGTCTGGATGGTGATATGTCTGCATGGGAGGCCTGGACCTTTGGTAATCATTCTAGGGCCACAGGAGTGTCAGCCCGAGGGCCAGCCTGTCTGCTGAGAAATGAAAGATAGAGAGACAGAAAGAATCTAGGTCCTTGACAGTGGCACTGGGCTGCTTTAACAACTGACCTAGAAGACCATTCCTCTTCTTGACTTCCAATTGGATAGAAGAATAAATTTCCTCACTCTTCAAACTATTTGAATTGGGACCTTTTTTTTTTTCAGTGAAAAGATCCTAACGAGTACACTGGCATATGCAGTTGAAGTTTTTATTAGTTCAAATGTTATCTTCATTGATATTTTGAATATAATTACTCATCTACTAACATTGTATAGATGAGTAATTATATTGGATGTTTTATAACATCAAACATTGTGTAGATGAGTACATAATGAGTTTTATAACTTCAGACATCCAATATGTACTATCTGTATTCACCTCTTAAATAGCTCAGATATTTACCTGCATGTCACAAGTAAGCTCTTGTTAATTTGACACCAAGTTATTATTTTCCATAACTAATATAGTTATTGAAATAACTAATACAGTTTCAATAACTAATACAGTTACGGAAAATAATAACAACATCCAATAATAATATTGGATGTTTCCAGTGTGGATGTTGACACCCACACTATCCAGTTTATATTGGAAACCACTGAATGTTTCCACAATAATGTTGAACTTCTACTACTTGTTGACCTCTTCTTACATTAAACTAGCAACTTTCTTTTTTTGAGACAGGGTCTTGCTATGTTACCCAGGCTGGAGTGCAGTGGCACAATCTTGGCTCACTGCAACCTCCACCTCCTGGGCTCAAGCGATTCTCCCACCTCAGACTCCCAAGTAGCTGGGATTACAGGCATGCGCCACCACGCCCGGCTAATTTTGTATTTTTAGTAGAGACGGGGGTTTCACCATGCAGGCCAGGCTGATCTTGAACTCCTGACCTCAAGCAATCTGCCTGACTCGGCCTCCCAAAGTGCTGGTATTACAGGCATGAGTCACTGTGCCCAGCCCTGGACTAGCAGCTTTCTGAAAGCCACTCTACCACAGATATATTATCTCTCATTTTTCCTCTCATTTCTCAAACAAAATTTTAAAAGCCATGCTGAAACTGGATTAGTTATATAAAATAACAGCTTGGTGTTAAATTAATAAGAGCATACTTATGACAGGCAGGTAAACTTCTGAGCTATTTAAGAGGTGAATACAGATAGTATATCCATCTGACAGCTTGAACTATTAATATACTAGAAAAAAGTTTTTATATGCATCATTTTATTTTAAAAATAAAATACCCAGAAGTAAGCAAAATGATAATAAGATCCCTGAACAGTACAAAATAAAAATCTCAAAACGAGCTGAGATACTCCAATCAAATATAAAAGGTCAAGTTGGTGAGTACTGTGTGAATTTTAGAAGATGTGATTAGAAAGTTTGTTCATTAGGAATATATACATTTTGCACCTTTCTTCCCCATGCAATTTGGTTTAGGTAAACTGTGGGAAAGAGAGTGTCTGGGGTACTGGTTGAGTTGATCTCCCCTGTGTGAGACACCCATGGGGAGCCATGGGCGGCCTCTGAGGAGAAAAGTCTCCTTATTGCCTTCATGTCTTTATGCCCTGAGAGCATATCAGCTCAGCGGCATGCCACAGGTTGCTCTGGGAAACAACACTCCCTTGAAGCAGTGGAGTATAATCAAACATCTTGGCTCCTCCTGAAACCCACTCACACCCATTTCAGTCCTGATAAGTTAAAGATCTTAAGTAGTTTAGACACACGTTTTTGCTCAAGGAAATTCACAGAAACTGCCACTGCTATACATCTCATTCAATGACTCATGAGTTCTCCTTCACTGATTAATGCTTTTCCTCATCCCTTCCTCCCCCTCCCATCTGCGCTAAGAACCAAGAGCTTGTAAACCAATAAATTGGGAAGAGCCTGAGAGCTCTGGGCCGTGAGCAAGTCTCAGCTGCTCCTGTCCCCTGGACCCGCCTTTTAAATGCTTATTCTGTCTCTAACTCCTTTGTCTCCACCGGACTTGGGGTACCCGCTGGGTGGCGTGGGGCTAGTTTCCCCAACAGTAAACAAGATGAGTCTTCTTGGAAGAAGAAACTGAGTTTAACCCTGAATACTTGACCTACAAGGCTTGGTTGCTGGGCTAATTCATAGTAAAGAGGATCACACTATTCAACGTACAGACACAGGTGAGTGGGGACAAGAAAATTAATGAAATCTACCTCATTCTCCACAGGAGGAACCTGGATTTACTTCTTAAGGGTACCTGATTTGTTAGGTTTTGCTGTTGTAACAAGTTACCACAAACTTAGCAGCTGAAAACAACACAAATTTATTATCTCATAGTGCCCTTAGGTTAGAAGTCTGGCAACCCTGGCTAGGTTTCTGCTTAGAATCTCACAAGGCCAAAATCAAGATGTTAGCAGGCCTGTGTTTTCTTTAGAGGTCCTAGGGGAGAATCCATATCCTTGTTCATTCAGGTTATTGGTGGAATTCCTTTTAAGGTCACTGTGGCACCAATGACTCATTTGTGTCTTGTCTGTCAGTTGAGAGGCATTACCAGTTTTTAGAGGTTTCCCACGTGCCTTAGTGCACGACCTTCATCCTCCATCTTCAGAACCAGCAATGGTGGGTGACGTCTCTCATAGGCTCCCAATCTCTTCTCTGTCTCTCGATTCCACTGCATATCTCTGACCATTATTCTCCCTTCTTCTTCTACTGTTAAGGAATCCCATGGGGGCTGGGCACAGTGGCTCACGTTTGTAATCCCAGCACTTTGAGAGGCTGAGGTGGAAGGCTCACTTGAGCCCAGGAGTTTGAGATCAGCCTGGGCAACAAAATGAGACCCCCATCTCTACAAAAAATCAAAAAATTAGTTGGGCATGGTGGTGCATGCCTGTAATCCCAGTTACTTGGGTGACTGAGGTGGGAGGATTGCTGGAGGCCAGGAGCATCAAGGCTGCATTGAGCCATGTTCACGCCACTGCACTCCAGCTTGGGTGATAGAGTGAGACCATGTCTCAAAAAAAAAAAAAAAAAGAAAAGAAAAAGTAAAAGGAATTTCATGATTTTGCATTGGGCCTACACAAGACAGTCCAGAATAATCTCCTTGTCTTAAAGTCAGCTGATTAGTAACCTTAATTCCATCTGTCATGTCCCTGTTGTCAAAAAACTTAACATATTCATAAAATCCAGGGCATAAGAGACCATTATTCAACCCACAAAATTAGGGATATGATCAAAGGAAGAAATATTAATGAAATTAAAACAAAATGCTGAAACAAATATCAGGGACAATCATAAGAGAAAACAAAAAGGTAGTTCATGGTCAGCTCCAGGAAATCACATGTCTACTGCACTGCCAAGGCTCTGTGACAGAGTCTTGACTTCTCTGCCACCTTCTAAACTGTGTTTCCTGGGCTCTTGGTGGAGTCTAGCCCCCGAGAAATCTCAAGAGGAAGGAGATTGTAATCAATTGGCCACTTCTAGCTCCAGCCACAGCACAACTGTGGTTATTGTTTATGTCCAACGTATCTGATAACACCGGCATTATGGCTCTCTGATCTACTGCCAGAGTGGGCGGGGGTGTCTACAAGAGATGCTTTTGTACATTTTCCTTCCAGACTTACAAGAAACATAATTTCACACACTAAACCTGTTTTATCCCCTTATCATGAACAGTTGTCTGGAGGAGATGTTGGCTCTCTCCCTGAAGGCTCTTGGAAGAAAGCAGATCAATATCATTACCTAATTTCTTGATTTTGTATCTCTTGCCCTCATAATACCAAAAGAAGGAAAGCCAGAAAGCATCAGGGTAAATGAAACCAAAAGTGTAACTGACCTTTACCTACTTTTTGCTGCAGTTCAGTATCCTGACCATGTTAGAGGGCCCAGAGTATATTATTGTCCTCCAGAGCATTCTTCCATTTCTCTGTTAGGGGCTTCAGAACATAAGGATGCAAGTGACATCACTGATGGCAAGTTGGAGAAGTTCCTCACAAGCCCTTGGGGACTGGATATCTCTTATTAAAGGTGATCACTGACATGGATATTGGCCCAGAATGCTTTCTGGAATGACTTCTTGTTCCCTCCTGTATTCGTTTCCTGCAGCAGAGTCCCAGAAGCCAGAAAGTTTATTGTCTCACAGAGGCTTGACGTCTGAAACCAAGGTACCAGCAGGATAGTGCCCTCCAGAAATTCATTACCTACCCCAAACCTCAGAAAGTGATCTTATGTAGAACTGTGATCATGGTAGATGAACTTAATTAGGCTCTAAGATTTAGAAGAGGAAGAAAGAGGTGGAAGAAGGGGACTAGGTTGCTAGATTCTTGAGAGGAGCCCGTCTAAATAAGTACTATAGAAATGAACGCTACAGCCCTCAGAGCAATGCCAGAGCAGAGAAATAATTCACCTTGATGACCAGAACTCACTGACAGATCCCAGCTGATGTAACTAGTTATAATTGGCTGAACAAACTCAGATGAGCTGTTTCTTTTTCCAGAGACTAAGACTTCTCAGAGCCTGGGATTAGAAGAGTCTGAGATCTTTGCTATTTTTTCTCCCCTTCATCCATAAGTCTTCTTCTCTTGGGATGTCCTAAAGAGGACCCTGTTTGCTTTTTTCATTTTTTCAAAAAACTATTGCTTCCAGCAGCTAAAAAAGCCTCAAGGTACACTGGAATCCACTATCTCTGAGAACAGTGCCTGTTATGCCCTGTTCTAACATGTTCCTTGAAGGGAGGAGGTGAAATCATACTTACAGGTGGACCCCAATGGACCAGGAGATGTTGTGTCCTAGGATGGATCCACTCGCAGTGACTTCTTAGGCTCTGCAACCTGGACCAGACCTACATCTAGACAGCTTTAAACCCTATGAGCAAGAGCATCTCCTGCCATCCCTGCTGGGCAGTCTTGTGCAGATAACTGACCTTCATGGCCTCTCCAGAACCCCTGGGATATTCTCTAAGAAGATATGGGGAGTGCTGAAAAAAGGATGCCAGGCTGGGTGTAGTGGCTCACGCCTATTATCCCAGTACTTTGGGAGGCCGAGGCAGGCAGATCACGAGGTCAGGATATCAAGACCAGCCTGACCGATATGGTGAAACCCCGTCTCAACTGAGAATACAAAAAATTAGCTGAGAGTAGTGGCCTGTAGTCCTAGCTACTCTGGAGGATGAGACAGGAGAATTGCTTGAACTTGGGAGGCAGAGGTTGCAGTGAACTGAGGTCACGCCACGGCACTCCAGCCTGAGCAACAAAAGCGAAACTCCATCTCAAAAAAAAAGAAAAAAGAAGAAGTTGTGGTCATGGGCTAGTGCTTGAATGGATTTGAAGTTCAGGCTCACATAAGCTAGGTACTCAAAGGCAAAAAAAAGCAGAACAGACTCAGTAAGACTTCAGATCAATTATAATCAGCCACACAGATTCAAAAACAATCATGCTTAAATAAGAGACAACTTTGGAAATGTCTTCAAGAAACAGGAGAATTAATACCAATAAAATGTCCATACTACCCAAAGTGACCCACAGATTCAATACAATCCCCATCAAAATTCCAATGGCATTTTTAACAAAAATAGAAAAAATAATCCTAAAGTTTGTGTGGAACCACAAAATAAAACCCAAATAGTCAAAGCAATCAAGAACAAAAAGGACAAAACTGGTGGCATTATTCTATCAGACTTCAGAATGTACTACAAAGTTATATTAATCAAAATAGCATGATACTGACATAAAAACAGACACATAGGCCAAAGGAACAGATAGAAAGCCCAGAAACAAATTCATGCTTTTACAGTTAACTGATTTTTGACAAGGTACCCAAACACACAATGAAGAAAGGAAAGTCCCTTCAATAAAAGGCATTGGGGAAATTGGATATCCATGTACAGATAAATGAAATTAGACCCTTACCTCACACTATATTCAAATATCAACTTGAAACACATTCAAAACTTAAATGTGAGATGTGAAGCTGCAAAACCATTAGAAGAAAACATAGAGGAAATGTTCCATGACATTGGTCTGGGCAAAGATTTATTGAATATGCCCCCAAAGCATAGGCAATAAAGGCAAAAATAGACAAACAGGATTGCATCAAACCGAAAAGCTCCTGCCCAACCAAGGAAACAATCAACAGAGTGAAGAGATAACCTATAAAGTGGGAGGAAATACTTGCAAAGCATACATCTGATAAAGGATTAATATCCAAAATATATAAGGAAGTCAAACAACTCAATCGTAAGAAACAAATAACCTGAGTAAAAATGGACAAAGGATCTGAATAGACAGTTCCTAAAAGAAGGCATACAAATGACCAACAAATATAAGGAAAAAATAGGCCAGGTGTGGTGGCTCACACTTGTAATCCCAGCACTTTGGGAAGCTAAGGTGGGCAGATCACCTGAGGTCAGGAGTTCGAAACCAGCCTGGCCAACATGGTGGAACCCCGTCTCTACTAAAAATACAAAAAAATTAGCCAGGCATGGTGGCACATGCCTGTAATCCCAGCTACTCGGGAGACTAAGGCAGGAGAATCGCTTGAACCCAGGAGGCAGAGGTTGCAGTGAGCCGAGATCACGCCACTGCACCCCAGCCTGGGCAACAGAGCAAGATTCTGTCTCAAAAAGAAAAAATGCTCAACATCACTACTCATTAGAAAAATGCAAATTTAAAAAAAAATGCAAATTAAAACTGCAATGAGATACCACATTATGTCTTAGAATGGCTATTAACAAAAAGATAAAAGATAACAAATATTGGCAAGGATGTGGAGAAAAGGGAACTTTGCACACTGTTTATGGGAACATAAATTAGTACAACCATTATGAAAAAACAGTATAGAAGTTCCTCAAAAAATTAAAAATAGAACTTCTATATAATCCAACAATCTCACTACTGGGTATGTGGCAGGACAGGTAGTTAAGGAACTGACCATGTCCTTGGACACAGCAACCTTGGTGACCATACAGTCAGTACAATAAGCCTCAGCATTTGCATTGTAGTCCAGCTCATTCAAGCAAAGCTATCTCCAGTAGGGCCTTTCCCCTCTACAGAGCATGTGCCTTTTGATTTTACCTATACTCAAACTGACCCTTTGCTCATTTTAATAGTAAGAAACACAACCCTGGGTGGAGATTAAGATGCTTATGAGACACATGACATACGAACAAGCATGTACAGCTACTGTGCATGTGCATCTAGAGGACCACCCAGAACATGCTTACTAGTAACACCTCTTCCCACAACCCTTTTGAATAACGTAAGACTCCCGTAAAGGGAGTCTCCTCAGTGCCAGTCTTTGCTGCCTCATCCTTATGAGCAGCCCGCCCTGGATGTTCTCTGTCTCAGAATGTACTGTCTATTCTGCACTTTTAACTTTCAAAACATTCTTTTTTACTTTGGAATAAATTATTGTATGCTGCATCTCTTTTTCTGTGTGTCTTTTGTTTAAATTCTTTTAAACTAAGATGATAAGAACTGAAGTATCACAATAGCCATCAACCGGTATATAGCCAAAGAAAATGGAATTAGTGTGTTGAAGAGTTATCTGTACTACCATGTTCATTGCAACACTATTTGCAATAGTCAAGATATGAAAGCAACATAAGCATCCATTAATGAATGAATGGATAAAGAAAATGTAGTATATGTACATGATGGAATACTATTCTGCCTTAAAAAAGACAGAAATCCTATCATTCACCACAATATGAATAAACTGGGAGGGCATTATGTTAAGTGAAATAAGTCAGGCACAGAAAGACAAATACCACATGATTTCGCTTATGTGTGGAGTCTAAAAAAGTTGAACTCATAGAAGTAGAGAGCAGAACAATGGTTACCAATGGTTGGAGAAAGGGGGTTGGGAAAAGTTTGGTTAAAGGTTACAAAATAAGTTTAAGAGATCTATTGTACAACATGGTGACTATAGTAAATAATGATTATCTGTATTTTCGAAAATTGCAAACGGAGTAGTTTTGAAGTGTATTCACCATAAAAAAAAAGCATGTGAGGTAATGCATATGTTAATTAGTTTGATTTAACTTTTCTACAGTGTATGCACATTTTAAAACAACATATTGCATATAATAAATATATTCAATTTTAATTTGTCAATTAAAATAATTTTCTTAAAAAAGAAAATGTGATCTATTAGATTTGAAAATAGCGAATAGAACTTACAGAAATAAAAGCAAAAAAAACAAATTATATTTTAAAAAGCCAATAGATGTAATTGGCAGCAGATGAAATGTTGTAAAAGAGGTAATTCATGAATTGGAAATTAGGTTAGAAAAAAATATTCTGAATGTAGTACAGAGAAACAGAAAGGCATAACATATGGAACAGAGATTAAGAGGCACGAAGGATAGGGTAATAAGTCTTAAGAGATGCTTTACCAGCGTTCTGGATAGCAGGAGAGTGAAAATGGGACAGAGGTGGTACTGAAAGAAATAATGGTTGAGAATTTTTAGGACTAACGAAAAATGCCAGTGCACACAGCAAAGAGGCAGCAAATTCTAAGAAAGGGAAATGAAAAGAAATCTACTTCACAGCCGGGAGCAGTGGCTCACGCCTGTTATCCCAGCACTTTGGGAGGCCGAGACAGGTGGATCACCTGAGGTCGGAAGTTCGAGACCAGCCTGGCCAAAATGGAGAAACCCCGTCTCTACCAAAAATACAAAAATTAGTTAGACGTGGTGGCGGGCGCCTGTAATCCCAGCTACTCGGAGGTTGGGGCAGGAGAATCGCTTAAACCCGGGAAGGCAGAGGTTGCAGTGAGCCGAGATCGCGCCACTGCGCTCCAGCCTGGGCAACAAGAGCAAAACTCTGTGACAAAAAAAAAAAAAAAAAAAAAAGAAGAAGAAGGGATAATTCTCATCCTACAATATTATGCTCAGCAAAAGTATAAGAATAAATATTAAATAAAAATATTATCAGACCCCCCCCACCAAAGAAATAGAAAAAGTTCACCATGAGTAGATCCTCCATGTATGAGGGATATACTTCAGATGGAATTAAATAATGCCAAATGAAAGAACTGAGCTGCATATTATCCTAAAGAAAGGGAAATATAGAGATTAAATTACAATAGATTAAATGTAGATAAGATTAAGCAAAAAGTATAACATCCAAAATAGTAGATGGAAAAATAGATGATAGCAAAATGATTAATCCAAAAGAAGGCAAGAGAGAGAAAAGAAATGTAAAACTTGTGGGACAAATAAAAAGCACAACATAGAATGTTATATTTCAACTCAAATGTATTAGCATTGTATTAAATGTAAATGGACTAAGTGCTCCACTTAAAACACCAACATTGACAAATAGGATTAAAATAAACAAAATTCAGCTTTGTAATGTTTAGTAAAGAAATATTTAAGACATATACACACAGAAAATTTGAATGTAAAAGCATAGAAAAGATTACAGCATGTAAATAAAAACAAAAGGAAATTTGTGTGGTTATATTAATATCAGACAAAATAAAGTGTATGACAATAGCATTAACAGAGAGGATCACCTTTTTTTTCCCGAGTAATATATAAGAAATTGACATTTACATGCACCTTAGATAGTCTTAAAATATATAATACAGGCCGGGCATGATGGCTCATGCCTGTAATCCCAGCACTTTGGGAGGCCGAGGCGGGCGGATCACCTGAGGTCAGGAGTTTGAGATCAGCCTGGCTAACATGGCGAAACCCCATCTCTACCAAAAATATAAAAATTAGTCTGGTGTGGTGGCAGGCACCTGTAATCCCAGTTACTTGGGAGGCTGAGGCAGAAGAATCACTTGAACCTGTGAGGCAGAGGTTGCAGTGAGCTGAGATCACACCACTACACTCCAGGCTGGGCGACAGAGTGACACCCTGTTTTAAGAAAAAAGAAAAAAAGAAAAAAAGAAATGTATGATGCCCTTTATGAAAACAAAGCATTTCAAACATTTAGATCTAGTAAAAGTTTCACAAGACCCCTAGAATCAAATTATAAAGCATTATTGGAGAAATGAAGGAAGACCCAAATGAATAAAGGGATATGTATACAATATGGAAGAATCAATACTGTAAAGATATATGTGGTCATGTAACCAAATGCCACCTGTTCCCCAAAAACCTATTGAAATAGAAAAACGCAGTAGTAGGAAAAAAAAAAAAGAGGTATGTGGGCTCCAGATTGATATATAGATTTTTTAGAAATCACAACAGTTTCTTTTTTTTTTTTTTTTTTTTTGAGACAGGGTCTCTCTCGGTCACCCAGGCTGGAGTGCAGTAGCATGCTCACAGCTCACTGTAGCCTCAACCTCCCAGGCTTGATCAGTCCTCCCCACTTCAACCTCCCGAGTAACTGAGATTACAGGAGCATGCCACCATGCCTGGCACATTTTTTTTTTTTTTTTTTGTAGAGACAGGGTTTCTACATGGTGCCCAGGCTGGTCTTGAACTCCTTCCACCTCAGCCTCCCAAAGTGCTGGGCTTACAGGTGTGAGTCACCATGGCCAGCCATTTTTTGTTTTGTTTTGTTTTTTTGAGAGACAAGTTCTTCCTCTGTTGCACAGGCTGGTGTGCAGTGACACAATCATAGCTCATAGTAACCTCAAACTCCTGGGCTCCTGAGTAGCAAGGACTATGAGCTTATGGCACCATACCCAGCTAATTTTAAAATTCTTTGTAGAGGTGGGGTCTCACTGTATTACCCAGGCTGATCTGGAACTCCTGGCCTCAAGCAGCCTCCCACCTTGACCTCTCAAGGTTCTGAGATTACAGGTGTGAGCCACAGTGCCCCACCCACAGCAGGTATTTTTGTGGGGAGGGGGAATGGAAAATGACAAAACGTTTCTAAAATTTATATAGAAATGGAAATAGTCACTGCTAGTCAAGACACTCTTGAAGAAGAAAGGTGACTTAACTAATTCTAAAGATATTAAAATCTATTATAAAGCTACCAACATTATGACAGTGTGCTTATAGCACAAGAAAGCCCAAATAGACCAAAGGAACAAAATTGAAGTTCCAGAAATACACACTGTTATATGTAGACACTCAGTGTGTGACAAAGGAGGTACTACAGAGCTATGGAGAAATGACAATTTTTTTCAACAAATGGTGCTGTGTCAGTTAGACATTCATTCAATGTGGAAAAAAATGAAACTCACACCTTACTTCACACTTTACATCTCCAAATTCCAAGTATATTGAAGACCCTCATGTGACATGTAAATTTTTTAAAAAGCTTCTGGAAGATATCTGTATCTATAGAAGAGTATCTGAATTCTGTGTGACCTTGTGGTGGGGAAAGAATTCTTAAACAGAACAAAAAAAGCTAATCCTAAAAGAAATGATGATGATGTACCAAATTAATCTTAAGAAATTCTAGTCATCAAAAGACCATTAAAAAAGTAAAGAGACAAAGCACAGAATAAGAGAGAAGATTTGCAACACACAAAACAAAAAGTTCTTATCCCCAAAATATAAAGAATTGTACAAATCAAAAGGAAAATGACAATCAAGAAATTAGCAAAAAACTTGAAAAGCATTTCAAAAAATAACCAATAAACATTTTTAAAGGTATTCAATCTTATTAGTAATCAGGGAAGTAAAAATTAAGACTAAAATAAGATACCAACACACACCCACAAGGAAAAGTTAAGAAGACTAATAACACCAGGTATTAGTGGAGCAATGAGAACTCTCATATACTGTAGATGGAAGGGTAAATTGGTACAATATGGTTTTTCATTATCTTTTTTTTTTTCTTTTGAGACAGAGTGTCACACTGTCACCCAGGCTGGAGTGCAGTGTTATGATCTCAGCTCATTGCAACCTCTGCGTCCCAGGTTCAAGCAATCCTCCCATGTCAGCCTCCTGAGTAGCTAGAACTAACAGGCATGCATCACCACACCTGGCTAATTTTTTTTAATTTTTATTTTTAGTAGAGAGCGGTTTCACCATGTTGGCCTCGAACTCCTGACCTCAAGTGATCTGCCTGCCTTGGCCACCCAAGGTGCTGGGATTATAGGTGTGGGCCACCGAGCCTGGCCTCATTATCTATTAAAGTTTAAACACAGACATGCACTATGACCCAGTAATATTCTACTCCTAGGTACATACCCTTAAGAAATGAGAGCACACTGTGCAAAAAAATTAACAACACTCTTCGTAGAAATATTATTTACAATAGCATCAAGCTGAAAACAACACAAATGCCTATCAGTAATAAAACATGTCACTAAATTGTGGTGTGCACATACAGTGGGATACTATATAGCAACAAAGGTGAAGAAACTACAGCTACTTGCCAAAGCATGGCTGATTCTTACGAATGTAATATTAACCAAAGGAAGCTAGATATAAAATACATAAACTATATTATTCTATTTGTATACAACTTAGAAATAGGCAAACCTAATCTATGGTGTTAGAAGTCAGACTATCTGGTTACCTTTTGGGCGATGAGTGCATCTAAGTATTGGGAGAAGGCAAGAGATGGGGCTTCAGGGCTGCTGGTAATTTTTTATTCCTTGAGTGTTGGTAACATTGATGTGTGTACTTTCTGTTACTTTATTGATCCTCATTTATCATACACATATTTTATGTATGTTACAGTTCAATAAAATATAATAAGAAAATAATTCCCACTAAGAAATTTCAACCCCACCGAGCCCCAGGGGAGCAAGAAAGTGTGGCCGGCCTCTTGCACTGCTTTGTCTCCAAAACAAACTACTAAAAACAAACAAACAAA